>NC_007276.1:966780-1310002 GCF_000002445.2 Trypanosoma brucei brucei TREU927 | reverse complement strand
CCTTCATCGAAGTATCTCTATGCAACGTACCGTATTAACTCCATCCTCATTTCCGGGAGTGCCGAAGACGACAGCACAGGAGGTCCCTCCAGCGGACTTCCGTTGCAAATTCGCTCATCACTGTATAACCATACAAGCGGCAGTTATACCAATACGACGCGCGACACGATCGTCATGACGATCAAAGGCTACTTCCAACTTCAGAGCACACCAGGTCTCTGGTACTTGGGCGTGCAACCGGGGGCCATCGCGCGAGCGTTTTATATTTCTCATCACAACGACGACCCAGTGCTTGACGTAGCAGTCGGTTCTGTAGGGCGTCACTTCAACTACACCGCTGGACAAAGCATTCCTGTTGTTGTTTCTTCCTTTACGGGATCCTTCATTCGACTCGGTATATCGAGGACGGCAGGTTTTGAGGAAGCCAGCATCGAAAGCATCGCCGCCGCGGCTGTCGAGGCGAGTAATGCCGAGTGGCCACCAAAGGGGCCGCGGAGTGAGCGTCCCAAATTTCCAACGCTTAATATTTTTACAGTTGCCTCTGGACATTTGTATGAGAGGTTCCTCCGCATCATGATGCACACCGTAATGCGCACCTCCTCAGATGTACACGGAGCTAACACAACGCGGATTAAGTTCTGGCTCATAGAGAACTTCTTATCACCGCAGTTCAAGGAGCTCGTGCCCCTGTTGGCAGAGCACTACGGTTTCGATGTAGGATTCGTTACTTACCGCTGGCCGTGGTGGCTAAACAAGCAAACGGAGAAGCAACGCACCATTTGGGCCTACAAGATTCTCTTCCTTGACGTTCTTTTCCCACTTAACGTAGACCGCGTCATATTTGTTGATGCGGATCAGATCGTGCAAGCGGACTTGCATGAACTGTACAATATGAATATTGGCGCTGCCGCAATGGCCTACACGCCCTTCTGCAGAGAGTACCCTAACGATGCCACAACAAACTTTCGGTTCTGGGACCAAGGGTTTTGGTTGAGTCACTTACGAGGAAAACCATATCATATCAGTGCACTTTATTTAGTCAACGTGCAGCGACTGCGGGCTGCGCTAGGCGGCGACAAGTACCGCGCAACGTACGCCAGGCTTAGCGAAGATCCCGGAAGCCTCGCCAATCTGGATCAGGATTTACCAAACTTCATGCAGGATGAGATGCCCATATTTTCACTGCCGGAGGAATGGCTCTGGTGTGAGACCTGGTGCGCAGGAGAGAGTAAGGCACGTGCCAAGACCATAGACCTCTGCAACAACCCTCTGACAAAGATACCCAAACTAGAAAATGTGCGGCGTATCGTTGACGGTTGGGACGAGATGGATCGGGAGTTGGAAGACCTTTCTAAGCAGCTTCTTGAGAAACGTAATGCAGAGCTCAGAGATGGTGCAGAAAAAAAAAAAGGACAAGGAAAGTTAATGGATCCGATGGATTCAAGTGGGATGATGTAATGCGAGCTTGGGGAATGTTGCAGGCAAGTGAAATATATTGAGATGTGTCACTTGGGGCCCCAAATGAGTGTTTTGGGATGATTTGTTCCTCCCTCCCCCACCTTCTCCTGTCTTACAACCACTTGCGGTAGTAACGGGCTATGTGACTTGATAAACCTTCTTACTCCGTTTATTTTATGGCGTTGGCGTTGGCGTTAGCGTTTTTCTTTTTTTTTTCTTTTTTCTTTTTTCTTTTTTCTTTTCCATCATGAATGTAATCTGCCATGCAAGTGATTCACAGTGGCATGCGCGTATAAGGTGGTGGGCATGATTTTTCTTTAAAATTAGCAATGCTTGCCGGGCATTCTGCACCACTATTCGTGCTTAGTTTTTGCTTCTTGGACGTACTTGACTAGTTAAGACGAAGTTTCTACACATAAACCACACACACACACACACACACACACACACTTCAACAGAAGTATGGGGAATTATTAACGTATTAATTCAAATGTTGTGAATCCGAGGGGGGAAAGCTGGGGAAGTATTGCGGCAATACCAACAAGAACCGTGTTCGAGAGGCAACTGACAAATCTCCAGCCTGATGTGCCCAAGCTGATGGGGGATTTTCTGTTTTACATTATTTACTACTGTTCTTCTAGCCATTACCTTCATCTCTTATCGTTGTTCTGTTGTTGCTTCTGGTGAATGTTTTCTTCTTTTTTTTTCGCAAAAGTGGCTGTAGGCGCTGGCACAGCGCACACATCTATCGCATTTCCCCTGCCCCACCATCTCGCTCACTCCACGATTGCAGGTCTTCTGTGGAGTTGGCTGTGGCTGTGCGGACTAAATCAAATAATAAGAGTTCCCTAGAGTGTAAACGCACACACGCACACATACGCAGAGCTAGCGGAGTGACAGTCCTTATGCGCGACATGGAGGTGGAGCGGCAGTGGAATGACGAAAAGAGTGCGAGCATCGATTGGAAGGATCCGGATGATGTTCTGTGCAACCACTGGACATTCCTGAGAATTGTGGATTTCCATCCACTATTGGCTCAGTACGCCACCACGCACTTGGAAGACAAAGAGCACTGGAAGGCAATATTTACGAATCCGGCGCGAACAGATGAGCAGAAGGAGGCACTACAGTTTTGGTTGCAGAATGGCCTGCTGACGCTTCGGGAGAAACGGTGGTGTAGGGAGTGCAGGAAAGAGGGCCACACCAAACGGCAATGCACGGAAGCTAAGGTACCAAAAGGGGGAGGTGTTTTGGAAAAGTTTGCGGCTCACCGTGCGGAGATTGAGCGCTACCGACTGATGCAAGAAAGGCAGTGGGAAAATGATCCCGTTACTCTGCTCGCAATCAAAAAAGGTGGCGCTCAAGTGAGGGATGGGCGAGGGGGCACGCGTGATGTGAAGGTTGGTGGACCACACGTGTGGGTGCAAAATAATAATGAGCGAAGGGATCTGGAACCATTCGTGGAGGAACGACGGCGCGGTACCATTGGACGTGTGGACACAGAGCATAACATTGGCTTCGTTCGGGTGCCCGACATGGGTGAAGTTAAATTCTTTGTAGACCGCGTCGATTACGGTGTGAGGGAAGTTGCTGTTGGGGATGCTGTTACACTTAAAATTGACGTTAGCAGGGACTACCCAATAGCCGTAGACATCCGGCTGGAGACGCCACATGTAACGTCGGAGGATGTTTACAAGTTTATTAGGCGATGCAAAAACGCAACGCAGCCAATTACAGTGATTAAGGCCGTTATGACTCATACGTTTGAATGGCCAGATATGCTGCGTCTGTTGAGAGATATGCCACCCGCCGCATTCGTTGATGGTGTGCACACCCTTGTGGAGTTGACCACTTTTGTTGGGAACCGTGAACCTATCCACATTCCACTTCTGCAGTCGTTTCTCGTGTTATTGCAACGTGAATCGAAGGATGGAACTATTCCGGCGTTCTTCCCATCAATGGTGCAAAGTGCACTTGAGATTGGTCGGGAAATTTTGAATGAGGGTGACATGGCGACAGCAGTTGAACGTTGGCTTGAGGTGGCGAATCTTATTGTGCTTTTGCGGCAGCATGCACCGGTAGCGGGAGACGGGGTTGCATCGGTGCAAACCACTCTCATTTCATTGCTGAACGAGGGTGTGAAGGCTACAAGAGGATCTGCTGGAGAGTTACCGGGCTCAGTTTTGGCAGTAAGAAAAAGAAAGGTGGATGCCACGTTAGGGCGCATGCAGAACATGGAAGGTAGCAGAAGCACAGACATCCTCATTCCATCAGCGTCTGACTTCTCCATTCCCCCACCGCACGAGTTGTCTCCGTTCTCTCCATGCAATCTTCCCGTGAACGGTAGCAAGGTTTACGACACCACAGAGTCGTTCATCACGGATCACTGCAGAATGCTGCAAGCGGATACTTTCGAAGCAGTGAGCAGAATTCTTCCTGCAGCATGCTTCAATTTCCCTGATTACAAACCTACAGAGGAAACGGTATCCGATGTCCAACACGCACGTTTGTACCACAGTGTAAGGTTTATGGGCCGCGTCGTCACCAAAGACAGGGACATTGCCTGTTGTACCAGTTACATTCTCCAGGTGCAGCCGAAGAGCCCTAAAGCCCAAGCGCCGGTGAACATTCCGGTGGGTACCACTCTTTGCATCACAACTGGGCTCAACCGTACCGTCATGGAAGACGACGAGATCTTTTGGTGTTCCGTGACCTCCCTCAACAAACCACTACTGAGCGGAAACATGGTCGTCGTCTCACCTTGTGACAGCAGTGCAAGTTTTGAACTTCTCGCTGAAAAACTGCATCGTAACGAATCCCTGAACAAGATGGACTGTTCATTAATGTTGGTAACAGAGGTGTTCATGATGGGTTATAAAAGCATCATGAAGGCTCTTCATGCGTTTGTTGGGCCACTTGCCATGCCACTGCCTATGCTGTCCTCTCTGGTGAGTCCCGAGGCGGCCGCCCATGCCTCCGCGAATGGAATAACTTGTAAAGCAAAAAAACCTGGCGAGCTCGTCGCGTACATCCCACCCCACTGTGAGTTTGCGTTCCAGAGTTTGATTGCAGATGTCTGCGACCGCTTTACGTTGGACAAGGGACAGGAGGAAGCCCTTCGCCTGTTCCCCAGCTCCGATATTCTTCTTGTGCAAGGCCCACCCGGAACAGGCAAGTCGTTCATTGGTTGCCGACTGGTTGAGGTGTATGTCCGGTACAAACAGCTTGTTTCATCGGGTGATATACTTAGTACTATCGACGTGGAACAGCTACACTCCACTTCGCCACAGCACATGCTTCCAAGCATAGTCGGTCCTGTTGTTGTCATCACGTATAAAAATCATGCACTTGATGAGTTTCTCATAGATCTACTCCAGAGTGGGCTATGGGATGACGAGCGGCCTCGTATTGCACAGCATTTGGTCAACGAAATGGGTGCCACCAAGGCCGATCTCTTCCCCTGTGGAAAGCGCGTTGTTCGCATTGGTGGCCAATCCAAGGAGGCGGCACTCGATGCTTACAACCTTAACGCATTATTGCGAACCAAAACGGACAAGGCAATGCTTAATAGCCTTAAGGAGCGCATATATCTAATGAATCAAAGACTAGAGCGCCTAATCAAGGAGATTCACTATTTGGAATCGGGTCGTGTGCCCAAGTCACTTTTCGAGCGCTGGCTGACGGAGGAACAGCGGAAACACATTAAATACGAGGATCGCGATGAATGGTTGCAAGGAAAGCAATATGTGGGGAAGTCGGAAAGAACAGCAAATAGAACGCTGTACTTGCAGCTTCTCAAAACTCGCGTGGAATCAGCTTTGGAGGAAGCACAGCGGTCGCCACGTGAGAGGACCGAGGGTAAACCTGAAGACGAAAAGGAGGGTGAGGAAGACGGTGCAGCACAGCTAAGTGTGTTTCAGGAAATGCGACGCCAGGAGGAGAACCGAAAGTTCAACGACTCGCTACATACGACATATCTTTCATCTGAGGCCATGGAGCTTGCGAAAAATCCTCCCACCTGTCCTGAAGGTGTCCCAGAGGAGTTGCTGTCACTGTGGAGTCTTGATCCTGTTCTACGCCATGAGTACTATGCCTACCTCATTCGGAAGTGTATTTCCGTTAAGGCAAGGGACTGTCTATTAATTATGGATGCAATTAGTAACGTCGTGACAATACGTG
Organism: Trypanosoma brucei brucei TREU927; assembly: GCF_000002445.2. Lineage (NCBI taxonomy): Eukaryota > Euglenozoa > Kinetoplastea > Trypanosomatida > Trypanosomatidae > Trypanosoma > Trypanosoma brucei. The sequence continues at coordinate 1,304,365 of NC_007276.1, read as the reverse complement.
ATCACGTTGTGAGTGAGCTGAAGCTTGAGCTTCTACAGGGGGCGGATGTAGTTGGCCTCACAACAACTGGTTGCGCCAGCAATCAAAACCTTCTCCGATCCCTCCGGCCGACTATTTTGATAGTTGAAGAAGCAGCAGAAGTGCTTGAGTCACAGTTACTTGCGTGCATGACAGACTCCCTCCAACAGGTGGTGCTCATCGGTGACCACTTCCAGCTTCGACCAAAGGTAGAGACGTTTTTATACGAAAAATTTAATCGATTAAATATGTCGCTCTTTGAGCGCCTTTCTTCGCGTATGCGGCCGATCTGTTTGAGAGAGCAACGCCGCATGCATCCTCTCATCTCCCGCTTGGTCCGGCCGTTTTACGGTCCTAATATGCTGTTGGATAACAAAGACCTCTACAAACGGCCGTTTGTTTGTACTAAAGGTGTATTGCATACTGACGCTGTCCCCGGTCTGGCACGCCGTGTATTTTTCTGGCGTCACAGTCAGCCGGAGTCGGAGGCCCCAGGAAGCCGAAGCAAGGTGAATTTGTTGGAGGCTGAAATGGTTCTGAAACTTGTCGCTCACCTCACCACCGAGGGGGTACACCAGAAATCCATTACGGTCATTACGCCTTATTTAGCACAATTGAGGTTGCTACGTACGACCCTCCGACTGCACGCCTTCAGTGATGTCTGCGTGAGCACGGTGGATCTTTTTCAGGGTGATGAGAACGATGTTGTGATACTTTCTTTGGTGCGTACAGAACGGTTGACGGAGTTCTTAAAAATGCGCAACCGCATGATCGTGTGCTGCAGCAGAGCCCGTTTCGCAATGGTGATGATTGGAAATGACGGCCTTCTTGAGCAGTCCACACATTGGAAGCAGGTGCTTGACACGCTGCGAGATGACCAGTGTGTTGGTGATAAGCTTCCAGTTACACGCTTTTTATCCCCTGGGGAAGAGGTCATGATGAGCGCAGATTAGTAGGAGCCAAAAGAAAGAGAGGAGTCGTTGCTCAAAAACGTGTGGGTGTGACTCCTTTAAATATCGCGGTGACACCACAGGAAGGGAACCCCTGCCGCGTCCTCTTTTCTTCCGCACTCTTTTCATACAAACGAAAACTCCACCCGCTATGTCATCTTAGTTGCCGTTGTTGTTGTCCCCAGTTGGCTCGTGAATCGGCGCATGCGATTCGTTTTCTCATCTTTGACAAAGAAAAAGTGTACATGTGACTCCCTTCCCCTCTTTTCGTGTCTTCGCAGCTTCGTTTCTACCGTGTTCCCCCCCTTTTTTTTGTTATTTGGTTTCTTGTCTTCGTTTTTGCTATTCAATTCATTCAACTAACTAAAAGTACGGAAAGTCTTAAACTAGTTGTCAGATAGTCCCCGTGGCAGGCGGGAAGGGAAGCACGGAAAGAAAAAAAAAGAGAGCTCCACCTCCACGTGCGCCCCCTAACCCTGACGACGGAGGGGAAGGAAAAGGGGGGAAAAGACTGTGCGGTCGTAATTTGCTTTGGTTTTTTCTTCCTTCGCTCACCACACAATGACTCTTGTCGCAGATTCCGATTATCCACGCGTTATAAGTGCGCTTCACGGCCTTGAGACACGACAAATTCGTGTGGGTAAAACCGTCACGGCGGCGTTCCACCAGATCACTGACGCAATTCTTGCTTCCCGCCCATATGACCGCATTGTGGTGGAAAGTGGCACGTACTTCGAAAACATCACCATAAAGCATCCACTAGAATTGTGCGGTGCAAAGGATGCGGAGCCTCCCACCATTGTTTCTGTGGGCCCTTGCTTGGTAGTTGACGTGGATGGGCCGATCATTTTGCACGGCCTGAATATCACAGCGAAGGGAAATCGTGCTTCGGAAAATCAAGCTGTTGTAGTTAAACGGGGCAACCCGCGCATTGAAGAATGCGATATGACTTCTCTGTATGTAAAAAATGACTCCAAACCGCATGTATCGCACTGCCGTATTCACAGCTCGCGCCATGGGGTTGGAATTTCTGTCATTGGAAACGGCAGCGGGATTTATGAGCATAATCACATCTTTGACCACGAGGGTGAGAGCCTCTATTTCGACACGGCAGGAAAGCCGATCGTACGCCACAATCGTATTAGTGAAACCAAAGGGCGGAGCGGCGTGGTTGTGCACATGAGTGGGCGTCTCTCTGGGACGACGGAGGTGTTATTTCATGACAACATTATTACTGGCGGTGGGGAGGCGGCCAGTAATTCTCAGGTGGATCAAGTACCCACGCACTCACTTCAAGTTTTGCTGAAGAGGGTCGCACCCGAAGGTGCGGCTCTGGTGCGTGTGGTTCACAATGCCCACCCTGTTATGGTGTCCAATATGTTGTCTAATGGTGTAACAGGGTTCCGTATTAACGACTGCAGACTCTCCCCCGAGTGCTTTTGTGGCAACCGCATAGGCAACTGTAGTGCCTGGGGTATTGTTGTGGGCGGGGACTCTACAGTTACAGTCGATGGAAATGATGTTCAGGGCTGTGGTGCTGGAATTTACGCACGCACCACCCATGTACGTGAAGAGAGCAGCGGTGGCGATGGTGAGGATGCCATTGGTCCATGTGTCTCAATATGTAGATGTAATTTGCAGTGGAACTCTTATTATGGGTTTGTCATTGATCGTTCAGCGGTTAAGGTTAACGAATGTAATGTAGCAGAGTCATCAACAGGTATGGCTTTTGTCGGAGACTGTACGGGAAGTGTTGTTACACAAAATGTGCTCTCCAGAAATAGCGTCACCGGATTCTCTATCTGCAATCATGGTTCGGTGGTTATCGACGACAACCTTGTCTCTGGGTTCAATGAAAGTATGTACGGTATTTTTATACAAGATAACTCAAATGTAGTCATCCGAGGGGTGAAAGTGTCGAGGATGGCGACAGCGATTACAATGTCGGGAGGAAGCCGGCTCGTCCTGGAGAACAGTTCCATTAAGGATGTGTCCGTGCATCACATTGTTATTGAAGAGTCAAGTCAGGCAACACTTAGCAGAAATACATTGAAAGGAAGCGGCGGCGCCTCCGTTGTGGTAACGGGCCGCAGCAACTGCCATCTCGTTGGTAACTCCCTGCTGATTAGCCAAAAGGAAGGTGTACTTGTAGAAGAAGGCTCGAGGGCAACTATTGAAAAAAACAACTTAGGTTCCATGCGGGAGGTCATTTACGTGAAGAAACAAAGTACAGCTCATGTGCGGGGAAATGATGTAGCAATTTCTCGCTACGGCGTTGTCGTGGCGGGTCCGGGAAGCGAATGTACGGTTGTTGGTAATAACTTCCGTGGCTTGACGGGACCAGGAGTATACGCCTTCGAAATGGGCACCGCTACCATAAGCAGTAACCATATGCGCGACTGTTCCGCTACTTGTATTCAGGCAGGGACAGGCGCTGAGGCACTCATCGAGGGGTGCACGTTTACGGATTGTAGGAGTGGTGTTGTCAATGCTGACGGAGCCGAAACGCATTGCAGGGTTGTAAAGTGCCACATGAATCGGGTTGGCCACGGCATCCAGTATACAGGAGCGGCCAAGGGCGTTGTCGAAGAAAATAGCATTAACTCATGTAGAGATTTTGGCGTTTCTTGTGAGTCGCATACACCCGTAGTAGTACGAAAGAACACGATATCTGATTCGGCAGTCGGTTTGAATCTTTGTGCAGAGGGTACTTTGAGTCGACTCATTATCAGTGGGTGCAAGACGGGAGTGCTTGCCAAGTTCGGGGCTTCCGACAAAGTCAACGATATCCAGGTGTTGAATTGCAGCATAGGGATTACATTTACGCGGGGGACAATGGTGTCACTCGACACTGTAAAAGTTAATGCCTGCCAAAAGTACGGTATTGTTGTTGCAGGCCCCTCTCCCAATGCTACAGTTGTTCAGGCCACTGTTGAGAAGTGTGGCGTGGCTGGAGTCGCTATATTAGAAAACGGTGCTTGTTCATTAGAGCAGTGTGTCATTAACCGTAATGGAAAGGGCGTGCTGCTCAGGCAGCCGGACAATGTTAGCTTCAAGGACTGCTTTATTGCACAGCAGCGTCAGGGTGTTGTGGCGATTCCCGGGGAGGGTGAACGCATCAGGGAAACTTCTTTCTCCAGATCGGTGAGAGAAGGGAGTGCGCTGTTCCTCAGCTGTACCATTGGAGGAGACGAATGCGAGGAGGGCGTTGTGGCCGGTGATTGTGATACCACGCTGTACTTCGAAAAGTGCAGGATCGGTGCGGGCATTGCGGAGAAAGGTGTTGGTGTTGTCGTGAAAAGCGGTGCTGTGGTGCGCATGAATAGGTGTGACATCACAAAATGTTCGAGAGCTGGATTTCTCGCTTCTACGGCTGCACGGCTTTTGGCGGAACGGGTAACCGTGGAGAAGTGCGCAATTGGAGTGCTGTTTGCGTCACCAGCTGACGAAGAGACAATGGCAATACAGGAATTGGACAGTGAGGCGCAGGCGTTAGTTGAAGAGTGTCCAACAGAAACTCACACGAGTGGAGGCAGCAATAGGATTATTGATGTTGAACTCGGTGGCAGCATACTCAGGTGGGCGACTTTTAGAGATCTCACAATTAGTCGTTGTGAGAACGCAGGGGTATGGTACATGTCCCAGAGTGTTGGTGAAATCACGAAGTCAACCGTTCAGGAGTGCACAACAGGGATTGTGGCAGAGCATGGCAGCCGAACGATCCTGCAGGCGGTACAAGTAAGTGGATCGAGGGGCCGTGGCGTTCTTCTTCCCGCAAGACTTTCAAAGGAAGCAGAAGTCACGTTCATCACCATACAAAACTCGGAGAGCCACGGTGTGGAGATTACTGCAGACGAAGCGGGCGATGATAGTGATGATGTGGCGCTCGTGAAAGTTAAAAACTGCGAAATATTCGATAATAAAGGCAGCGGAATTGTGCTTCAATCCAGTGTAACATTGGAAAGCTGTTGCATCAGCGGTAACGAGTGCAGCGGAATACTCTGCAGTGGGAACGATTACCAAGGGAACCTCCGTCCACATATCTCGCTCTGTCAGCTAGAAAACAACAAAGAGGCGAATGTCATCGCTGCGGGAGGCTGTATACCTGAGTTGCACAGCTGCGTTTTAGAGGGTGCAGGCGTTGGTGTGCGTGTGGAATCGGCTGTCAGTATGGTGAAATGCATTCTACGATATATGGGCGTCGCTGCCATGTTTACGCATCCTGAATCTTCTCCTAGTGACAGTGGCTTCATTGATTCCCATCTTTCACGATGCGTGCTTAAAGACAACGGAATAGGTCTCTCGTGTCACTGGAATGCACCTGCATCTGATGAAAGCAGAATACTTGTAGAAAACTGCATGTTTGACAATAGCACTAAGGCGAGTGTGGAGGTGGGACAAGGCCCGCTGGTGCACATAGTGGCGACCACATTTGAAACCTCAAGAAAGGCGATTTGCGTGGAGGAATATGGAAGGGTGGACGCCGAGGGTTGCGTTTTCATAGGCAACCTGCAAGGAGTGATTATAACAAGTCCGCAATACGTGGAGGTGCATAGGTCCCGTTTTCTTCGTGATGGAAACTGTGGAATCACGGTTGGGGGAGATAGGGGTGAGGTTCAAATACGCGACAACTGCTTCAAGGATAGTTCAAAAAAAAGTGTTCACATATCCACTGAGAATGTGCTCACTTGTGTGCAGAATAATATTTTTGAGCAGGCTACAAGCGGGATTGTCATGGAAGAGTCGCCTAGAGTCTACGTTTACAACAACGTCTTCCGCAAATGTGGAACGGCAGTTACGATGCGTAGCCCAGGGTGTTGTGGCGTCGTTGCGGGTAACATCCTCGAGGAGAATACATGTGGGTGCCTCTGTGAGACTGAAGCCAAAACCAAAGTGTGGCGAAATGAGTTCAGTGGTAACAAGAAATGTGGCATAATGGTAACAACGGGGGCACATCCTGTTGTGGTAGAAAACATCTTCAAGCAACAGGATAGCAGTAACAGCAGAGCAGTGTCTGTGTGCGACGGTGGAATAGGACATTTCGCGAGCAACCGGTTTATCAAGAATGTGTGCGGTGTGTTCCTAGAATCCACGGGGAGTGTGGTTATAGTTAATAAGAATACATTTGACGGAAACGATGTTGGTGTGCAGATAGGGAAAGAGACCACGGCGCATGTCGTGACCTGTCTGTTCCTTAACAGTGGTACTGCTGATGTCTGCGCGTCCCAACAAATAGCCCGAGGTCAATGCATATTGGCGTATAACTGCTTCTGCTCGGAAGCCGGTACCGCAGTCACGTTGGGTGAGCAAGCCGCTGTCATTATTTACAGGTCGCTGTTCATTGGATCTAAGGGAAGAGGGGTGGCCTTGGAGGGCGTGTCCCAGTCGATGGTGTGTGAATCGTATTTTAGTGGGCTAAGCCTTGGCCTCTTTGCCGGTGAGCGTGCTGGAGGCCGTATTGTGAACTGCATCTTCTTGCGCTGCCTCAGGGCAGTAGAGGCGTGCCAGCACGCAAAAACCGCCTTTCACGACTGCTTCTTCTTCGCCCGTTCAAGTGCTCAACCGGGGATGGTAACGCTGAACAAGCACGCCGAACCAGTCTTCTCGCACTGCGAAATCATTGGTACGGATAAGAGCTCATCTCCGCTGTTGTGCTCCGTTGGGAACGGCGTTGTAGAAGAGTGTCTATTTAGTTCGGGGAATACCTCCGTGTCACTGGGTTCCGAATGCAGTACAAAACTTAGTGGGAACAAATTCCTACGGGGTATTTATGGGGTCGTACTGCTCGCTGAATGTGCACCGACGATGGATGGAAACACTTTTGACTCGCATGATAAGGCGGCTGTGAAAATTATGAGCCACGCGGGTGGCGTTATGAGAGAAAATGCCTTTGTGCAACCAATCGAAAATGGTGGTATTCTTGCCGGTGCAAATAATGTGGTTATAGAGAATTCCAAACATATTGAGGCTACTTCCATCGGGGAGAAGTCGGGCAAGAGGGTGGGGAATCACGCCGCTGTGGAGGAAAGGTTTCTAACCACCCTCGCGAAGTGGTTGCGGGCAGCACCGGCTTGGACAAGAAATGATTTGAGGGGGATGCCAAGCGCAGCAACCCTTCCCCCAGTTATACGAGAGAGTTTGAACACAGTGGAAGACGATGAGAAAGAGGGAGATCAGGCCGAGGGCGGGGAACAAGGCGGGGTTCAGCCACAGATGTCAAGGGCCAACAGGGGTACAGATGAAAAAACGCCGGGAGGTGAGGGGGCACAGGCCGATGTGAAGCAGAAACGAGCCCCGGTAGTCGGGAGGGGGGCCGGAAGGAGAAGGAAGATACCACCTTATGAGTTCACCCCCGACAACGATATATCCCGTGCCCCGGAAGATATTGTGAATGAGCTACAGTCGTGGTTAGAGGGGAGCAACATCACGCTGATAGTTGAAGAGGAGAATCGTCCCACCACCGGTAGCGCAGCTAGCCAAACGTATAACAGTAACATGTTGCTTGGTGTCGATGAGGGTATATCTCAAATGAAGAAACTGCAATCTGACAAAAAAGAGAGCCATCAGCTAACCAGTGATCGCGAAGAGGACCAAGGCACATGGATGAGTAATTCTCACGTTACGAGCGTGGTGGGTTCTTCAGAAAGAGTTCGTGATCCATTGGATAAGCATCAGGACACTGCTAGTGGTTGGGGACCTGGCCCCGATCCCAGTGCAGACTTGGGCGCTTCCAAGAGCGAAGATGAGACAATGCTCCAAATACCTCTCGAGGAGCACTTGGAAGCCGTGACCGAGGACCCACAACTATCGGCGAGGCATGTAGAAAAAGGTTTGGAAAGGGCACCTAGACGTCCTTCCCCACCGCTATACAGTACCAATGTGGAAGTGCAGCAGCGCGGGCCCCCAAGGCGCGGCCCACCGGAAACGTTTGTTCGCACAATGGGTTTGAGCACAGTAGCGAGGAGGAATCGAGAGGCGGATTTGAGGAGAAGAAGTAGTGTTGCCATGCAATCAAAGAAGAGACGGAGGACACGTAGGAAAAGTCTCGCAGCCATCAATGTTGGACGCAGTCCGGTGCCAGGTGGGAAAGGAAAGGAAGAGGGCACCACGCCGGCTGGCAGCGAACGCCCGAGATACCCAACACCCTCAGGAGGATTCATGGGGATTGAAGGAGATAGCTGTTCTGCGCCTTCTTTCGATCCGTCACATCTATCTCACTATAATGGAGATGCAGAAGAACTTAGTGGTACCACGCTGGGGAACGATATATATCTGACTGAATTTGGAGTAGAGAGCGCGTCTACGAGAAGGGGGATGCCGGAATTCAACGGATCCTGTGAAAGCCAAGGTGAGCGTATAACATCAGGATCGCGGCCGGATCGGGACCTACTGAAAAATGTAACCCTGAATTTTAGCCTTCTTGGACAGCTGTCCTTTAGCCGGAACTCCAACAGAAATCCTTCACCGTTGCCGTGTGGTGAATTTCTTGGCGCAGATGATCACCGCTTCGACGGCAAGCCCAACAAAAATGTGGCCAGGAGCGCGCCAGTTGATTTGGCGAAAAACGACAGCAAAGGTGCCCTTGGAACAGGCAGCTACCAAAAGGGACCCAAGGAACACGTGGGGCTAAGGGCTATGATGATGGATCAGAGCGGGGATATGAAGAAACAACTTGACTCAACCAGGCCCCGTGCGGTGCGAGAGAGCGAAACCAAGCGTCAGTTACTTCCTGCAGACTCAGCAGGGGAAGCAATGGGGGCTCGTACAGCGCCAAGTGGCAGAACCGGGCGCGAAGGTGCTCCAAGGTGCTCAGTAGATCAGTTTGTGGTGCATTCAGGAGCAGCACAGCAAACAAAGAGGATTTCAAAGAAGGGGCGAGCCGAGAAGAAGTTCGTCAAGAAGAAGGTGTACCCCGTATCCGGAACGGCACGTCGGGGTAGAAAAGACAATAACTACAGCGCTGAGGAGACACAGACCTTCAATAAAATTTCACGCAGGGAGGGTGGGAAAGAAAATGAAAGCATGCTATCCGAAAAAACTGCGGAAATTTCAGCTACTGTGGGTGATGGAGGAGCACCCAAAGGCGGGAGTACGACGATCGCCGAGGGTCCACCAACACGGGCGTCGACAAGTCGTCCAGCATTAGGTGAGAAGCAACTGCATGCCAATGCTAGCGGACAGCCCAGCAAGGTTTCGTTGCTTGGAATCACGAAGAGACCAACGGAGCCTGGCGTGGAAGTTCCGCATGATGGGCTTAGCGGTTGGACGAGCACGGCCGCATCCGAGAGTTATACGTGCGGTCTGTCGGTGGGCAGTCGCGAGGGACTCCGCACAGGTGCTTCGGGGCGTGCCGTTGGAAATACGACTTGTGCTGGGGCTGCTGATGGCTCATTACTGCTGAATCGGATGGGCCACGCAATGTCAAGTCGCGCAGTTACGCGAGAGGGCGAGGGTAAGGGTGGGCTGTCACCGTCCGCTGACAGAGCTAAAGACCACCTTGTGAAGGAGTCGCGAACGATTCCATTCAGTGGCGAGAAGGGATCCTTCGCTTCACCGAATGAGAGGTCACAGGACTTTGCTCGTGGAAATAAGAATGTTACTGTTCCGCAGCTCTCGATTGGGGTACTAAAGGACAAGGAACGCAGCACGCCTTCCCGCCGTGAAGCGGACGCCCCATCGGCTACGTATCCAAAAGCCAACCGCGAGCATGTGCCGCATGATGCTGCTGAGCCGCTAAAGCTGAAGCAGGCGGGGAAGTTAAGAAACCAAACTTGTGGAGAGGGGAAAGGCTACCCTCTGTACCCTCCAGGGGATATTCTCTCACGATCTGGGGAAAGTCAAGGGTGGGAAAGCGGCGCAACGTTTTGGAAACCTGTGGGTCAGCTTTCTGAAAATGGCAGGGCGATGCTTGGAGCACTTCAAAACGAGGTGTTCGCGGGTGAAGCCAATGTTTTCGACCCCCCATGGGGAGATGTAACCGGACCCAAAGAAACTGAGGTGTTCTCTCTCGCGACTCCAACGACGGCTCGCACGGAGACACAAGCCGGAGAGCCGTGCGGCAGTTCCAGTGAGGCGGGTGAGCTAGAGGCAAGTGTTGAAGATGTCATCGCACTGCTTCGATGGCTGGCTGACATGAGGCAACGGAAGCTCATGACTCGCGAAGGATTTAGTCGTGCAGTGGACTGCATGAAGGAAACATCAGCGGTGCCGTTCTTTTTCTGTGAGAATTCAGCTGCAGGAGGCCCAACGGTAATGGTCCGTCTTCCCAAGACAGCCGATCAAGTAGTTGTTGTGCCACTCCTGAAACCTAACCAGAAAATAGAAATCGAAGTAGTGAGGAACACCCACATCTTACCCCCATGCATGGTAAAACCATCACCAGTTGCATCACCAAAGCAGGAAGAAAAAGTCAACGTCGTGAGGATTAATACCTGTGTAGCACTGCCTTCCTTAGTGAAGAAAATCGAAGAAACACCCAGGGGTAGCAGCCCCCCACACCCTGTCAGTGCGAATATGTCGTCACTCTCTACCGGCTACCCGCGTCAGAGCCCACCCAACAGCCCCGGTGCGAGCGTCGGGCATTTCGCCACGTTGGAGAGTTCGCACAGCTGCCTCGGCTGGCGTCCCAACGTGGAATCGGAAGAAAAGGGTGTGAAATCAGCACGAACAGCTTACACGGCAAGCAAACAACAAGTGACTGCGTCTAGTGGTTTTGGGAGGCGCCGATTTGCTGCGGCCATTCCGAAAGACGCGAACCGAACACTTGTACCTTTCAACCCTGCCGATCCAAAAGGAACTTCTCCGTTCATCAACGCTGGGAAAGTAGCTACTTTCATTACTGCCGGTACACCAAACGTTATCCTGTAGGCACGAAGCAACACAGAAAATAGACTCTTGTCATTTTTTTTTTTACCTATCAGGTGCGCATGTGCTTCCTTTTTTTTTTTCGCTGCATCCCATCACTGGTGGTGTTTGAGGTCGTATGCGCATACAGCCGCTCAATTCCTTCGCCTCTTTGTTGTTACCTGTACTACTATTACTATCCTTTTGATTGTTTAGCTCTTCGTTACTGGCGATGTCTTCACGGTCTCAGACACGAACAAAAAAAAGAACAGGCAACGTAATTGATTTGCCTAGCACATAAAAGGCGTGAGGAGGCAACGAGCCGTAATGCACCGATCTGTACCCTTCACTGGGGCTGTAATGTAGTCACAAAAACAAACAAAAAATGGTAAGAAGTAAGGCAGCGGACGCCCCAAAGAACTCCGCAGTTACCTCGTCTTTTGCTTCGTGACCTCACATGCCTTTCACCTCCTCCTTCCTATTTATTTTTCCCACCACTTCGAGCAGTAGGTGTGTTTGCGTTTGTAAAGGTCCGCCAAATGAATATCCTACAACTCTTATCGGTTGCATACGGTGGTGCAAAGGAGGAGCGCACGGCGGCCACGGACCAGTTGGAGCAAGCCTTGGAGTCCCCGCAAGCTCCGTTCCATTTGGTGACTTTGATCCGCGCTGGGACGGACCCGGCATTACCGGCGGAACAAAGTCTATCAGCCCTTATTTACGCGAAGAACTATATTGTTAATAAAATTGATGACAAAGCGGACGGTGACGTCGCTCAAGCTGTTGCCGACATACAGCTGTTGTTGTATGATGGCATCTTCCGAGTACCGCAAACCCACCAGAAGGTTATTTGCACGTGCATCAGCACGCTTATTAGTCTATTTCAGTGGAATTACGTACATAAGCTGATGCCGGAAATTATATGCAGCAGAGACGGGATTACCGCAGACCGTTCAATTGCCTCCTTGAGACTGTTGTATGTGTTTGTGAAGCGCTACAAGACACCCAACCTTGTGCCCATGGGGGACAAGTTGGAGGTCTGCAGCGCCCTCATCACTGCATTGACCCCCTTCCTGTCCTACGGGGATTTTCAAGTGGACCATATGGTATTAAAAATTATGGAATGCGTCGTCGAGGCAGTGTTACAAGTGAAGCGTGATCATAACATTCCGGCCAATGTTTTTGACGATTGGTTCAGCACCATGGTCACTTACCCTGAACGTCATTTTGCGGCTGCTAACGACGCCGCAGCGGGGGGCTCGCAGAAGGTTTACGAATCCTATGTTCGTTGCGTCAAGCGAATTGCCATGATATCCTACTCCATAATGAATGATGCAACGAAAAAGAAGAGCCCCCAACCTGTGGCCAAGCACTTTCTAGAAACACATGCACAGGCATTTCTCGAGGTTTGGCCACGCTGGTTAGAGTACTCGGCGACGTCAAAGGCGCGAAGTCAGCACCAAAGCACCGACATCGCCGCCATGCGTTATTTGAAGCTGTGCACATTTGATGAGAATCTCTATCGAAAGTGTCTCCTTCCCCGACTATTGCAGGTGGTGGAATCCTCGTTATTTCCTTATCTTTGCTGCAATGAAGAGGATGAGGCTGTCTTCGCAAACGCTGACGATATCTCTGACTTTGCTCAGTACATGTTGGAGGGGACCTTCGAGGACGGTGAGGTGTCCACGCGCGTCACAGCATCTAATACAATAGTAGCTTTCATTAAGGGGAATAAGGACTACCAGGAGAACCTGCTGCCACAAATGTTGAACGTGATTACCGTTGGTCTTTCCAGAGGAGACACATCGGAGACGTTCGCTCAGACCTTTGGGTTTCTACATCTCTTCTCGGCGCTTCGGAAGTATCTTCGAAGTGACCGTGAGGTGTGGAACACGCAAGTTGCTCAGTTTCTTGTTTCGTTTGTTGCACCGCGTATGCTTCCCACCGCCTTCTGCATTCCTTTGCGGTTTAAGGCCACAACGACTTATCAGCGCTACGTCAGGGCGCCAATGCGAACCGAGGATTTTGATTCATTCTTCCAACTTCTTTCCTCCCTTCTGCAGGATCCTGATGCCCGTATTCGGTTGGGTGTAATCGACGTCATGTGTTCCTTGGTTGAAATGAAGCGGGTCTGGCCGTATATAAAGAACGTCCTTGTCCCGCTCGTTGAAGAGTGCTTGGGTTTCCTTAACCGAGTCCATACAACCCTTGTGCCCACGATGTTGTTGTTCCTCGTTGAAAACTTCTCACCAGAGCTGAAACCGGTGCTTCACAAACTCGGCGCAGCGCTTGTGAATGTTTTTCTAGCAACTGCATTCGATATGGCGCACCAAGAAGAAGCAATGGATGAAAATGCTCTACAAGACTATTGGAGCGCAGATATGAGCGCCTGCGCGTTGCTCGACGCGCTGCAAAATGTGTTGGAGGCTTCTGCCAACGATTCACAGGTATTCAAGAGTATAATGCCTGATGTTGTGCGGTTGATAAGGGCAGTAATGGAAAGACCAGATAACTATGAATTCATGGAGAAGACACTTGGAATATGGCTGATCGTGGTCAACAATGCGAAGCCCATCACACGCGAGTGTTGGGACTTGCTTCCGTTGCTATTCAAGTCCATCGACTCAGGCATCGGGGTAGACTTTTTTGGATTAATTGAAGAAGTATTGGACAACTACATATCGAACGAAGCAGCAGAGTACGTTCAGAATACTGCCCTGATGGAGGCAACGTTTGGGGCGTGCGAAAAAATTCTTTTTCAAGCCGTGTGTGGTGTGAGCGACAAAGTGGGTGTGCCACAACTTGTTGAGGCGCTGCTCCATCAGTCAAAACACTGTGAGGCGGTACCCGGCTTGTTTGATGCCTACTTGCCTCGCTTTGTTTTGCTGCTACTTCGTGCCCTGGCGGACAAAAACGCTCACGAGGGGGAGGTGCGACTGCGCGTTTGGATCGTGGTGGCAGTGATGGACGCCTTCTACTATAACGCCGCGGCCACACTTCACATCATTATGGAGAATAGTGCCTACTCTCAGTTCTTCGACTCCTTGTTCAACTTCTTCCGCGCAGCGATAAATCCACCTCAGAAAACGAAGGGGAAGAAGAAACGCGGGAGCGGTGGAAAGAATGCGGATGAAGAAGTTGTTGAGAATCTATCGCTCCTCACGCGCAAGGTTCTTGCATTAGGGCTCATTTCCCTTCTACAATACCTTACATCGACCTCTTGTGTAACCTTCCAGAGTAGCATTAATTTAACCTCGTTCCAACCATATCTTCGACAAACGGTGGCGTTGATTCAGCACTGCATTTTCGCCAATCACACACAACTCGTACCTCGATGTCGCATAAGCGAGGAGAAAATAACAAACATACGCCTCGGAGTTGAGTCCGAGGAAGCGGAAGAAATCGATGTGGAGGATGAAGATGTGCTTGGAATAGATGACTTCAGTGACGGTGGTTCGAATGTTGATGACTGCACTCTTGATAGCGATGATGAAGATGAGGATGTTGAGGGAGGTGTAGATGAAGGTGACAACTATATGAGTCCTATCGACGACGTATGCGAGGTTACGCTCTTTATACAGTGGATGGTTCATGCACAGCAGGCTCTTGGAGATGAATTCACGCAACAGCTTGGGCGCAGCGTTCCTCTGAAAACGATGGAGGAATATACCGCTGCTGAGGCAACAGCCCGCCGTTACCGTGAGCTTGTGCGTGAGCTGAATAGTGCAATGGAGGAAGACTACAAAGTTCGCTCGGCAGCTGCAGCGCAAACTCAGTAGCATGAATCTGGGGACGGAAGGAACGAAGGTAATGTAATGAAATGAAGTGAATCAGGATTGAAGAGTATGGCACGTTTAAGCAACAGAGACAACCAACTTCTGGGGGCACATGCCCTGTAGATGGAGTTCAAGTGTGGACTAAACTGTCAAGGTGGAGTATCCTCGTATAGCGGTGGTGTAAGCGGAGATCATGTCTAAATACGGTGCAAGAACTTAAGAAGGTTATGTGCAGATGCTGTTTGTTTGTTTTACGCTGAATGTTTTTCTAAATTTGATTTCCCCTCGTTCCTGTGCGTCAGAGAGGGTGTATCTTTCCCGATTAAACGGCTAACTCCACGCAAATTAGGGGGCGATTGAACACGTAACCTCCCTGTTGTGCCCCCCCCCTTACGCGTCTGCAAATCCACATCCCATTGCTACGGGATTAAAGTTGTTGCCCCATTTTAAGTGAATGTCTCTCTGTGCTCTTTCCAATTTTATTCCAACGCAAGTTTGTATGAATCTCTGTGTGTGTATGTGTCTCCCTGATTAACCTCTACCTTTCTGTTCCTATGTCTTCTTTGTTGTTTTCCCCCTCTCCTTCTTTTCTGTCACAATCCTCAGTTGTTTGACGCCCTCCAGCTGTGGAGTACTGGTTAGCATTGTTGCCATTGTAACAAGAGCAACGACGGGAGGGAATAGGAAAAGAGCATTGTGGAAGGACTGTTGAAACCCCCTCCGTATAGGACCAGTGGTAAATTTTTTAAAACGTGCACATCGACAGTCTCTAGTCACAAGCAAACAAAAACAACAGCAGCTGGCGTTCACTCGCGAGTCTAAAGTAACCGTAAAAGACAAAAAGAAATATATATATATATATAAGGAAAACAAAAGGGAGGGAAATAACAAAGGAATAGTGTTTGTGTGTGTGTGTGTGCGGTGAGAAGAACGGAGGCATACCGATTGGTTTGGGGTGCCGACTTTCTTTCCTTCCGCGTTTTGAGGCGCTTTTTGCTATTGTTTTTTTGGGGGGTTGTTTGGTTGGTTAACGCCGTGGCACCTCCAGCCTTCCTCAACGTCCTGGGGAACTATTCACTCGGTTGAGGAAGGGCTCACACGCACATATATACATATATAAATATATATATATACGTATATATACATAGGCGTACACGTACGGAAAAGGCGTTGCGCCAGTGTGGGTAACTGCCTAACCGTGTTTGGGCAAAGTAAGCGACGGAATAGTGGAAAGGGGAGATAAGGAAAGAAGAGCAAAACAGTTAGCACGCGCACACGCAGCAAAAAGAGAAAATAAAAAATAAAAAAGGAAGGAAGGAAGGAAGGAAGTTGTGGGTGAAAGTACACTGTAAGAAAGGGGGGAAAAGAGAAAAAGCCCTTAGGTGAGCGGGCTTCTAGCACAAGTACTGTATTACTATTTGCCTCGCCGTAGTGGCATTGATATAGACCGTTACGCACCTGCTGCAATTTGTAAAAGGATACTGTATCCCCTTTTACAGGGTGCTGCACAATGGGAGGGGCTGTCGTCAAAAACTATGATAAAAAGGATCATAGTAGAGGATCGCAAGGGACGCCTTCCCGCAAAAGTTCGAATTCGAGCAAAGGTAATACGCCGGGGCGGGTCCAAAATTCTGCGGGAGTAAAGGACAATACCCAAACATCATCAAATGGCGGCAACGACGCGACACTTCAGACTGGATTTGAGATGTTTGTTAGAAAGGCACCAGTGGTGCTTAAACCTTTGCCCCAGCCGAAGACTGGTTGTCTCCTCCCCTCCAAATATATCCCACAGGCGCTGCCTAAGAAAGCCGATCTGGCGGGTGTCGGTTGCGACGATATAAAACCTCTGAGGAAGAACAGCGGTCAACTGGCAGAGTCGCTTAGTGGAAAGCGTCTCGGCGCTGTAGATGGTGAGGACGCCATACGGAAGAGTTCACCGAAGGCCATGGCAAATGGGCAATGGGTATCTTGCGATGATTCACCGGGAGCGGCGGATGCCAGTGATGCGAGCAGCGGGTCGGAAACCTTCACGTATAGCATTGACTTCCCCGGAATGCGCAGCCTCCCGTGGTTTAACGCGAACCGGAACCGGGGGCTCGTCAAGAGGCGGGAGCGGCCGCCGAGCATCAGTTGGAATGAAGAAGAGGAAATTGCTATAAGTGATGCAAGCGACAAGGAGGATAATAAAACGGGGGAGACAGAAACTGGTGCTACAAGGGCGGTGGCACCTGCCAATGCGGATGGGGAAGTAGGGGCGGAAGCAGATGCCGGTACGACGGAGGGAGACGAGCCGAAACCAGCGGAAAAGCCAGAGCGGCCGCGTCATAGGCCCATCCTTTTAGGAAAGATTCCCCATCGGAAACAATTAGCAAAGAAGGCGCTTGAAGACAACGCAATTTTTGCCTCCACACGCTTTCCAAAGTTTTGATACGGCAGTTGCGTTAGGTGTGTGTTTGTGTGCGTGTGTTCTGTGTGTTTCGTATGCTTAACAGACTAAAAGCAAAAAAAAGAAGAAATTTATATTTATATTTACATATACATATACATATGCATACAATGAACCGAAATGGCAATGCAATAATAAGTGAGGAGTGAGGAAAACGAAATATTGATGTTGAAAGCAAGCGAGCGAATGGTGGTCAGTCTAAATCGCTGTTGCGGCCGCTGTTTCTTTTCTTACTTTATATATATATATATATGATGTGGCGCTCGCCGGTGGTAGAAGGGAGTGGAAAGATGAAAGGTGCGGATGAAAGAATGAAGGATAGGGAGAGGGTGAGTGTGTGGTTGAGTGAGTGATTAGAAAAGGGGAAAATAGGACGAAACGTTATATAAAATGGAGGAAACCAACAAAAGATAAAAGGGAAAGGGGAGCGAAGAGATAAGGGGGAAGAGGGCACTTATTAAAATAAAAAGAATGTATTTCAAACACTATCTGTGAGCCCCTACGTCCGTATCTTTGAAGGGCTCGTGTTATCATCGTCAATACAGTCGCAAAACGGAGTGAAAAGTTAAATGAAAGGTAAGTGAGTGAAATGAAATAAGATGAGATGATATTTCCCTTTTAAGTGTGTGTGTGTGTGTGTGTGTGTGTGTTTTGCGGTTTATTCGTGTTATGTTTCCAATGTATAGTTGTTGTTTCTTTTTAGTCTTTTTCCGCTTTTTTTTTCGTTGCAACGGTCGTCACATTTGAACCCTGTGGAAGTGGCATTACGTTCCGTTACCTTGCTCTATGTTGTGTACAGGCGTGCGCCCGTATCTTTGACAGTCATTTTCGTGTTGCTTTCGTGTTTTGTGTTTCTTTTCATCCTCGTGTAGAGTTGTTTTCTTTTTTTTTTCTTAAATGCTGTGGTGGTGTCGGTCATTGGTCAGGTGGCAACTTGTCCTTTTTTGTAACTTTCCCCAGATTTAGTCCATTTATTGTTTTTATTACTATTATTACTAATGATGTTGGGGTGAGAGACTCCTCCACCGAACACTTTCCTCGCTTCTTTTTTTTTTCTTGTTGTTGGTTCCGTTTTCGTTCTCTATATTCATTTGTTCTCACTGCTGTTGTCACTTCACATGCGTTACTCAGTTGGAACCCCAACCGTGCAATGTGGGAAGGTGAAAATAAGAGGGAATACGTATGAATAATGTGAATAAATGGGAAGCAACCATACGCACACTTGCATATATATATATATATATATATATATATATATGCAAGTGGCTGTAGTGTGTGTTTGCGTTTGCTTTCGGTTTATTTTTCAACTTTATCACGCACATGGAATGTAACGCTGCACGGAAGGTGAAAGGGAAAGGGAAGTTAAGTAAAGTATTTATGTTCAGCCGCATCACGTATTCCTTCCAGCACTTTCCTTCCCTTCTATCTTCTATTTGTTCACGGTTATAAATGCGTGTGCGTGTGTGTGTGTTTGTGTGTGAGGGAGAGAGAGAGTATGCACGTTTGAATATATATATATATATATAATCACTATATAGTTAGGGTATACTTAAATATTTATTGTTGTTGTTGTTGTCATTACTATTGTTATTATGACTATTCATCTTAAATAAGTATGCATGCATCTGGCATCGATTGGGGTTTCGAAGGGAGAGGAGACAGAATGGTCGGAGGGAAAACACGCATATTTATATATATATATATATTAACGTATATCGAATCACATCTGCTTCACCCTCCCCCTGTGTTCCGTAAGTGCAAGTGGTCGCCACGATATTATATCTTTCCAGGTGATATCTTTTTTTTTCGAAATTTGGATTGGGTTTTTCTTCCTTCTCCTTCCCTTGCGTGTACGCTTTTTTTTTCCTTTTTTTTTTCTTTTTTCTTTTCTGTGGTTGGTTTTGTTTTGGTTTTTCTTTCTTACTTTCTTTCATCCAAGCAAAGGCAATAATAACAAAAAGCAGCAACCAGCGATTTCGCCTTTATGAGTATGTTGATTGTGCTCCCCTTCTTTTCGTTCTCTTCCTTTTCTTGCACAGCATTATTGCAGTTATCGCTGTTGCTTTCATGCTTTTGACTTGACTTTTGACTTTATTTGATTTGGTGTTGGAGCCTAACTCATAATTTTTCCTTGTCACTTTTTTGTTTTTTTCTTCGTGTGTGTGTGTGTGTTGTGTTGTGTTGTGTTTGTGTTGTGTTTGATTGCCTTTCCTCCTCCTTCCCATGTTGTTGTTGTTGTTGTTGTTTTTTATGTTTTTTACTCTGTTTTATTATCATCTCGTCTCCCTTTTCCGAGTTTTATTTGGTGATGTAAAATGTAATGTTTCACTTTCTTTTTGGTGTATGTGTTTGTGAAATTGTGCCAATAGAGAATAATATTAATAATAAGTAAAAAAAAAGGATGATAATAATAATAAGTTGGGGAAAAAGGAAAGTACATAGGGAAGGAGACGATAAAAACAAAACGGAGATGAAATGAAGTGAAGTTAAAAATAAAAATTAAAAAAAGATAAATGCGGTCGATGGAGGGCCCGGACCCGCCGCTAAACATGACTGCGACGAAATCTGTTTTCCCCGCTATTATTTTTCTTCGTCTCCCTCCAACAGGCGTTTGGTCAATATTTTGTGTGTTCGTGTTTGTGTTTGTGTGTAGTGCGGCTCTGTGGAATCCCGGTATTCCTCAAACTTCTTACTTGTTTTTGTTTGTTGTTTTTTGTTTTTGTTTTTGTTTTTCGTCTTCTTGTTTTTTTCCTCCGATTTCTTAATCATTTTCTTGTTGACTGATCTGTGACTTCCGCGGTCGTCGTTTGGTTTATTGCGTACCCTTTTTCGTTTGCTTGCGGTTTTTTTTTAAAAAAATGCTTCGAGCTGTACGCTATATTCCCCTTTATCATCATCATCATCATCGCTACTATTATTATTATTAATGTTATTGTTATTGTTGTCTCCAGGTATTCTGCTTGTTTGTTCCTCTATTTTGATGGGTTGCTTCACATCTCAGACACGTTTGTTTATATGTTTACATGTATTTGCGTTGATATGTTGTTCATATACTTCTGCAAGAATCCGCGGAAGCAAGTTGGTATTTTCTCTTAGAAAATGGGGTTATAGCTACCGCTCTTAGACCCAAAGGCAAACATCACTTCTTCTGAAGTTTTTTTTCCCCCCTTCTTGTTTTATTCCGTACGATTGACTGCCGGTTGTTACTGTTTCCGCTTCAACAACTCCTTTTTTTTCTTCTTCTTCTTTAATTATCCCCTCTTTTTTTCCTGTTGTGTGTTATTGGGGGAAGCGGCTTCTTTTCTTCTCCCTTTTTTTTTGTGTGTGCGCGTGTGCTCTTATGGGGGTGGTACGTGATAAAGGTGCCTGACTACCATCAGCGCCAGTGAAAAAGAAGAGGGAGAAATATC
This sequence comes from Trypanosoma brucei brucei TREU927, assembly GCF_000002445.2. Lineage (NCBI taxonomy): Eukaryota > Euglenozoa > Kinetoplastea > Trypanosomatida > Trypanosomatidae > Trypanosoma > Trypanosoma brucei. The sequence continues at coordinate 1,283,922 of NC_007276.1, read as the reverse complement.
GAAATGAATTAGGGGGGAGGAACATAAAAATAAATTAAAAATAAAAATAAAACATTTTCCCACACTCCATTTTTTCCTTTTTTTTTTGTTTTGTTACTCTTCAATGTATATGTTAATGGAGTGCGTGATTGCCCTTTACCATTACGTATGTGTCACCACTGCTCTCTCTTCCTCACACACGCACAAGCTTCAAATACATTTATATTTACATATATTGACGTGCGTGTTTGTTTTTAAATGACGAGAATGTGTACAACGTGAAACAAATGGCTTCTTTCCTCGAAAATTAAGAAAAGAAAAAAAGAAAACGAGGAGAAAGAAAAGGAATAGGAAGGTGGACTATTAAATAAATATGTATATATGTGAAGAAAATATTTGTAACCGCATAATTCAGTAAATGTGCCACCCAGCACATCAATGTATTACCACCTCCATCCCCTCTTCCCTATGCACGCGCACACTCCGCAAAGGGAAAAAAAAATACATGCCCACGCTCGGTTTCTTTCTTTTTGTTATTATTGTTATTATTATTTTCTTTACTTTACTTTGATCCCCCCTTGTTTGTATCTGAACCCCATATATACACACACATGCACATGCACACGCACACTTGTGTTACCCGCAGACTTGTGCATGTGCGTGTCGTCGCATTTGCAAGCATTGAATCAATGGGGTGTGGAAGTTGAAATGGAGGAAAACAGAAAATCCTCCCGGGAGGTAGGGGTCGGTGTGTGTGTTGTGAAGCATAACTTGCTTCTACCTTATTGTTTTGTTTTGTGTTTTTCTACCTCTTTTCCCCCTCCCCTCCTCCTTCCTTTTTGTGCAGCAACTACACACAAATACATACACAACACACAACGCACAACGCACGCACGCACGCACGCACGCACACACACACAACCAACCAATCAGCCAAACCCGCCATCTTTTTCCAGTCGCAATCCTTCTTCCTTGATCCTTGACCGATGCTGCCACCGGCTGCTCACTTGCTCTCGTCAGCACAGAGATACACATAAAAATATCTCCTGTGTGTGTGTGGGGGGGGGGAGAAGGGAGGAGAAGGATGGAGTGGAACAACCCCTCATCTTTGCCTTTTTCCCCCTTCCTTCCTTTTGCTACTGGTGTTGTCGTGGTGATGTCTTTTTCTTATTTTATTTTAATTTTTTTTCCAAAGGTACAGAACTTTTAGTTGAGAGAAGGAGCACTTCAGTACCATGCTCTCTCAATTTGATGACAACCCGCTAGTGGAGGAGCGTGAGGGCGAGTTGCAAGGCCTCAGTAGCGAAGTGACAAATGCTCAGAAAAAGCGCCCGCGGGAAGACAACTTACAGGAACCAGACTCTAAGCATGAAGTAGCAACTCATGAACCACCAGAAAAGCAACCGCGCCTCGAGGAAGATGCGGAGGGATGCACAGAAGGGGAACCGTTCATCGGCTACTCCGTGGAAGCGGTCGATGATGTGGATGAAGCGGATGAAACATATGGAGAACTTCTCAACCGTGTGGCGGCACTGGAGTCCGGGCGAAGGAATTCCGCTTGTGCACAACGGTTCCAAATGACTCTGAAGACTGCAGAACGGGAGGCCCTCCGTGGTTGCATGAGTCACCTCCGTGCACTTCTGGCGGGACTTCAGGGGAAACGAACAAAACCAACAACAGCTGCAGCTGCAGCTGCGCCATCCTCATCACCAACAACAACAGCAACAAATCCTCCATACTGCCCTCTGCAGCCAAGTCAGTGTGCCCAAATGATGGAGCTGTACGGCAACGCGGAACGTCTTGCACGCCTCGGAACCCGGTCTCATTGGCTGAAGTGTGCAGGAGCGAGGACAAGGGCGATGAATCCGGAAGGATGTAGCTGGACCCCACCACTGGCAACCGAGACCTCAGGCGGCACAGTACCCACCAAACAATTTGTAGATAAAGGGAGGCGCCGATTCGAAGAGATGGAGAAGGCACTGCAAAAGGTCCCCCCAGAGCTGATCGGCCCAGCGGCACCGGCTCTGTCAGCGCTGAGTAACAAGTTGCAGCAAGTGTGTGAAACAAGTGATGCATTGTGCAGTAGACAACACGAAATCGAAAGGTGTGTGCCGGAGCTCATGGCGAGATGGAACCAATATTCCCTCTGGGGGGCGGAGCGTTCTCTTCTCATCGCAGAGGAGCAGATGATTGACCACTTAGCCGCGCAAAACCCTACAGCAGCAGAGGAACAACTCCTTTCCCAACAGCAACGCCAGCAAAAACGTTTGCATCAAGCGGAGATCGCTGTCGCAACTTTACTTGCGTCCGCTTCGGATGTTAAGGTGCCGAAGGTGTCGCAAGGCTTCCTGCGGAGTGCCATGCAACGCTATGAGGACTTGCAGAAACTGAGAAGTGCTTTGTACCGGGAGTTGGTCTCGTTGCGAAAACTACTGAAGGAGAAGTTGCTCCTCTCAACGCACTCTGTGGTGGGGGGCGAATGCTTCTTTCTTGGCGCGCGAGCCGCGGAGGAGGGGCGCAGATGCCTACTGCAACACTCCTGCGCTGCGCTTTGTCAGAGATCCGCCGAACTCAACAAACATCTTGTCACAGAAGTACTAAGGGGTTCCATGGCTTGCCCACCGTCACCAGAGCAAGAAGAGAAACTTCTGCAATACGAAGTGAAGTCCGCTACACAACATGCCTCAATCGTGACCCTCATTGCTGAAAACGCGCGCCTCCAGCAGCGCATCAAAGGTGTTTCTCTGGTGCAGCTCTTGGCCACTTCTGGAAATGGAAAGTTTGCTTCTATAGCTGGGAAATTGCGATCAACAACAACAAGTGTTGTGGGAAAACATACAACCCACCAAGAGGGGAACGTCCGTGTGAATGAAGAAGCAGTCAGAGAAGAGGGGGAAGAGGTCGAAAGTGCTGCAAACAATATCGAAGTGGAAGAACCGGATATATTGGGGCACTTTGTCGATGTCTTCGCTAGGAGCACAGAGGAACTCGTGAAATCAATCAACACACGCCTCTGGGATCTCTCAAACTTGTACAAGGATGAGAGGCAACTGCAAAGGGACGTTGCATTTCTCGTCCGCCTCACGGTGGCGGGCGAGCGCCTTCTTCACGGAAAGGTGGGTGTACCCCTGATGAGTGGGTATGCGGAAGACATTACGATTCTGCTTGAAGAAGCGCGGCTGCGCCTGGTGGACACAAAGCGCTCGGTACGGCAGCTTCCCTCACTCCGTACTCTTTGTGAGTCTTTGCAATCACAGTCTGCAAGTCACGCAGAGCAGCTACTGAAGGAGCACACAGCGGCCGAAGCGGTTCGTGCCCAGCTGTTGGAAGATCTTGAATGGTGTAAACAACAGAGTCCAGAGATGGCCGGTGGTCAGCTGGTAGTCGCGCGGAAAGAACTTCAAAAGCTGAGGGTTTCATTAGAAACTATAACAAAGCAGGGACATGATCCCACACCTCTGGAGCTGGAGACACAAAAAGCAGGGGAACAACTTGCTCAACTTCGGCAGCAATTAGAAAAGTTGCAGGAGGAAGTCGACCTCGCCGAGCACCAATTGCAGTGTCTCGAAGATGACGAAGTTGTGGACGCACAGGAGGATGTCTGTGAAGAAAACGGGGGAATAGCGGAGGAAGAGGAAGTGGAGGAAGGGCAAGAGGCTGAGAAGGTGGAGGAAGGGGAGGAAGAGGAGGTGGAGGAAGGACAAGGGTTGGCAGAAGAATATGAAGTGGGGGAGCAGCGGGAAGAGAACCATGGGGAGATGGAAGAAAGAGGTAACGGGGACGGAGGAGATGGAAGGGATGGAGATGAAGTTGTACCCTAAGCGTTATTTAGGATGTGCGGAGTGCACGGTGAGGGAAAGGAATGTGTGCCGTTGCGTTTGGTGATGAAGCTGGTGTCGTGAACCGGCACACCTTTCCGGAGCGGTAAGCCTCCGTTGACCACATCTTGTCGCCACCTCTCCGCAGGCGCACTGGTCGGCATTTCTCTTACCTTTTTGTACGCTTCGGTGCGTATGCCGCTTTAGCCGTTGGGGGTACTTGTAAGTGAGTTAAATATCCTAAATTACAACTTCGCGGGGTACCGATGGCGCGTCGATGGCCGTAAGCAAGCGGTCAGGTGGCTCGCACCAGCCTGTGGACAGATATGCAATATCCTTTCAATGCGTCAAGTATAGTGCCGTGAAATAGCAAGCAATGGAACTGCACTCTCCCACGCACAAACCTCCTTAGGCGCTCTTACGGAGAAGGTCATACGATTGAAATACATCACGAAACAAAGAAGGGGAATGTCGTGACAAGCCCTCTGGTTTAGGAGAGAGATCGTCGAGCAGAATGTCGGTAACAGATGTTTTGGCTGTTGCCAGAGCATGTCGCAAATTTCGTTTGCGTCGAATCGCCAGGCACGAGAAGGGGAGTACCTCTTGTGCAGCATATAATGAACACGAAAGCTATAGAGCTGAAACATTTTTGGAATTTTCACTCTTAACGGCTTTGGTGTTTCTGTTTCTGTTCAGTGATCCTAATTTTCTTTTTTCTCTGCATCCGAAGGTTTAGATAACCGAAGTGGTGTTTATCCAATAGAACGTTGAGCCCCAAAGCCGCGGGAAAGGGCACAACGCGAGGCCTTCGCCCTAAGTCCAACGCAGTGGAGGGGCTGCCGTCAGTAAAAGGACGTGCAGGAGAGTTTGTTGGATAAGGACAACCGAGGGAAAGCGCTGCAGTGGGCACGGGAGTGCAAAGGACGCGAGTGGAAGCTGCTATAAAATTCGATCCCGACTCTGGTGCGGCTTTCTGATGATGGTAACCAACACATGCATAATAATGTGGCCGTTTCGCAAGGAGCAGGAACGTGGTGGGTGGTTGATTGGGTGGAACCCGCATGGACTACTCGTCATTGTGGTCGCAGTTGTGCACGATCCGCGTGTTGAGAACGCGACAGCGGCTCTCAACAAGTTAAAGGAAAGCGAAGGAGACATTCGCGCTACTGCCCATCGGAAGCAGCACAAGGACGTCCCCAGTGCAACATCGCTGCTAATACTGGGCTGGATGCACAGCAAACAAGCAACACTGGACAAGAGTGAATATGCAGACGCGTGGGTTCGTTCACAGCATAGCCGTGCAGAGTTATGGCTGGAACTGAATGAGGGTCCACTACTACATCAACTGTACTGCTGCGGGTCCCCCGTGCAGCCATGCCACCTTCACGTCTTGCGAAGTGATCCCACTGTATCTTATGCCGTTACGTCAACTGCCTTCAGTGCGGTGGCCAGGCACGATCGCGGCGACTTAGTGAAGTTGGTAGAAGGCAAAATGCAGCCTATTTGCGTGGAAGGTGCAAATTCCACATTAGAAGGTGTGTTGTTGCCGTCGCACATGGTCCATTCAGCAGGACCGCGTACCAAAATGAGGCGGATGGTGGGCAGCGACCCACTGACACAAGACGAGGAGGAAAAACAGGAAGGGGCAAAGCAAAGAACAGAGGACGACCGCGTGTCTGTGGGGAGCTCAGGTTCGGGCGAAGGAAGCACTGAGTCACAAAGTGTTAGAGGTTCGGAAACCCCTAGATTTGGGGGGGAGTTGCATCCGCGGCTTGATTTCCCCACAAGTACTGACTATGGGGAGCTTAGCTCGTTACTACGGGCCAGTGCATACGGCAAGATACTGCGAGAATTGTGTGAGAATAAGGTTAGCAACGCCACAGATGGCACCGCTGCGACGGCACGTCTGTGTGCTTACTGGAAAAACTGCGGCAACAGATTTACCGGTTTTCTCACAAAAATACTTGTGGTGTTCCACCTCGTGCTCAAGTGGCCTGGGAACGTCTCGTACACTGCAGCTCTGTTAGAATTTCGCCTCCGTATGGTGATCCATTGGCTTTTGTTACTAAGAGGGGATACAAGAGTCTGTTGTCTTCATCCTGTGTTACCTCACATTCAACACAACGATCCTGCACTGCGGCGTTTCTGCGTCGTTGATTTCCTTGTTCGTTTTGCGGTGGACACAATATGTGGGATGCTTCTGAGTTTGCTGTTATCACACGGGAGCGGCTTATTGGTGACAAAGGCTGTGTCTTGGTGCCGGTGGCTCCTGTACGACCTTCACATGGAATACATGGACTGGTTTGAAGGATGGCCCGCAGGTCTTAAGATGAACGGAGACCTCAGTATGACGTTATCTTGCATCGCTAAGGCTGTACTTGAGGCGAGCTGGGCCTCCGTTGAGGATCTTAGCAATGTAGGCTTATTCTACAAGTTGCTGATTTTCGTTGCGCCGTTAGGTGCTAGCTGTGCATTCGCCTTCGTTGCGGACCTGTGCTTAATTGCCTCCCTCCACTTATATTTGGTATTCCACAGCGTCTCCTTGCCGTATCGGTTTGCACGTTTCATGCTCCGGAACCTGTTCCTCCAGTTCCAAGGCAAGAAGCATAACCCCCTGCGACACCGCACCGATACATATGACTTTCCCGTTGAGCAGACCCTCGTGGCAACCGTGATCTTCACCATTATTGTCTTCCTCCTCCCCACATTGGCTGTTTACCATGTGTATTTTGCTCTCATATGTATTGCCGTATGGTTGTTACAGGGAGCATTGCTGGTAGCTGCCCACCTCACACTTTACCTTCCACTTTATCCTCTCTTCTACTGGGCACTGTACCGGCGGCAGTGGCCTGGTGGGGTGGCATTAACGGGACCGAAGGTGCTAAGCACACCGCAGCATTCACGAGCGTTGAACCCGTTTGCGCGGGGCTCGTTGACCGTGGAGTTTGGTGTTGTATCGAAACCGCTGGAGCTGAGGGTGCTGCTGGCTGATTTCCTGCTGGTTGCGCATGTTGTGGGAAGACTTCACCCATTTGATATGATAGTTGCTGTCTTCAAAGTGAGGCGCTGGGAACGCACAAATCCGGGAAAGTGCCTCGTCCCACCATTGCCAGCTGACATTATGCCTTTGACGGGAATGACACTACCAAAGACGGCCGTTGCGTAACATAGTGGTTTTAACGTTAAAAGCGGTCGTAGCGGTGGCAGTGGTGAACGGAAAGCAACGGCAAGTACACGTATGCGCTGCAAATAAGTGTCAGGTGTCGCTAATTTGCTGATTAGGTACAATATGCATGCACAGCATAGAGTGTGTGGAGCATGCATTATAGACTCCATGCTTGTCGGCGATTGCAGCTGTGATTTATGGTGTTTAAGTCGCCAGTGCTGCTCGCTTATCATTTTCACCATTCCTCACCACTTCTTTTTTTTTTTGCTTAATACCGTTTGTGGGTCGACAGGTCCTATCCCGGAGCGACGGGTTAACTCGCTTAAATTATTTACATGGGGATTACCCATTTGGCACACATCCATCCACGTGTACGGAGTGTTTTCGGCACAGTGCGTTTTTAGCCCTTTGCGTCATCAGCAATAATATTCCTTCCTTTTCAATCTCTTGTTCTCATTTTTCCCTCTCCCTCACCCACGCCCGCGCGCTGCCTGCTCTCCATCTCCGACTGATGTACTTTAATCAAAGCAACATAAAAACGATATTAACAATAGCTTATTATCGTTGTTGTTATCATTATAAGGAGAGAGGAAGCGAGGTGAAGGCCCCTCTACACGTGGGAGGGGGTAGGGCCGGTTGGTTTTTTGTTTAAGGAAAAAAAAACCCGAAAGGCACAAAAAATAACAACTGGAAAGTGACCAAGGAGCGAAGTAAAGGCCAGGTACGACAGGTATCAGGCTGCGTTTCTGTTTTTGTCATTTTCATTTTTTTTTGGGGGGGGGTACGCGGTGGGGTACTTTTCAATATATCTGAATAAGGACAGGATATATATTTATATATATATATATTGGATTTTTTTTTCTCCTCACGTTACGCGGTCGCCCCCACTTCAAGCTGAGCGTACAGCAGAGGAAGGAAGGAGGAAGCGGAATAGGTTGGTGACACGCCACTCACTTCGAGGCTTTTCCTCTCCTTTTTTTCCCACTCCAGTAAATCACTCGTACGCAGCTGGGGAAAGGGAAAGGGGAAATTTGGCACAAGGAGGCGCGTGGTAGCACACTTGCAAATACAAATAAGCGCACTATTCGGTGTAAATAGCGAAGCGCATTGAAGGGGCGGCGTACAGACGCGAAAGCGGGGTGGAGTTAAGTCGTTGGTAAAGTAAGCGAAAACAGGGAATCACCGCAAGTCAGATACGTACAGGATGCCGGAAGGTGAACAGGCTATTGGCAACTATGTCATTGGTAAAACCATAGGAAAGGGAAGCTTTGGTAAAGTGAAGGAGGCAACGCATATTCCCACAGGGCATACAGTAGCAGTGAAGATGATTAATCGGGATAGGTTGGAACATGCAAAAATGGATGAAAAGGTGGCCCGTGAGATTAAGATACTGCAGTTGTTTTCCCACCCTAATATCTGCCGTCTGTATGAAGTCATCTACACCACCACAGAAATATTCCTCATCATGGAGTATGTCGAATGTGGGGAGTTGTTTCAACACATTGTGAATCAGGGAAAACTTCGGGAAAACGAAGCCCGTTACATATTTCAGCAGATTATATGTGCGGTGAACTACTGTCACAACTTCTTGGTTGCCCACCGAGATCTTAAACCGGAGAATATATTACTGGGTCCGGGTCTGCAGGTAAAACTAATCGACTTTGGTCTCTCCAACATAGCAAAGGATGGAGAGTTCCTACAAACCTCATGCGGGTCACCAAATTATGCTGCGCCGGAGGTAATTGATGGCCGATACTACGTGGGATCCAATACAGATATATGGTCATGCGGCGTTATACTCTATGCCCTACTCTGCGGGTCCCTGCCCTTCGACGAGAGTGACACACCATCGCTTTTCAGGAAGATCAAAAGCGGTAGTTACAAAATCCCCGCACACGTCAGCAGTGGTGCGCGGGATCTCATTGAAAAGATATTAGTTGTCGATCCAGTTCACCGGCTAACAATCCCACAGATCTACAATCACCAATGGTTCGTCACAAATCTTCCTGCTCGGCTTTGGCCTGCCGACCCCAGACGCGTGGACGAGCAGAAACGCATATCAACAACCGCTGCGGCGGCTACTGCGAAATACCTTAACAGGAGTGACCGTGAAGTCCGCGCTGCCATCAGGGAGGGCCGTGGTGAGGCATTTGTGGCTTACAGCATCATATTCGACGCAGAACAGCGGAAAATACTCAGAAACGGGGCGGATGAAATTCTTAACAAAGAGACCACCGAGATGGGGTGTACGACATACGGGACGGAGCTGACGCATGTGCCTAGGGCAACGGAGCGGGAACTGCACCTCGGTCTGTTGTTGACGCAAAGTCCTGTGATGGAGTCACTGCTCGGTAACGGCGATGTCTCATCCAACAAACACGCCTACAATGGGAGTAACTTCGTTCCCGCATCCATGCGGGAGACACATCACGGAGCTGCCACGGCGGCGGCTACACCGCCTAACCCGGGTGGTGTGTTTTTTATTGGGAAACGCGCCGACTCCTACGCCGAGACGAGCGGCACCTTGGACTCATCTTACCGTGAGGATTGTGGAAGCACTAACCCAATTGACGAGGCTCGGCCGGGATGCTCCAGAGACTCCAAGAGCAGGCTAAGTAGTGGAAACACTGAGCGCCAGCGTGTGGGGTCCGTAGCAAAGTCAGACGTGATCTACACAAGGGAAGAGCGCGAGTTCATAGTGAAGAATAATGTGGGCTGGCGAATCGGTCTCATGGCTGACCTCACTTCCTCTGGGGTGATGCGCGTCGTATACGAGGTGCTTAAGCGGTATGCTATGGAGTGGAAGAGCCCCACTTCGTTTGAACTGCTCGTCCGTCCAACAGCGGTGACGTTTGAACGGATATACAACCCCTTGAGGGAGACAAGCTCTTGGGACTCAGCAGAGGATGAAGGACTGCAACACACACAACAGAAACGTGCGGACAGAGTGCTGCAGGTTGTTATACTTATTCATCTCTTCCGCATTCGTGAAAGCCATGACGACGGGTATATATTGGACTTTAGTGTTTTAAAAGGCTCAGTGATTGCACTGGACATCGTACGCTGCTTGTTTTGCACTCTTGTCCAGAAATTGGCGTGAGCACAGGCGGTGTTAGCAGTTGTGTTTTAATGCCGCGTGACCAAAGAGTATAAGTGCTTGTATGTGCACATGCTCTTTATGTGCGAGTGCGCTCACACCCTCTTTTGGGGAGGAACCAGCAGAAAAATAACAAAGTGTGTGAACAAGAGGGAAAGAAAAATTGTGGGCGGTGGCGGGACCAGTAGATATGAAAGTAAAGCACCGCACGGTCATCCCTCTTCTTTTTCCCCTCTCTCTTTTTCTTTCACTTCCCTCTTTCTTTCTTTCTTTTTTTCTTTTTTTGTTTACACGTTTTGGATCCGTGAGTTTTGTGTACTGGTTGTGAAGGGGTGTGGAGTAAATAGCTATATGCTTACACGTACATACATGTGCATGTTTGTGTTTGGATTGATGTATGAATGGACGAATGGGTGGTATTGTCTCTAGTGGCTCTCTCGTTTTGAGCACCTCTCCTACACGGTACGGTTCCATTTGTTGTTGTTATTATTATTGTTTTCCCCTGCTTTTCTTCCTCTTTATTTGTATTGTTGGCTCCCGCTATACGGCTATCAGAGTGTTGTTAGTTTGTTTTTCTTATCTTTATATTTCCCCCTCCATTCTGTTATACCTTTATGCTGATGGCGGTGGCTTCTACTACTATCTGATATATTTGTATACGTTATTGCTTCGGTTTGCCTTCTATTGTTACCGCTTTTACTGTTGTTTTGTTTTTTTTTGTTTTTTGTTTTTCATTTCCCCCATTATTGTTGGTTTAAAAGTTAAAGCCCGCCCATTTGTTGCAAATACCTTAGTGAAAGGTATGGGGCGCGGATGGCCGGTTATTGTTACTGTTCCCCCACTGGCACTTGTCGCTGAGCCGGTGTTTACTCTTATCCCCTTCTCGGACTCATTGCGGTGTGAACTCCTGGTTTTTGCGGGCCCTTTTTTTTTTTGTTTTTTTTTTCTTTTTGTTTTCCAGTCAGAGAGAAAGTAAAAAATTTTTTAACCGAAGCGCGGCGTGTGTACGCTAGTTGGATTTCGATTTACAAGTGTCGGTCAATCTATAAAGTGTCCTATTTCGCTTTTTTTTATTACGTTTGTCGGAGTTTGTTTGTCGTCTTCGCTGTTGTTGATGGTGGTGGTTTGTTCGATAGGAAATGAAGTGGACAATGAGCATAAAAGATGTGGGTGCATTTGCTTCTTTTTTTTTTTTTCATCTCCCCCCCCCCTTTTATTTTCCTTTTCGTGTATTTATTTATTCGAACCTTTCTTTTCTTTTCATTTTAGTTCTTTCTGTTCCCCTTAACTTCTTTTACGTCTCATTTTCCCCTGTCCTTTTCCTGTCCTTTTCAACTCAGTAATATATGAACGATGGGAAGAGGGAATCGGAAAAATAAAAAAAAATAAAATAAAATAATCGAATGAATTGAAACGATGAAATAAGAGGAGAGCAAGGAAAGGGAAACACAAAGGGGGTTAAGAGCAAAGAAAAAAAAGGTTAAGAGAAGGAATTTGTATGGTCAACATTGCAGCCTCAATGTGCGTTCATGAGCTCTGTAGTGTATTTTTGCTTTACCGTTAGTAACGATAGCCACCAGTTGGTACTTTTCACCGCTTTAATGCCGACTTACACGTCACTTTTCCACTCTACTCGTTGTCGTGTTATCTTTTATGTTATCTTTTATGTTTTGTTTTGTTTCATCTTTTTTTTTCTCTTTTTTTTCTTTGGGCACCGTCTGTTTTTTTGTGTATGGCAGGAAAAGTGCGAATGAGTTAAAGGTTGGGGGAGGAGGAAAAATGAGGCATGAGGGCGGGAGACGAGTGTAGCGGTTCCCAACCGCAAAATCGTGATAAAATGTACACGAAGAACTCCTTGAAGGAAGAAAAGGAAAAGGAAAAGGAAAAAAAGAAGTAACGGATCAGCGCTGAGTTAGTGGCTGATAATGCAAAGTGGATCATATAGCAATAAAGGAAGCAAAAGGAGAGATGCATTGAAGGGAGAATATGATGAATAATTAAAGAAAAGAAAAGGAAAAAAGAGAAAAGAGAAAAGAGCCCCATGCCAACATGACTGATTGACCACATACACAGACGCCTTCCCCTTTTACCTTCACATATATGGAACGGAGCGTTTAAAAAAGAAAAAAGAAAGAAAGAAAGAAAAAAAAAAGAGAGAGAGAGAGACAGCAAAAGGGATTTGTCTATTTATATACTTATATATTGATATCACCATTTGTGTATTTGCGTTACAGGCAGGAACAAAAAAAAAACGTGTACAGATGAAAACACTGAACTTGGGGCAAAAGAAAATGAAAATGAAAAAGAGGGAGAAGATGTCTTAAAGATTTACTCAAACCTTTTTTTATTTTTTACCGCACACATCCGCCGCCATGTATGCAAATCTAGAAAAGGGGGAAAGTAGCTTCTTCAACACAATATTTGTTTACCGGTCCCGTAGGAAAATAAGGGTGTTGTCACTGGGGAAAAAAAAAGAAAAAAGGGAAATACAAGAAAAAAAACAGTTCACCACCTCTGCTCAAGGCTGCTAAGAAATGCTACCCATTAACACCTGGACTATCCAACAACTTTCTCTTTTTTTTTTTCTTTCTCATTCTTCTTCGGCAATTTTTCGCCTCAGCGCGGTTCACACACATCTCTAACGGGAGCGCAACGTGAAGCGGCCACGCAAAAGCGTATTGGGAAACGCATATCCTCACAGAAAACACACGGACATATAAATATATATATATATATATATATTAGTTAAGGTGTCTGTTATCATGTTAAACCGCTGTTACATACCACGCGCACCCTCACGACGTAACGAGCGTCCCAACATCGCGAAACTGTTGTACGGAAAGCGCAAAAATGCCCTCCATGGGGCCAGTAAAGCAAAACCAACTGTCGTGGGAATGTTACTGCAGGTTCCGATTGCAGAGTTGCATAGCGCCACCCGGAGAGCGACTGGGATGAATGAACTCTCAAACGAGGCTATCTCTGAGGTACTGCGGAAGTGCCGCGCGTTAAATCGATTTGACCGGTCAGAGATAGTAGTAGAAGCGGTTGACGAAGCCAAACTGAAGCTGACCTCCTCGCACTACTGCACACTCATGGCACACGCAAATGATAACAGGGACAGCAAAAATGCGCTGCGGTATTGGGAACGGGCATGCCGAGAAAAGAAGGCCAACTCGAAGCTACACGGCGCATTACTCGCGACTTACCGATCATCCGGGCTGTGGAAAGATGCCGTACGACATTATGCAGCAATGATAGATGACAAAATGGGGTGCGATCCTTACGCACTGCACACGGTAATGAACGCGTGTCGCAGGGCTGGTGCTGTCGACGTTGGGCTCGCAGTCTTCTCTAAGGCAGTACAAAACGAAGCGGCACCTAATAGCACGGTGTACTTGGAACTTCTGAGGTGCATGCAGCAGACACGTTCGCCCAATAGGTGGGAAATGAGTCTCTCCGTTCTTCAGTCACTTGGTGGGACCGTTGACGTAACAGCCGGTTTGTACAACGCGACAATATCGACGATGGCAGGGGCTTTGTGGGAAAAGGGTGTAGAGGTGTTTCAGGCAATGAAGGAGAACAATGTGCAACCAAGCAAAGACACACTCGCTACGTTGGTATCTCTCAACCCAAACAACACCTCGCACGTTGTCCGATGTGTTACCGAGGCACACCTCTTGGGCATGCCTGTAACCGACAGTATGTATCGTGCTGTCCTCACAAACCTGACGAGACTTAAGCTCGATCATGAAGCGGTGCGCTTCGCCGCGCGGGAGTACAGTAGAAGTACTGAGGATCCCGGAAATCCAGTGAACTCAACACTTGCCCTAGGATTGGCCATTCTTGACATGTTGTTGGCTCACAGTCGCCCGAAAGACGCGATGCTTTTCTTTAACGTGTTTGAATCCCAACTCGGTAACATTGTTAGCGTTTCCACCCGTGGCCTCGGGACTGTCGGTTTGCGGTCGCAGCGTTGGATTGTTCAAGGTCGCGTCGCAGTATTGGATCACAACATCATCCTTAACCCACGCTTTGAGTCGCTTCTCAGCCACTACGACTCGCTTCTTGTGCCCCTTTCCTCTATTCGGCTGCTTGTGCGCCGGGTGAAAGAGGAGAGTGGAACGGTCAAGGGCAGCTACACAAAACATATGTTGAAGCGCTTGCAGAAGCTGTTGGAAGATCACCCGGCTGTACGTGTGCTGCCTCTGACCCACCAACTGAACGCGCATACATACATTGTGGATGGTCCCATCACACCAGAATCAGTTGAGCTGCTTCGGAAGACGGTGTCGGAGCCGAAGGAAGGGGCTCACGGCGCGGCATTTCCTTTGGTAATCCGCAAGAGGGGAGATTTCCCCAACACCTTGGAGACCCTACAGGATTTTTCTCCAAAAAAAGGAATGGAGGTAGCCGCCATGCGTGGCGAGGTTGCACTACATAACAATGAACCGCGTCTCTTGAAGTATCCGGACCGCATCACAGCTCCCGAGCGGGTGCTCGCCGTAGCGGCGATGCTTAAATCGCTGAATCCGGACACAAGCGTCCATGTTCTCTCAACGACAAGTTTGCAGTTGCAGGTGGTGGAAAATTGGAACAAGTTACGACCCTTCACCGGGTTGACAGCAGTTCGCTACCCTGACGAAGTGGAACTGAAGGCGCCGGGGGAACAGCGGAAGCAGCCAAAACATCCCGCTGGTGCCGTTTCCAGTGGGTTGCGGCATGAGACAGACGGACCAAAGCCCGGCCAACCCGGGGGTCTACACATGAAGCGACTCTTTGTACCGTCTTGATGATAGGATCGACCGCCGCAGGTAATAGTTAGCTCGCATTATCGTTTCGCCTGTTGCTATCTGTGTATGTGATGTGTGGCGGGAAGAAAAAAAAACCACGCGTTTGCAAAGTGAGTTTATTGGAGTTGAGCGTACGGAAGGTCGTGGGATGCGCCTAACCGTTAACCATATCACTCATGCGCGCGGTACCATAGGCGTTGCCTCCTTCTCACTGTCCATTGGTTCAGCTCATGCGACTTTACTGCTTATCCTTTCTTTCGTATGCTCTTTCGCCTCCACGCTTTTGTTCTTTGCAAGAGTCAGGGTGCGTAGTACGGATTGCTTATGAGTGATGATGCGTCTCAAAACTACCCCAGCTCCTTCACGGAAGAGTTCATCAACTACTGTCGTGCTCATCGGTTGCCCCCGCAGCTATTTCATGACCTAAGGGAACTGCTGCCGCGCATGCCACGCTATGTACGGATACGACCAAGTGATGCACAACAGAGAATATTACCTTGTTCATGTGATCAAGGCTCTCGGGTGCCGAGCGATGTTATACACGAGCTCTCAACTGCTGTCGGTGGTCCTACGGGTTGTGTCTACGAGGTGGAGTGGCTCCCCCGGCCGTATTGTTTGGCCCTTCCACGCGACACTGCGGTGAGCCAACTCGAGCTTTACCGGAGTGGAGTCGTTTCTGCGATGGATGCAGCCTCCATTGCAGCAGTGGTGGCGCTCCGTCCAAGACGAGGCGAAACTGTTTGGGACGTGTGTTGCTCGCCTGGAATGAAGTTGAGTTTCATAGCAGACGCCATCGGGGAAGAAGGGAGTGCTGTCGGTACGGATATCAACCTGGACCGGTTGTTCGCTGCTCGCTCTGTGATGAAGAAACACAGGGCCAACAACGTGTGCTTGTTTGTCGCGGACGGAACGTCGTTCGCGCTCCGTACTGCAGTCGCAGTGGCACAGGCAGCTAAACTTTATCGTGGAAAATCCAACACCGACGGACTGACGGCCTTAGAAGAGCGGCGGCTGCGGTATATGAAGAAGCGGCGGGCCGGTGGAGCTGCTGACTCATCAGATGGCACGGTCACGCGGGACGAAGACGACCAGGTAGCACTTGTTTTCACATGTGACGAAGCCAGAAAGCGCCTTGTTCAGAGTGGTGAAAGTGCCAATCAGAAACACTATGGGTTTGACCGCGTGCTTGTTGATGCCGAGTGTTCTCACGACGGCTCACTTGCCCACATGTTTCTGGGAGGTGGCACAAAGAGGCCATTTGCAGGACATGACGGCGATGCGGATGTTGCGTCTCAGGCAATCAACAATGAACAGCGCATGCAGCGACTAAACTTGAGTCTCCCAGATGGTAACGAATTTGCGAACGCAGAGGTGAGGAAGGTGTCTCCCCTACAACAGCTTCAGCTTCAACTCCTCACAAACGGTTATGCTCAGCTAAACCCCGGTGGAACCCTGGTGTATTGCACTTGTTCCTTCACTTATCAACAAAATGAAGGGATCGTCCAGGAAATGATGCACTCCGTTAATGCAGACGCAGAAACAATGGAACGATACGGGGGTGAGGCAGTTTTATGCTCGCCATTTTGTTACGAGCACGAGGTGGGGTTAGAAGCGCAGGTGTCTCCAATAGTGATACTTAGCGGCACGCAGGTAGGGCTGCTGAAGCAGCGGCTGGCGGCTGCGGGTGACCCATATGGAGTAACTACCGGTTTAGCGAGAGAAGGTGCTGAAGAAGTAGGAGTTAGGTTCTGGCCCCATATTTTCAGCACCAGTTTCCAGTTCATAAGTAAAGTATGGAAGAAACCACTGACATAAGCCACATAATGTGGAATAACGAGGGTGAGGAATGTTAATGAGCTTTGTTCCTTGCGTGTGTATTCGTGTCACGAGCCAATATCTTTCTCTACACATAATCACCACATGCTGAATCACTTCTCTCACAAATACCGTGTTCATGAACAACCTTGGTGAATATGTGTGCTTCTTCATTTAACGCCACATGTTGTGCTGCATGTTTAGCTATTGTTGATGTGTCGCGTCGTTGATGCCATGGCGAGGATATGGACACCACATTCGTGTACCTCTGTGCAACAGCGGCACGCAGCGCCGCACGCCTTAACCACTGATAACATACACATACGGCGTCTTTCTTCACTCCGTCCCCATCAACAGCATCACTTATGGAGGTTGTGCCAGCTGGTGACAGGGGTTACGGAATCTCTCAGTGGCAAGGGGACGTTTGTCGCATGTTCTGTTGTTGGGGGTCGAAGCCAAACCCGTTGTTCACCCTCACTGGGGTTGAATTCAGGAAATGAACTTTGTGCTACAGGTGTGAATTACGCCCTTCATCGCTCGTTTAACGCTGGAAAGACACTGAAGGGGATTCTTAGAGGATGTGCCGAGCAAAATGCGCTCGGGGTGGCAGCCGCGAGCGGGCATTGCTACACCTCCATCAACGACGTGTACTTGTGTGCTGTGACTTGTTCCACACCTTCGGAAGGAGACGTGTCTGCTGCATGCGGCCACGTCTGCAGCGGTGAAGTGCACAAGGGCAGTGGTGAAGTCAGTGATGCTGATGCATCTTGCAGTGGGGTAGCGTTCCCATGCGCAGAGTGCTGGCGCAATTTATCGTCTGTGGCTGTAATGCGACGAGAAGAAGGTGTTGTAGGACCCTTAAACTTGTTTGTCTATGCACAAAGTGAGGCATCTGCGCTTCGCAGCGCTTCCATAGCACAAAAGAATTTGACAGCGCGGCCGGCACCTCCCATCGACGTTACCGTCGTTATATCTGGTTGACATGGAGGAGGTACCTCCTTCACTGCTCTCTTCAAGCCACATTTGCTCTCCATATCCTTGGTCATATGGCGCACACGAAGGTGTTTCCTTTGCTGTGACTGTCTTCGAAAATAATTCGGTTTTGTAACCCTAATATCACTCCTCTTTTCCCTCTCAGGGCGCATTCGTAGAAAAGGGGGGGTAACCAAAGATAATATCACCGGGGACCATAAAGTTCTCTTTATTTTCTGCGGTCGCCAGCCCACGCAAGGCCGCAGGATGCAAATCGCAACCGTGCCGAGTTGGAACCAATTACTGCCCGAGAAGGGTGGCCCACGATCAGATGGCACTCACGCTATGAGAAACGTGCAGGGTGGTGAAGTGTTGCGAGGTGCCACTTCTCCTGGAAGCACGTGCGGCGGACACGCAGCTGCGAACTTTCCGCTCAGCGATTGGGAAGCGGAAGCTGTAAGGAGATACAGAGCCTTGAAGAAAGGTGATCTCACCGCCCATTCAGTCACAGAGTACCTTCACTCAAGTCCTATTCACGGTACACTCCTCCAGCTTGTACTTCATTCTAAAATTGTGCACATTACAGATTGGTACGAGCGGGCAGGCATTGTGGCGGATTGGTTTAGTGGTGGAACCCCCGCACCATTGTGCCTGCTTCCGTCCGCTGTGGTTCACTTGGTCGGATCCCACCAGTTAACCCCATCTGTCGCTGCTGGGTTTCTACTGCGCGTCGCTAAGCTGTTGCTGAATGCAAAGACAGTCAGCCATGCAGCAGATTCAGAAAAGGGTCAAAGGAGTAACGTGTGTGTTTTTACTGCTGATGGTTGGAGCGCTGCTGAGGTGCTTCAACGTTCCGTGTATGATTTACAGGAGTCGGGACTTCTGACGTTTGAGCACTTCTCATCATTTTTCCTTCGGGCAGCGTTGGACAAAATACTTATCGTTGGTGAGGAGCCCGAGTTATTGCTCATTCCGATGTGTTTCCTCATCCGCCGTTGCCAGAAGTTTTCATCAGATGGATGGATAAACAGTGAAGAGCGGCTGCGGCACTTGAACCGCATGTGCGACACGGCCGGTGGATTACCAACACATATCGCTACAACTCTCACCGCCATTATTTGAGTAATGCCGTATGATGGATCATTGTTACTCGTTTTGCAAGACATGCACCGTTGTTAGCGTGGGTGGTGGCACAGTTTTTTTTTTCTTTTGTTTCATGGCATTTATTTTCTCTTCACATTTAATTACGGAGTGGTTGTTGTTGTTGTCGTTAACGATCAGCTGCCGTATTGTTCTATTTTTCTTTGTGCATGGGGCTAGGTTTCCTTCTGTGCTTTCATACGTACTTATGTATGTGTGCGTGGGCGTCTTAACCGACCACATGCTGCAGCTCTCTGCTTTAACCCTGAAGTACAAGTGGGAAAAGAGGAAAGAAGGAGCAGCTGTCCATCAAGGGAAGGGGAATGGGTTGCATTTGGCCCATTACTTCCCTTACGTCTTCACTTCACCCGAATATGTTTGTGTCATCATTGTCCACTTTCATATATATATATATATATATATATATATATATATATATACTTTTTTCCTTATCTTTTTACCTATGTCCAATCCCTCTGGTCAGGCGCAAGAAAGGGTTTGTCCACCTTGTTTTGTGCATAACTGGTGAAACAGCCGCCAAGGTGTATCTGTACTGTCACAGTGTTTGTATGCGTGTGCAAAGTATTCGCACTAGGAGGCGCATCCGTTTTTTTTTTAGGCGGTTGAGGAACAAGCAAAAGAGGGAATTGTAGGAGAGCGACTGAATATATAGATATATAGAAGCTGTATATAATGGGTGAAGTAATGATTTTGCGAGAAAAACAAGAAGATAGTATGATTGTGCTGAGCGGTGTCCGCAAGCAGGCTGACCTGCTCCTCATGAGCAGGTACTTCGTCAAACTTCAGCGGCATGTGGAAAAGGGTAAACGAAAAAAACACCTAGGACGATGTGCCACTTTGTTAAAGCACAACGCTGTTAGGAGGCTAGTCGTGACGCATTTTTTGCGTTGGTTTTACAATACGCGGCGCCATTTAGCCGGTTCGTTAGGGTTCGAAGGACTACCACGCATTGTTGTATTTCCCACTAACCAAGACTTCGTTAACTTGGGCGTCCGCTACTTCCAACAGTGGCGCGAGTGGCTTAGGCGGATTCGCCAGCGTCGTTGCACTAACACGGAACTATTGAAGAATAAGACGAGGGAAAGGCAACTCCTCTGCAGCTTCCACCAATGGCGATGTTTCGTCCATCAGCAACGGGAGGAAAGACTTGCACGGAGGTTGTACGAGCTTACCCAACAGAATGAGAAGTTACTCACTGATATTGAAATGATGGAACAGCATTGCGAAGGACAACAGGAGCGTGAGGAGGCCTTTAAATCGCTCTTAACGAATATGGAGGCGCACCGCAACCGCCAATTTCGTGAGCTGGAGAACTATCGTCAGGCCGTTAGAGAAGCTGTTAGTTTGCTACATGTATCATCCTGGGCAGAAACCAACTCTCAAGGAGTGGCACCACAGGCAGAGAAGGGGCAAAATGTTTTATCGGATAGTGTTGGGGATGAAGAATCGCTGCAGTTGTTGCGGGCCGCGGCCACGGATGTACACAAAGCCGTGAGCGAATTGCGAAGTGTACTTCCAATGGAAAACGAAGGTTCGGGAACTTTAAGTGACGTTGTTCAGTCCGTCTGTCAGCACATCTCTAAATTGGATGGTACATTCGATGAGTTGATGGATGAGTTGCACAGCAGCTCGACCCTGACAAAGTACATGCGAAACGTTCTGCAGAGCACTGGGGAAAATATTTTAGCGATATCTCAAAAGTGTTCCCCACCTAACTTATTCCGTGGGAGGGTGAACAATTTCAACCAAACGCCAACACCGGAGCAGAGTCGTGAACCTCATCGCCATAACGTGACGGGGGGCTCCTTTGTGGACTGGGAAACACTTGAACTTCTAAAGGATCAGCTGTCACATGGGGACACACTGATGAACGGAGTGCCCTCAACTGTCGCCGTTCTCGAGAACGTGGATGATGCTCTAAAATGTTTGTACGAGAGACAGCAAGAGGCTGATGAATATATGAGTAACCAGCAGAAGACTGCCAACTGCACAAGGGAGCAAGTGCATGTTCTCGCTGAAGCAGCGGAGCAAGCCGTGGGGCTGATCCAGAGCTGGTGTTCAATGACTGCCCAACATCAGCGGGACACCACCACCATAGATGCCAAAGAGGAACTGACAGGTGTAAAGGTGTGTGAACTGGCAGCATTGTTGCGGTATGAGAGCGAGGTAGCCTCTGACGCCCTCTCGAAGATACGTCATATCCTCCTTAGCACCAGGCCGCCACCCAAAATGTCAGCGCAGGACGTGCAAAGCAAAGTACCCTCCACTGGTGATGCATCTACTGAAACATCGCGATTTGTGTCGTACAGTGGCCTCGTGAAGATGGTGCAGGGTCTACATGAGCAGCAAAAGGAGGCAGTTGACGCCTATGAGACGGTGTACAACGAGTTGCAGCAGCTAATTTTTGATTTGTCTGCAATAGGCAGTGGAAGGGAAAGCTGTGCCAGCGTAAGCAGTGAAAGTTGTAATGACAGCAGGTTGAATTCCTTAGAGAGGCCGCAACTGTCAATATCGCGAAACACCAGCGACTACTTACATTACCCGATGAAACGGGCTGAGCCGATTATAAACGCGGTACGTGATTGTATCAACCTCAAAGACATTGAGTTGAAGGAACTTCGAAGCGTTATCCGACGCTCTGTAGTTGCACTCAGCGGCGGCACTTACGATGGTGAGGAATTTTTGGGCGAGAATAATGGCATTAACTCGTCTGTGGCGCGCTTCCCTGAGGGAACCCGCCTCTTGACGATGTGTGAGGAGCTCGGCAGGGCCGTTATGGAAGCAAAGACGGCGATGAAAGCAAATGATACCGGCAAGTTTTGTATGCATGACATGGTTGTTCAGCTGCAAAATAAGCTTAAGGGATTGCAGATGGTAGAAGCCGAGTGTGTGTCACTCATGAAGGGCTTGAATCACGTTAGCACACTGTACGATAATGGCGTGGAGACCGAGGGTCGCTCAAGCGTGGCCGCTATGTTGCGACGGTGGGAACTAACAACGGTGGAACAGAAGGTGGGTGTTGTGGATGAGCAGACATCGAAAGTAGTAGCTTCCCGTCACGAAAACATACCGGTCGGAGGTAATGATGATGACGCCATGCGATGCAGCGAAATCTTACGCACTCTCCTGCGCGGTGTACGTCGGACCGCCGAAGAATTTCTGGGGCTACATGGCGCGTGTGCGGAACTATTAACCGTCCTTGACGGCACACATGTTGGCCCCACCCATTTACACACACCGCCGTGCGACAGGGACATGATACAATCGCTCGCAAGACACACAAAGGAGTTGAAGAAAGTGCTCAACCGTCATGCAGCTGAAACAAGCGATAAGAGCAGCTGGAAGGGTAGCGTCAGCGATCGGTTGGTGATGTTAACCGCGAAGGTGGCGCTACTGCAGAGTGAAAAAGAAACGCTTAGGGATGAGGTGGCGCGCTGCACCGACCGGCACTCCTCTCTGATTAAAAAACTCACGAAAGAGGTGGATCGGCTAAACCAGGTCAACCAGAAGCTCCTCGACGGCACAGAGAAACTCAGTGAGCAAAAGGGGATCGAGGAGCGTCTTGCAAGACGGCGCGCGGTGCATATAGCGCGATTGTTGGAAAGAGTAGTACCCAGGGTGCGCCTCGGGGGGTGCCTCGTTTTGTGGATGAAGTACGTCTGTGAGCGCCGAAAACAAGCAGTGTACGATGCGAGAGAGGCTGAGGAAACGAATTCGCTGCAAGTAGCAAGAAAACAGCATCAGCAGAATTTGATTCTTAGAATGCTGGCGGTTGTGCTCAATTCACTGCCAAGCACCAGTTCCCTTGAATCCGAGGCACCTGTCACTGAGCTTCTGTTGCTTCACCTCATTCGGACTGAAAATCATGATTGCCTGGATGAGCTAGTCCAACGGAGGCTGGGCGCAGTGGCAGTGTGGAGACGGTCTCTTAAGGAACTTCTGCGTGATGCGGCTGCGTTAAAGGAGGAGGCGTGGTCGCTTAGAGAAGCGATGACGGGCTCGTGGAAGACGCAACTTGGGGGACTTCTTCATGAGGTGTCAGATGGCATCCACACAGCAGTTGCTTTCGTAAATGAACAGAGGAGTATGAACAATGAGGCCCTTAGGAATCAGGTATTGGGCACAGAGACGCTTTCACGCAAAAATAGGGAGCTCAAAAGGAATAATACTAAACTACTCCAGGAGTTGCTGGAGTTGCAACGAGTAATTGCCACTAGGGATGAACGAATTATTAAGCTAGAGCGTGAGAATAGGAATATCCAATTAAGTTGCATACTTACAGACAATGATAGCAGCACAACGATTGGCGAAGGCAAGAAAGACGACTACCATCGCTCGGTTGTCGCGGCCAACACGCACTGGCACGATCAGGAAAGGGCCGAGAGAGTGATGGTTTCAAGCGCAAAGCGGTTGGCGGTCGAGACCATCAACGCAATCGCGGGAAAGGATTCGGTGGGGTCCATTGCGGAAGTGGCAGAACTCACAGCGGAGTTGTACAACCGCACGGCGGTATCACTGGAAGCCATTTGCAACGCCCATCCGGCGGCGCGCCGTGATTTCCTTCAAGTGGCTGAGGCCTGCCTGGCGGATTTACAAAACTTGCAGGAGGTGCGACACGAGATCGTGGAGCGACTGCCAGAGCTGCTCCGCGTCCCGTACATTGACTAACGCACCGCCATTCCAACCCGTATTGGAAGTTGCTGACGCTTACATTAGCTGATCTCCGTTCTTGGTGGAGAATGCGTGTCTTTCTTCTTTTTTTTTTTTGTACCATGTTTAGTATTTTAATGGAAAAGGATATGTGAGTCATGTTAGATAATAAAGTGTGCGTTTTTCCTTTACTTTTTTTCCATTGGTTTGCTTGGTGTTGCTTCCCCACTGCCGGGGAACGGACGGTAAGGTGCGATGTAGGTGAAAGGAACAGCGCTTGAACCATCAGCTCCGCATCTGTGTGGCTTAAAAAGAAAAAAAGAAAACAACTGCACGAGAATGAGAAATACATATTGAGAACTAAAAGACAAGAGAATCCCTCTTGCGGCGTGGTGGCTGCAACTCTTTCCGTTTGCTTTGCCTCATTTTTGTTGCCTTCTCTTCTCTCACTTCTTTTTATCACCCCGCCTCCAACACTTCTGCTGTCGCTGTTTTGGCCACGGCACACCCCACGTGCGACGGGTTGGAAGGAGTTAATTTATCAAGAAAAACAAAAATTGAAAGTAATATTACAACCCGCCACCTGACAAAGAAAACTTTTTCAAAAAAAGAGGTAAGGGGCAAAGACTTAGAGAAAAAGTAAGAGAAGGGGGCTGAGATTCACCCGAACGAAAGCCATAGGTACAAGGTAGGAAAGAGTTTTTTTTTAAAAAAAAGGAATAAACATATCGCGAGTACATACGTGTACGTGCAAGATAGGGTGAGGATTAAGTAAGTGATGAGTCTCTGCGAAAACTGTGAGCTTGGCGAGAACTGCCATGGTGTTGACGATATCGAGGAAACTCTTCCCATTACCACAGAGTTCCATTACGAACCCATCTTTCAACCCTCCGATCCACACCATGACAAGACAGAATACTACAATATTCCCGGAGATTACGTAAAGGAAATCGAGGTAATGGGCCGTAAAGTGTTGAGCGTCGATCCCACCGCCTTAACCGTACTTGCGCAACACGCTTTCACCGACGTGCATCACTACTTCCGCGAAGATCATCTCTCCGGCTGGCGCCGTGTTCTTGACGACCCTGAGGCAACTGATAATGACCGCTTCGTCGCTACAACGCTACTGCAAAATGCCTGCGTCGCTGCTGGCCGCATCCTTCCCGCCTGTCAAGATACGGGTACTGCCATTGTATTGGGGAAGCGCGGTGAGCTGTGTTGGACGGGGGGTGAAGACGAGAAATATCTGTCCCATGGCATCTGGAAATGCTACGTGAGTCGCAACCTCCGCTACAGCCAGACTGCTGCCTTGGATATGTTCAAGGAAGCAAATACAGGCGACAATCTGCCGGCGCAAATGGATCTGATGGCCGTGCCCGGAAATGAGTATCATTTCCTCTTCGTCGCAAAGGGCGGTGGCAGTGCCAACAAGGCGTTTCTCTACCAGCAAACGAAAGCTCTCCTAAACCCGAAGTCTCTCCGCGCCTTTGTTGAAGAAAAACTGAAAACTCTCGGCACTTCAGCTTGCCCTCCTTATCACATTGCACTTGTCATCGGGGGCACCAGCGCGGAAATGACGATGAAAACGGTAAAACTTGCCTCCTGTCGCTACTACGACTCCCTGCCGACAACTGGAAACAAAAGCGGCAGGGCCTTCCGCGACATTGAATGGGAAGAAATCATACTGGAGATGACGCGTAATCTTGGTATTGGTGCGCAGTTTGGTGGAAAATACTTCGCCCATCAGATCCGTGTCATTCGACTACCGCGCCATGGTGCTTCATGCCCTGTTGGTTTGGGCGTCTCCTGCAGTGCAGACCGTCAAATTCTAGGAAAGATAACATCTGAAGGTGTGTTCCTGGAGAAACTCGTGCGGGACCCGGCCAAATACCTTCCCGATGTGCCACTCACGTCCCTCGGGAACGGCACTGTTGAAGTGGACCTCCACCAGCCAATGAGTAAGATTCGTGAGTTACTTACTCAATACCCCGTGACAACGCGGCTGAGCCTCACTGGTCCCCTTATCGTGGCGCGTGACATCGCACACGCAAAGATCATGGAACGACTTAATGCCGATGAGCCACTACCGCAGTACATGAAGGATCACCCGATTTACTACGCGGGGCCTGCAAAGACTCCCAAGGGAATGGCGTCCGGTTCCTTTGGACCTACCACCGCTGGTCGAATGGATTCCTACGTGGCACCATTCATGGCTGCGGGCGGCAGTTTCGTCACCCTTGCAAAAGGGAACCGCTCTAAAGTCGTTACCGACGCTTGCAAGAAGTACGGTGGATTTTACCTTGGAAGTATTGGCGGCCCCGCGGCCATCCTTGCGAGGGACAACATCAAGAAGGTTGAAGTTGTGGAATATCCAGAGCTGGGTATGGAAGCCGTATGGCGCATTGAGGTTGTGAACTTCCCCGCATTCATTATTGTGGACGACAAGGGTAATGACTTCTATGCTAAACTCGTCTAGTGCCCGTTGGAGCGTCATTAATCATTCCTTCCCGCATTGTGCATTATTATTACTGCTGCTGGCAGATGTACAGCCGTGCCTTCGCGCAGGTGTCGGGAAATGGCACAACGGCATATATAAATATAAATATATGTGCACAACGTAAACCCTCATTCAAGGGATTTTTATCTTTACCGTATCATATAAATGAACAGGGGGAACGCTGGCGGGTGCCGCGTGAAACAAACAAACAAAATGATGAAAGGTTGTGAAGGTGTAGTTAAGAACTCAATGGGTTTCACAAATATGAATTTAAGAAAAATTGAAGTAATATGAAAGCGGTGAAAGGGGCAGCTGCAAAAGGTATGGAACGAGAAAACAAAAATAAGAAGAAGAAATGGGGAGAAGGGGGTACTGCATAGTTTAAAATAGATATTAGCGGTGAGTCGGTGTGAAGCCACATTAAATTAAGTAAAGGAATAAGTAAAATAAGGAGGGGAGTGGAAGCAGATAAATAGAAAGTGATGATAATTGCCAATACAACTATATTTAATACTATTTGTTATTGCACTCTTCTGAACGCGAAATAACCGCCTATTAGCACTTGTTAGGGAGAAAAAAAAATAAAAAAAGTGAAGGAATGTGATTGAAGAAGGAAGAAAAGAGAAGATGGGTGGCGTGTCACTCCCACGTGTGGTTTATGTGATGCAATAGCATGGGTGATATTTGTATAATTATGTTTAGTTTACTTTCCGCTTTTTTCTTTCGTTTCAAATATATAAATATATATATGTGTGTGTATATGTGCTTTTTACAGTGTAAACGTTATTATAAAAGGTCTCAGACAAATATGCATGAGAGAAGGAGTCCTATTTTCATTTGATATCACATGGAATGACATCCGTGTTCTTTTTTTTTTTGTTTTGCCTCCCGGAGACAACTCACGTTTCGAGCGGGAGTTCCGTTTGATACATATCGGAGCCACCGTGTCTTTTCTTTTATTTTTAATTTTCTATTTGTGTTGGTGATAATCATTACCACTTATTAAGATCATTTTTTATTATTCCTATTTTTATCATTTTCATTACAGCCTTAACTTTGATTAAACATTTTTTTTTCTGGCTTTGATCCTGTCTGTCTGCACTCATCTCGTGGTGCTCGATCGCGAAACCTACCGACATTAATAATTTGAAGTGAAACCAAAGAAAAATGGAGAGGAAAAAAAAGAAGAAGAATGCAACACATACATGTACATTTTTTTTTCTTCCTTTTCAACGGGGAGGAAAATAGGAAAAAAAGAAAAAAAAGAAGACCTGTGTGGAACTATGAAAAGTGACCCTGTCAATGTATTCGCTTGATCATTATTTTTTTTTCTTGAGGGGCGCTGGGGAGACCCACACCCTCAACTGCCCGGCATTCAATTTTTTCTTTCTTTTATCTTTCTCATTTTTTCATATCTCGAAGAAAGGAATCGGTGCAGGTTTGAGTAATTTGACTTTTTTGATCTTTTTTTTTTTTTGATTTCCTCTTTTTTTGCCGCTGGTGTGTTGTTTGCGGTCTTTATTTTTATATCGAAGAAAATCTAGAATTCTTATTGTGCTGTTCCCCTCCTCACTTCTGAGGGTTACCATTTTGGTTCGTTTCTCTTTTTTTTTTTTTTAACCCTCCTCCCCCCCCCCCTCTCCCCAATCCTTTCTTTTGTTGCTGGTACTTTATTTATTTAGGGAAAGAAACTTGCAGAAGAGGGACGCTGGACTCCCTCTGGGACCTACAGGTGCAGCCACAAAATGAATAAGAGCGCGGTGCGTAGTGAAGAAAGCCGCCAATCATCATCGCTACCATCCACTTACTCGTCGTCATCATTGAACTCAGAAGATGAGAGGTTGGCGCTGCTTTCCGATATTAATGCGCTGCAGGCCCTCTTCCCAGGCGTTACCCCAAAAGAGGAGACCCCTTTGATAAAACACCCCAACATGACTCCCGCCGTCTTCTCGAAGAAGTTCGATTACGTGATGGGAATTTATAGAGCCGTTGGCGTAACCTTCAAGGGTACCCGCGTTGGTCCCTCCACGCCGCAGTGGCTGCTTCTGACATCATTTGTGATTCAGCAAAACGCATCGCACTATTCCGCATGGAAGGACCGGCGCGACGTTTTTCTTCAGCCCTCGAGACTTCTCACATCCACACGAGATGCATTTATGGCGGAAAATGGCCAGCAATGTTGTGGCGACAAGAGTGACAGTCTTGCGAAGGTCATTCAGGAGTGGCTGCCGGCGCAATGCGACGTGCAGGGCCCAACGGGGGAGTACAGCGTGTGGAGGGCGATACGTTGGGAGCTGAAGGCAATGGAGCGCTTTGCGTTGATGAATCCCAAAAACTTCCAAGCGTGGCATCATCGGGGGGAAATGCTGCGAGAGGCTCTAATGCATGCAAACTCCGCAGTAACGGGGTCACGAAGCGCTTTCGACGGTTACCTTCTTACTTGTCATAACATGCAGTTTTCTGACATCGATGAGCGGGTATTTTGCGACGCCGCATTGGACGATGATAGCAAAAACTATCACGCATGGTTGTACCGGTCGTGGTTCGTGCATTCGTTTCCCTTCCTACTCCACCCACCTTCGTGGGACTCATTATTAGGCGGAGATCAGGGTACTGAAGATAAACACAGTGAACTGCACGCCGCACCCTTTCGGTCGTTTACGGTAGAAGAAGATTGGCTACACAAGTGCTTGCAGCCCATCATCCCGGAATGCCCCTTGAGTGATGAGCTCACGAGTACAGCGAAACGCATTTTGCATGATTGCATGAACAACTCAGCATGGTGCCATCGTTTTTACGTATTTGAACATGACCTCATCGTGCCACTAATTCGTGTGATCCCGCCACAACAGACGGAAGAGGCGAAGTTGATACTGAAACGGCTGTGCGAATGTGAAATGTTTTACGCCCTTCAATGGTGTGCCTACGAGCCCTGCAACGAATCGTCATTTGTGCATGCACGCTGCGTTGCTGTTTTGCACCAAGCTGTTGCAATTCATCTATGTCTATCCTCACACGAAGATGCACCACACGTTTTCCTCCGTGATGATGAGATCATCCAAGTTGCGGGCTCCTCATCTCTTCGTCACATGAATTTACGGGACAAACTCCGGTGGGGAGCATTCCTTGAAACCTTCCGCCTCCTCTTATGTCAAGTGAATGTATTGAGCGACGTCATAACGCCACGTGCAGAAGAGTTCCGCAGTGGCGGGGAGGGACGCGACGATGCGACAATCTCCGTTATTCGCAAACGTCGCTCTCAGTTTTTGCTGGACAATACACATCAAGTGTACACGGCACGTTACCGTTGTTTGTTTACGATACTTGAGTACATGTGGCGTTGTTACTTTACAGTGAGTGATAGGGAGAATGTGGCCGCCGCTCTTCCACCAGAAGTTTACGCTGGGGGGGATGCGGAGGCCGCTGCACTTGCGCAACAGCAATCGGACGACTGTGTAAAGTTCTTCCTGGAAGCTGAGCTCCAGGCACTGCGGCTGGCACGGCGTCTATTCGTTGAAGATGACATAAGAAGGAAATATTGGAAGCATGAGATGAATATCGTTATGAACCGGGACTATGTTTGAAAGCGAACCCGTGCGGATACCTAAAAGCGCGTTTCGGTTACAGTTTTGCGGGGTTGCGCAACCCCGAAGTTTGTTTCTCCAAACGCGTTCTCCGTAGTCGCTTTGTTACCTTTTCTCGTGACTCCCCATTCCGGGAACAGCTGCACTCACTGTAAGTAAGAAGCGGAACGAAATGTTACGCGGTCTTAGCACGTCCCCACCTGTTATTTCCTGTTCCTAGAGGCACATGCGTGCGTAAGCTATCTTTGCCCTATTTTTTTTGTTTCTATTGCTTGGTCTCTCTTTCCTCTTATCGTTTTTAGGGCGGGAGGTCTTCACTCTTTGATGTGTTCGAAGCGAATATGCAAGCCGTCGTGAAACTCGATGGGGAAATGAACGCGGGGCACGGTAACATCTTACAATGTAGCACGAGAACCTTGCTCCTTTCGGCTGCTCATTGGTTGTCACATGTTAGTTTAGCTGCTGAATACCAAAGCTCACTTCCTGCACGAGAAAAAAAAAGGAAAAAATATGCTCCGTAGTAGTTCCAAAGCTTCTATGATGTCCAAATGCCAAATTTTACGCATCTATTTTTCTGATGTGAAACGATGAATCAAAGCTTAACACAACTCTGATTGCCTCCCTCCACACACACACACACACCTCCTCTACCCGTCCATTTCCCCTTTCTTGGTATCGGCTTAGTACACACCCAAGTTCGTGCAACTGATGGGAAATGCATTGTAACTTCTACGACTTTATGATGAGCGATCTTTATGTCACCTCTGTGACGAACATATTACACATGTAGTTACGTGTAAACACTGCAGTGTGGGTTTGCTTTGTTTGGGGAGAGGGGAATTTTCTGTTGTTGTTGTTTTTTTCCTCTCTCCTTTTTCTCCCCTCTCTCTTTGATATCCATTCATCGTTTGCGTACTGTAGGATGGCATTAGGGGGTTCACTCCTCGCGTTGCGAAAAGATATATGGGCGAGAGCAAACAAATTGTTGCGGGTTCAAAGAACAGCTGCAGCACAGACAATGTACTACCAGCCATCAAACATCGTACCGCTTAGATGCATAGCTCCTA
Organism: Trypanosoma brucei brucei TREU927; assembly: GCF_000002445.2. Lineage (NCBI taxonomy): Eukaryota > Euglenozoa > Kinetoplastea > Trypanosomatida > Trypanosomatidae > Trypanosoma > Trypanosoma brucei. The sequence goes on along the minus strand of NC_007276.1, from coordinate 1,253,326 downwards.
CCGCTGTTGTAGGCACACCGTATGGCGCGTATGTTAATCAATACGTGAGTGAACTGCAGGCGTGGTGTAGGGCCTCAGATGAAGCAGTTGTGGCAACACAAAAACAACTCCAACGACTTGCTGCGGAGCGTGAGAGGACGAAATATCTGTTCCGAAGGCAGTTACTGTTGTTCATACCCATTACAGCGGTGGCGCCATTCTTCCTACGAGAATACGTGGATCGAATCTGTGCTGAGCGAACGCATGAGTTTCTGAGGAAACACGCCGAAGAGCGATGCTCATTGAAGTGGATCGCGATTTGATGGAATGTGTGCGATAACCTCTGGAGCGTGGGCTGAAATGTGGGTGAATGGAACCCCTCCTAGGGGTGATGTTGGTTATTTCATGTGGATGACAAGGCGGGTGCGTTTTGGTATTCGCCTCTCCCAGGGTTGTGCGGTAGTGTGTGGGATCTTCTTTTTTTTTCTTTTTCGGAGGAAACATTTTCACCTATCTCTAAAAGTAACACTGTGAATGGCAATGACAAAACCGGTCCCTTTCTCTACCACTTCATCCTTACCGTTAGCCTTTTGACGGACAGCGTTCACTTGACGCCATTTTGGTTTTGGTGTGTCGATATTACTTTCCCCCCCCCCTGCCTTATCAGCGGGGTGGAGACGTGTGAAGTAGCTGAGTTGTATTAGTGCAGGTGGGTGATGTTGGCACTATCACAGGGGTTACCAACGGTGGATCCCGCGCTAGTGAAGGCATTTAAGCGGGCGGCAAACAATGCGTCGACGTCTGGCGATGTGGATGACGATTCACGGAGGCAGGAGGTTGCACGAATCAATAAGGAGGCGCAGAAGGCGTGGAGGGCGGAAGAAAAATCATTCATCCCTGCAATTTACCTCCGCACACGTGATCCCTCCGCCGAGGATGTGTTGCAGCACTTGAGAGTCACCAGCAAAGCGTTTGAGCTCAATCTCCGCTTTAGAGATATTGAGCAACTGGACGAGATGCAGGTAAAACTGTGGTCACTGCTCACCGCAGATAAATCGAAGCAAACGGTTACTATCTCGGAATTCACAGAAATCATGAACAAACTTAAGGTTTGGCAAGGGCAGCGTTTCGAACCAACTCCCAAGACTTCACCGTGTCGGGAAATATCGGTTCGCTCAGCCCAGCAGGAGTGCCCCGTCGACACCACTCCGTTGGATGAAGTGATGTACGTTGGTGTGGCAAAGAGGCCCCGTCCGTCGTTGCAGTTGTTTCTTTCATGTCCACGTTCTCATGCGGGTGGCGTGGAAGTGGCACATATTTACCAACGGTTCGCAAAGCAGGTGTCACTCGTCAAATGTGAGGCTGAGCTCCTCATGTGGGATACCAACAATGATGGGCGCCTCACGGAAGATGAGCTCGAGAGCTATGTACGGGATTTGGTGTCGCGAGTTGATGCACTCCGCGACATCAGCAACGACATTTTACCTTTTTACTGTTGTGCAGTGAGTCGGCGCATATTTTGGGCTCTAGATCCTGGTATGAGAGGCACCATACGCATTGACGCACTTTTGCAGAGCCCTCTAATGGATGAATGGGTGAGTTTACAGTTGATGCGTGAAGACCTGCCACGCAATTGGTTTAGTGCAGCCATTACCTCACACTTGTATGACAAGTTTCTGCTCCTCGACACGCGCAACCAAGGCACTCTCAATGCTGCGAACATGAAGCTTTACAAAAAGGGCCTCCCCACCGTAAGAGATGACGGTCTCCCTCGCGGCGTCGGCCCGCTTTCTTCTCTTTTCATTGACAGATTCTTCGAAACAAGCGTAATGATGGCGTGTTCTGAGTTAGATTTTAGGAAGTTTGTTGACTTTGTTATAGCCGTGGAATTTCTCCCCGCCTGTCAGCGACCGCTTTTCTTCTGGAATATACTAGACATTGAGGGTTGCGGCGTCCTGAGACCTGTTCACGTCAACTCTTTTTTTAGGGAAACTCATTCCAAACTGGTTGAAGCCGGGCTGGAGATGCCATCGCGGGAGACGGTCGTGCAGGAGGTGTTTGATCTCATTCCAACCGCAGAGCCCCTACGCATCACGCGGGAAGAGTTTGTTAAGGCCCCACAGGCGGGGCTTTTCGTAGCTCTTTTGATTGACTGTCTTTCATTTTGGGCATACGAAAATCGCGAGCAGCGGTAGGCAAGAACACCTTGTAGTTGTAGAAACCTCTAATAAATGAGTTTGTATATTTCTTTATTTGTCTGTTTAGGCATCATTCGTTCACGAACACCAACGACAGCAACAACAACATTAGTATCCTTCATATGCTGTGATCGAGCACTTTGCCTTGCCATGTGTCCATGGTGTGACGGCGGGTAAAGGAAGGAATGTGTTATCAACACCTTGCACGCGGTTTCCCTTCCGTTTTTTTTGTCTTGTACGAATACGCAGCTGGCTTATGTGTACGTATTATTACAAGGTACATCAAATCTGCTACCAGCATGCTCTCTCAACTGCTTTTTAGGCTTCCCTTCCCACACACACACACACACACTAACACGGCGTTCGTGAATGTGCTGCTACCGACAGCGTTAATGCGGTGGGGCAAAGTGTTTGTAACAAGCCCTAAAATACGTGACGGCGTATGTATACGTATCCCTTTCTACATGCGACCTTGTTCAACCGCACTTCATGTACGCATTTACATTCGTTTCTTTTTTTGTCTTTCCCTCTCCCCCATGTGTTTGCTTGCTTTAGTTCGGTTCACGTCTTAGCGTGTGTGTGCATGTATGTGTGTGTAGGCATTGTTAAGGAACATGTGCGGAGGGAATACCGCAAAAGTGTTCCCGCGCTGTAATTCACCGCCTTCCACACCTATCTGGATGGAAAAGGATGTGCAGTTCATAAAAACTTATATACGGAGCGAACAGCTGGACAAGGTACACGGGAATTACACGTTGGAAGGCCTTGATTCTGGTGCTTTTCTTGCGTTACACTAATACGCGTAGCACATTGACAATGCCTGAGATAGAGGCTGCGTTATTATGCCACCTCCTTTGGGTTATGAGAGGTTTGTCGAGTAAGAGAATACGTAATATGTGTGTGTGTGTGTGTGTGTGTGTGTGTGTGTGCTTATGTCGCGTATGTACTTTTTCAAGCGAATGAAAGTGCGCATACGTGTGCATATACTTCTTATAATATTTTCTTCACAGAGGCCTGTTGCATCGTCCATTTGCCAGCGGTCGCCATTGCATCCCTTCTTCCCTTTGTCTTTCTCCGTTTCTCCCTGTTATTATTGAAAGATTTGTTCTAATTGTTGTTGTGCCGTTCTTATCGTACGAGGAGGGGCATGCGATGATAGCTGAACAACAGAACCAGGGAAAGGAATGTCCTGATGAACCGGGGCCATCGTCGTCTTGCAGTTCGGCCACGCGACACCGCTTTCAGGACCTGCCGTATGATGTTCTTTTACGTTGTGCGGAGTTCATGTCCGTGCGCGAGGTGCTCTCGCTAGGAACAATCAACTGTTTCTTTCATGCCTTTACCACATCAGAAAACATTGTGTTGTGGAGACACTTCACTGAGCGTGTTTATTTGCAGCACCCTTACACTTTGAGGCAAACCCTTTTCAACGACTCACTACTGCGAATGTACGCTGCCATAAACTCCATACCGGTCCCTCTTTCTTCAGCGAGAGCTGGGGTCTCGGATGAGTATGATGTGTTGAACACAGCTGCCATCTCGAGCCAAGTAATTTCACAAGAAAAACTATACCAGTGGGTGACAGACCGATGTGAAGAGGTAATTCAGGATTTGCGTTTGTTCGCAGACATCGTAGAAAATGCGGACTCACGATTTGCACTTACGGGTCTTTTAGTGGCGTTGCAGGCTGTTAAGAAGCGCATGTGGTGCACTGAGGTCGCAGATCTTGAAAGCGTGCGAGATTTACTGCGGGCAACTGTCGTGGAAGAGGAACATGATCAAGGGTGGGTTGTGCTGCAAACAATAGCGAACAGAACAATCCCGAGGCGGTTCTTAACCTCCTTTACGGCACGCATGCAGTCAGACAATATCGAGTCCCTCAACGGAAAGTACAAACTCTTGAAGCGGTGTTGGCAGAGAGCCGCTGCTGTAGCTCGTGAATACATGCAACTGCGTGAAGTGCTGCGCGTGGTTTTGGCGGTATCGGAAGTTGCCGATCATCCAAACGCGCAACAGCGGTATGATAGTGTGTGGTCAGCACTTTGTGGAACCACGGCGATGCTTAACGCTGAAAAGCGCCGGCGCTGTAGTGAGTCGGGGGACCTTGACGAAGTGGGAGCAGTCATTCCCATGAGCGCAACCGACGATGCGCTGCTGCGTCAAATACGTAACTTGGATAAGGTGACAATTGGGGATATTGTGAGTTACTTCTTTGGTTATGTGAATGGCAAGGTGCAGCGCAAGACGTTCCTGGCAGCTCTCTTCAGCATGAAACACTTAGCAGGAGCGGAGGGATATGAAAGTGTTCCCTTTTGGTAATATGTGTGAGTCCTACAGTCGGAAGTGGTTTGGTACCGCTTAGTTTCTCTTCCCAGCCCCTCATAACGTGTTGTTGTTGAGTGTATTGATCTCCGCATGGATGTCTCATTGTAACTTGTTGCTTCACATATGTTGCTGGTGTTTTTGCGTTACTTTAAATATGCAAATTCTCTCCTTCTTCTCACTTTAGAGCCGTACCGTGTTGCAGTGGAACTCATCACCGCATCGCCCTCCATCTCCCTTCGCTCCCCTTCTTCACGCACGCCCGTTGTACCACTCACGGAATTGAATAAGTGTTTTAACCTCTTTTTTGTTTTTTTTTCGGGGGGAGGGGGTCGAACCACAGCAACAACAGTAATAATAATAATAACAACAACAAAAGCAACAATAATATAAAACTAAAGACGCCAAGTTTGTTAGTTTCGTCCGTTTTAGGGAAACGCATATTTAATGTGAAGACGTTTAACGAATGCGGTGCTCTCCCCAATATAACGAAGCGAACCCACCACCAACTTCCCAGCTAACCCGCTTAAAATATACACCGGTTGAGCTTACCGAAACAATCGTTAACTGCCAGGCGATCCCCATGTCACCGGTTCTGCTCCGCATGAAATGTGTGGTGACAAATGTATCGCCCGATTCACTTCTGCTTCCGGATCTCCTGCATTCACGCCCTCGGAAAACTATTAAGGTGGAGACACGTGTAAGTGATGACATGGAGGTTCCACTCTTTTATGGCGCTGTGTGTGGAATATACACGGGCCCCAATGGAAAGGAAGTGGCAGCGAAGCAGTGGTTTGTAGATTTGGCAAGGATATGCACACAAGGCAACGCGATGCTGAGGGACAAAAAGACGGGGGTGTTGTTCCCAACCCAGCCGCTCGTCACGCAGCGGAAACGATGTCGAGAGCGTGAAGGCGTCTCTCGGAATGATAAAGCAAATGATGGTTGTAACGACGGTAGTGCTAACATGTGTTCTGAGACGTCACGGTCTAGACGAATAGTTGTGCTTCACAATCCGCTGCACCGTTATCAATTGGTTGCGTTGAGAACGGAAGAAATAAGTCGCAATTCGTAATATCTTCTTCCGTGCTGTTGTTGGGATGGTAGCAGCAGCTGGCGGTGGTGGTGTCTTTTTTCTCTTCTCTTTTTGTTTTTGTTTTTGTCTAATCACAGGATGGGCAAGACATACGTTTGGGTGAGATTACTAAACACATGTGGTGACTGGAAAAAGGGGGGAAAGATGCGTACAAATATATATATATATGAAAAAAAGGTGAAGTGGAGTGAAGAAAAGGCTGTGTTAGGAGGACTGAGGAAATATACACATTATTATGGTGAAACAAATATAAAAGAAAAAGATAAAAGAAGACCGTGAGACAGAAGAAGCCTTGGATGATACTGTATCCTCAGTGAGAAGTAAGGGAGTTCCACGACAAAAGTTGTTGGTGTTCTATAAACATGGCTAAAGGTCTCTTCTACTTTCTTTTCGTTTTTGGTTTTGTGTCCATTCAAGGACGTTGCCGTTCACGTTAAGTGCGTTTAAATGAACAGGTGTTTGTGAGGGTCATTTTCCGACACAAACAGGTAAAAAAAAACAAATAGAAAGTTTGAAACATCGCCCCTTTATCCGAGAAACTTCTGCGCATACGCACCACAACTGGTAAACGTCACCCATTGATAGTGTAAGTAGTGTGAAAAAGAAAAGAAAGAACCGGGACTTTCGAAGTGCTTCTGTTTCTCCTTATTACTTTTGTTGGTTTTGTTACTGGTTTTTTTTTTTTTGCCTCCACCTTTTTTTTAAAAAAACTATTGGGAGGGAGGGTTCGTCATAAACCCAACCCTCCAGTAGTAGGTAAAAGGAAGCAATTTGTTGTCCTGATATCGCTTTCCTTTTTGGAGCTGTACACTCAAACACTCGTAGGATTGATTCTGAACTGGAGGTGGAGGTGGAAAAGTAAATGATAGAGAAATGGAAGGATAACCCACTCTTTCGACTACTTGCTTTTCTGGATGTCGTTGGCCTTCAGCGTTTTTCCCACGCAAATGACTTAAAAAGTGACGGCACCTTCATAAACCCCGATCGGACGGTTGGTGCCGGGACTGTGATGCACAACATCCTGCGCAGCGGCCTCCACGCATTACGCGCCAACATCACACGTCTCTTCGCTGATGAAAAGGAGCGGGAGCAGTTGCTTCTATTGGTGGGGGATCCCAATGAAACTCCCACCGTATTTGGTGAAGGGGTTCTAAAGCCTCCGTCACTGCAGGAATTTGACGAAGTTGTTGACAGCGCTTTACCGGTGTGGGCTCGGTTGCGTTTGCAGGAGGCCGTCGCACTCAACACGGATGGCAACGAAAAGGTTAGCAGCGGCAGTGTGAAAATATCCGAGCAGTTTCTTATCGACGCCATCGATGGATGGATGAATGGCAGAAGCCATAAAGAAAATGACGCCCTCGTGGTGGCGTGCGGTGTTAAACCTGAGGTGCTGGAGGCGGCACGCGGTAGGGCTGCTGAGCTCCCCAATGCAGTAGAGGATTTCATCATCGATGTTGTTTTTCCACCTTCATATGGTAATGAAGCAAAAGAGAGTGACATGGTGGATTGGCTCATAGCTTCATATGAGCAGTGCTGCGAGGCAGTCAACGCTGAAGAAGAAGAGGATACTGAGAGAGATCAAGAAAATGAAAACAACGAGGAGGTACTGCTAACAAGCGAGAACGTCGCTACGTTTATGCTTGAAAATCCATCTGTCATCCCCAAAGCGATCGTGCGGGAATTACGGCGGAAGTTGTACGATCCGGAAATTACCGAGTTCGAACTGCGAAACCACTACCTCGCGTCTGAACTTGTTGCGTTCGCCAAGGGAGAGTTGGGTCTTAAGAAGGGGCTGAACAGGACGAATTGCGTCAAGGCAATTTTGGAACACCATAGCACATCTAAGAAAAAAACATCTCCAAAGAAAACTGGACCGCAGAAAAGAGGAAGGGCCAAACGGTAACGTCCGCGCACGGTTACAAACGCCACGGCAGTTGGCAGGTTCAGTGGCACCACTTATCGCATTTCAATATCCGTCACTTCGGAATCCGTTATTATTGGAGTTGTTGGTGTTGCTGTTGACCCACGGTTGTTTCCCCTCCCCCCTTTACTTTGATTTTTCTAATTTGCAGCCTCATTTCAGTTTCCACAGCGACAATGCCAAGGCGTCGACGACAACATCGCAACAAAAGTATAACACAATTGTTGTGTATGAAGGTAATGCATCGGGTGAAAATAGTCCGCAATGGTTTTTACATGTGGACTGGCTCGAACACATTAATAGAAAATTTTTTAAATTAAATCAGACTATTTAAAGAAAAAATGACGTTTTTGTTATTCTGGAATATGGGTGCTTAGTGAGCTACAATCTGCAGAGCAGTGTTGCACGGAAATTCATATGAACCTTCGTTAGACTGGGATCACACACACACACACCGCTTCACGTCTATATCTGTTTGTCTGTTTTTCGGGAAAGGGTAACGCAGTTCCGCCGCCGATGCTTATTTAAAATGCAACGGTTAGTTAGTGCACTCTCCCGGTGTATTCAAGGGCGAGCAGTGACAACACTTGTGCCGACAGCAACGGAGGGAGTCGACACTTTGGAAGCCAGCTTGCGCTCGTTGTCAAAATCCAGCGGCCTCATCGACATTAAACAGTTGGGAAAGTTGATGAGAAAACTCATTCAGTGCTCTGACTCTCGCAAGGCACGACTTTGCAAAGAAGCCTGTCGAATGGCCCACGCTGCGGGGTTGCATGCGGAGTGTGCGGAAATGTTTTTTAGCTGCCGCAAGATGGGCCCTGTCACTCTAAATGACCTTGTTATTAATGCTGCCGCATGCACGTTGGATCCGGAGTACTTACAAAAGTGCCTATCTAATAGTGACGGTACATCTCTCACTCGGGGCCTGGCATCCCATGAAGCAGTCATCGTTCTTCGTATATTCTGGCAGAGTACAAGGTGTTTCGTGTGCATCGAACGTAGCCGTAAGGAATGGAGTGAGGACAGGGGGGAACGAGGTGCGGCAAAGCAGCGCGAGACAGTTCTCGGGCGCTACCGTGCGGTTTCGGAGGAAGCATTTCGCCTCCTTAAGCTCCCAGATGACGTTCTGTTTAGCGATTGGTGGGCAAGGGTCAAACGGCTCGTGTTGTACCACCAGAAAGACAAGGGGGAAGCTGCGGTTTACGAGCAGTTCTTTTCCTGTTGGGAGAATTACCATGGCGAGGAATTTCTGAAGTGGGTAGAGCCACCCTGCCTAGTGGCGATGCTGCGCTCGTGTGTGAAGGGTGAACGCTGGGACTTGGCGGGCCGCTATGTGAATGTTTCCCGTGACTGCCTACTTTCCAGAGCGAACCATCCTGATGACACCCTTTTGCAGCATTGTCTAACGTACTTCAGTTCATCGTCGTTTAGTAAGGCGGGGGTTGTATGGTTTGGGCGCATCCGCGAAGCGTTGGTGGGGTATATTCCCTCGGCGATGGTAATACACAGTGCAGCAAGACTTGCTGGTGACGCGGGGGATGGGGAACTTGCCGTGTGGTGCCTGCAAGCGCTTCTTAGTGAACGCCAGCCCTCTTCGCCATCACCACATAGTATCTTCCCGTGTCTTGTGGCCCTGGCAAAGTGTCGAGTGAAGGACTTCAAAAAGGTGCTCCGCACGCTAGAGGAGTCTGGTCACGTGAAACAGACAGGAGAGGAGTATTTGTATCTTGATTTGTTGTATAGCCGGCACAATTTGTTCCTTGGGGAAGAACTTGTCCAACGTGTGGAAAAACATCTTACCCATGTCGACGGATGTCTAAGCCGCGCCGGTTTCTCCGTAAGAAATGCGACATTGTTCCTTCGTATCGTGCAGGAAATGGAGCACGTCAGCTTCTTTAAATATTACATGGTGTTGAAAAGGGAACTTCAAGCCGACGCGTCCGACTACGCGAGAGCTCAGTGGTTATCTATTGCGCTTAAATGGGTTCTGACGCAACCCACACTGAAAAACAGCGACTACGAAACTCTCATGATGGAGGCGCGCGCACTCCTCAACGATGGCAAAACAACTGGTGCAGGTCCGCCACTAGTCGGATACTCGCTAAACTCGAAGATTACCTCCCGTCTTGCTGCCATCCATCAGTTGCAGGGGAAGGAAGCACCCCGTGGGCTCGTGGATGAGGCTACTGTGGTTGCGCCAATCATGCGCTTCACACGGCAGCGCCACCGCCTTCCCCGGTCCCAACCGCCATGGATAGAGGCAGTCAAACCCCCGAGGCAAAGGGAACTTTGGCAGGTGAGGCGCACCCTCGAGGCCCTCGCACAACGGGAATGGAGGGAACGTGTTCAGCGCTAGTTAGTTACCACGTCACCTCCAGTCAGCCGAAAGGAATGTGTTGCTCACCGGAGCACATGCCAACGCATACTCAATCCATTTCATTCTAATCTGTAGTTTCACACCCTCTGCAAACCCAATGGCACACACCTTCACCACGGGTCACTCTATCCGTCCTTTTTATCTAATTTGGTTTCTCTTTTTCCCTGGCTCGTTTGTTTCGACGGCATGGGTGAGGAAAATAGCTTTTTCCGTTCCCCCCTCGTTTGTTTACAGTCATCACTCGCTGAGGCGGCGAGATGAGTATCTTTTACAACTTCCTCCCCGCTAAGCCAGAAACGACGTCCCCAAGTTCACTATCGAAGCTGACGCCAGACGAAGTTCCCTCGCTTCCGCTTGTCTCGCATTACGTGTACGCGCTCCTTTCATTACATGTCTACGGCATCGCTGACGCGCCTCCGCTGCCTAAACCCTGGAACCTCCACCTGACGGCCGCGGAATTGGGGCTAGACAAAGATGGCTACTTCGCTGCTTCATATATAAATGAAGAACTGCGTCACTGTATCATCGCTCACCGTGGAACGGCTGATGCGTTGAGCTTGCGCTCGGGGGTTTGGTATTACTTCAACGAAAGGACTATCTTGTTTAGCCTGGCCCAACAATTTTCCAAGCAGGTGCGGATCCATTTGAGTGCTACAAAGGGGGAAGGTGAAGGGGAGTGGTTCATTAGTTATACCGGTCATAGCCTCGGTGCCGTACTTGCCGCATGTCGTGCGGTAGAAGACCGAGCGCCTGCCATCACGTTTGAGTCACCGGGGTGCAAACTATTCATTGAAAATACCCTGTACCAGCATAAGGCTGATGACGGGGACATCATAACCTACCTCCGGGAGCCAAACCCGATCAACACGCTTCGGCCGCATTGTGGCTACATTGTGCAACTGCATCCCATTCAAGACGATGCAGTCGCGGCGCAGGCGGGAGCGGCGGTGGCATCCAAACCGCGTTTGGCGGCCATATTTAATGCTCAGGAGGCTGTACGTGGATTGTTTCAACGGGCAGCGGGAATACCTGACATTCAGCACTATCTGGGAAAAATTGAACCACTCATACGGGAGATGGTGGAACACACGCAGCAAGCGCACTCCATGAGCTCAGTCCTCAGGCACTTTAAAGAGAATGAAGAACCATTAGCGTACGCGGTGCTGCGTTGGCCAGAAAACGCACTGCAGTTCATGGAGTTTTACAACGCAAAAAAGGTTTTGGAGGTTCGTGAGAACACGCAGCAAAACCTCGTAGCTGCGTATGAGTCGTTGATCCGCACCATGTACGTTGTAGTGGAGCATCCGAAGAATAGTCTGCCGCTAAGGTATCTCAGCAAAGATGCACTTAAGTTGCTCCGATTGTGGTCGAGGGAATCCCCCTCAAAGCTGGCACGTATGCCATTTACAGAGATGGATCACAAGGTGCTCAATACCATAATCATAGAAGACGGCTGTATGCGCACTTCCGTTCTTACTGCGTTCCAGGCCAAACAGTATATTTCTCTTGTTGTTTTCAAGCCCGAGATCCGCCAAGTACTCGACAGACTGCTTTTGGATCCCCTCCTGGAAAATGCGAGCAAAATGTGATACGAATTGATTCAGCCTTGCGAGGTGGTGGAGGGGGCGGTGCGAATGGCACAGGACGCAACAACAGACGTACATGCGGGCCTTATGTTACAGTTGACAGCTAAACCTCCCCCTTCACGTGTTTTCCATCTCACTCACCTCCACTAACCTCCTCAGCAGCGCCTATCGTGCCGAGGAGGTGAAAAAAAAAGTTGACCGTTACTATCTATCACCTCCCACTCCTTATTGGCACTGTGTTGTGTGTTGCGTTTTTGCTTTCCCCCCCCCCCTTGGGGATGACGACACCATAATGTAGTGTTGGTAGAAAGTGAGTGGAAGTCAGTCGGTTAGTGGAAAAGAAAGGAAAGGGAAGCGGAAATGTCTTATAGTGACATTCAGAGCCTCGCCCAGCTTCTAGACAGAAACCACGGTTTTAAACGCCCTGACGGCCAATCCGTTGGCTACAGTTTGCAGGAAACGGCGCCGACGGCCGTCGTGAACCATGGCGACAGCGCCGCCGCTCCAAACCCATCGAATATCCCCCTTCCCGCGACGGTAATCGATCAGCAGTTATGCCTCCCAATCCCTTCAGAAAGTCGGGAAGCAAAAAGAATTCAGGCAAAACAGCATCAAGCTCGAAGGCCTAAGGGTTACGCAATCTGGACAGATGACGAACTCAACGAAGTTCATCAGTTCCGAAAGGATACTACAACAAAACCTAGGGATGGTGTTGAGGAACCCGAATACACCATTCTTCACCAAGAAAAGGTCACGGCGGAGGACTTGTATTTGGGCATGGATTTCACCAGAACGGGTTCATCCGGCCTGCTTGTGAAAGTTACGATGCCGAAACAGGCCCGTATTGCTGATGTAGCTATTGAAGTCGATCCATATGAATTTAGGCTTTCCTCTACAAAGTATTTTCTTCGCGCCGCACTGCCACAGAAGGTGTTTGCGGGCAAGGCATATGTTAGGTGGAATGTGGAAAACAAAACACTCGAAGCATGTCTCTACGTGGACGATTCCGATAGGCTGGTTTGAGTGTACATGATTTCTATCACTGGGAGAGGTGTGGAAAAAATAAAAATAAAAATAAAAAGGATAGACGGGATTATAGATGCAGGATGGAGGGACCGGACAACAAGCAGAGTTCCCATGGTGACTCTACTAGTGGTGGTGTGTAAAAAGTTGATATCGTCTCGACTTGCTGGTGTTTTCTTCACCTCATGCTCTCCCACATCTCTTTTACATTACTTTTGTTATTTTTGGAAAGCATAACAAGACGATTGTCCGACGCAGTGCGAGCGATGGACTACACTGACATATATTTGCGGCCACGAAAGAAGGAAAGTGTATCTCCTCAAGAGCCCTTAAGGTCGGCACAGGTGGACTCAGCCGCCGAGTCACGAGTGGAGTGGATGTTGAAGGGCGCCTTCTCTGTTCAGCAGTTGCTTGATCGAGTAGAGGAGCTCTCCGCCCGCGTGTGTATGTTCGATGAAAAAATGGTGAACCTTACGAAGTTGGTGAAACTAGCCCAAGGAATCCAAGAGGAAAAGGAGGCCGACATCAGGTTTCAGCAGCAGGAGCTGCTGTCGCGGTTAAAACGGTTAGAGCAGGCCTGTGCAAGGTTAGAGGATATGGAAACATTCAAACAATTCATCATTTCCAAGGTACAGGAAACATTAGAAGATGCCCACCAAGCATTTTTGAGTGATCTGGCGAAGATCCGAGCCGACGGAGAAGAGCAAGCGGCACGAACGAAACAACGCATAGAAAACACAGTGAGTGACGTGAGAAGAGATGTGGAGGAGCGGATCGCATCCCTGTGGGGCGAGGCGGAGCAGAAGGACTTGTCAAGGCAAGAGGCGCAAGATACCCTTCGTGAAAAATTACGGCTCGTGGAAAGCTCTTTAAGGGATTTGGAGATGTCAGTAGGACGGGATTATTCACGGGTTCCACCGCTTCAAGAAAAAATTGACGGTATTACCCAGTCGCTCAGTTCGCTGGAGCAAAAGGTTGACAAGACTGCGGGCACCGTGGTGACTTTAGGTAACGAGGCGAAGCAGGCGCGGGCATTGCTCATGGAAGAAATAGAAACGACAAGACAGTGGGTTACTCGAAACCTTCAGCGTGTAAAACAACACGTGGAGGTAATATCTTCAGATGTCGAGCAACTACATAATGGTCGGGCCGACCTTAGCGCACGCATCAGTCGTATAAGCTGCCAGGCGGACATGGAATGCAAGAAACTCAGGTCCCAGTTGTCGCAGAAAGCCCTGGTGGCCGACGCGCTTGACAACCTTGTGCAGAAGGAGTTCTACAAGGTGGAGGATGTCGCTTTGCGACATCAATCACTCAGGACGGAGGTAGGGGCAGTGAAGGACGTATGACCCATTGGATATCCTGCGCGAACGCGAAACACCAGCAACTCAAATGGAGAGGCAGCCTCTGAGTGGTCGCATTTTCCTACTTAAAATTCACCCACAGCATCCACCCAATCACTGTAACATTTAAAATCATCTAGCCACTACCACTCCCACCGCCGCATTATCAGGGCTGCGGCAACGCTCAAACTTACTTCATCCGAAAAGTAGCATGGCAGATATCTCATCTTTTCTCCCTTTCTAAATGAAAAAATGCTCAAACGCCACAAGTTCAGCAGTTTCTGAAATGCCCCTCACGCAATATTGGAATAAGCCGCTGACAATGCAGCCGCCCTCTTTGTGTGCGCAACGGCACCGGCCCAGTGCGTCGCACACTGCTAGTTCGAAGCCGGGCGGTTTAAACGCGACCCGGAGGCGTTTCCAGGCTCTTACTGCTGATGCCACAAGCGACTCACAGCGATAATTCGCATCATCTGAAATGCCAAAAATTCGACCTGCAATTTCCTGGGGAAAGGGAAAAGTTACTTGAACCTCAGTAAAAGGTAGGAGGAGGAGGAGGAGTTGCCACAAAATTCTCAGTCCCACTACACAGCCCCCGGTTACGTGCGGGGCGCCCCTATTCGCGACCGTGCTGTTGGCTTTCCAGTGAGTTCGCCGGAACTACCCGGAGGGAGGCACGCTTTGGCAAGGACCTCTCATATTTTTTTTGGCCATAGACATTGGGTACCGCTTCCCTTCGCCATTCCTTTTCAACTTTTCCGCCACTGCGGTGGCAATCCCCGTCTACCACGCCGAGCACTGTTTTGAAGTGAGGTTGCCCTCGTTGGGTTTTCGCTCCATTTCATAATTTTTCTTTGTCCGACAGTGTGAAAACGTTGACCTGATGGTTGGTTCTACGCCTTTGGTTAATTTCGCCCTGTGTTTCCACGTCCATCATAGCATCCCTTCCTTTACTTTCGCAGGACCTATTTTTAGAGTTAATCGTGGGGACAGTAAGTTGGCGAGTGCCGCCAATGTCCTTCCGCTCTTTAACCGTTTCCCCAAATGCCAATAAATGCTCTGGGTCCTCCTTCCGTTGCCACACCTTTTGCTCAGCAACTGCGCGTTAGTTTGCTTGTTCCATGGAAATAATATGTCCTTACTTCCTCAGCCCCCGGTGATATTACAGCTGCAGCCGTCCCTTTATCGGCAATGGCCTGGTGACAATTATTTCTTGCGTGTTTTGTAACCTCGGTGGGAATTCCTGATTGGTTGAGTTGATGGCTGCTGTTTCTGTGTTTCTTGCCTTAAATGTTTTTCCTCTCCATCACTCTGTGTCTTTCCTTTGATTAGACTTTTCACCTTATGTTTCTCCGCTACTTTTCCGCTTACATTGTCACATAACGTCATTCCATTTAGAAGATTTTCAGCTCTTTGCTCAAGAAGTGTTGCGCCAGTGTATCTGTTTTTGGTGTTGTCGTCTGTGTTTCCATTCTTACCGGAGACAATAGCGTAACCTCCTTTATATTCCTATTTTCTTTGGGTCACGCTCGAGCCATTCTTTACCCCGTGCACCTGTGTTTGTTGGCAAGCTATTCAATCGTTCTTATTCTGCGAGTAGTGTGTGGTGAAAGTACAAAAAAAATGACTTTATCAGCATTCATGCACATCCCTACTTAGAATATGATTCTATTGCTGTCGCTAATTCAGTTCAATTTCGAGTTCCAGTTTAATACCCAGCACCCTCCGTATGTGGCCACGCCCAGCTGTGAGGACCAGTTACGCCTTCGAGGCTTTATTGCGGCCTTCCCAGAGTTGGCTCTCCTCAGTTTCCCTTCCAAATGCCCCTGGACGAGGCAGCCTGCTTCGCCTGGCTGTGTGTATGGAGCTAACTCCCGACTGCTCCAGTTCATATCGGCACCGGTCATCAATGCGCTAACTGTTGGGCGGAGCGAATCCGGCGCTCGCCTTGTGGCCGCTTCCGCTTTTTAGGGATATGTTGGCAGAAATGTGACTTATAGCCCCTGCCCGGCATCGATTTAGCCGATGCTCTTTCATACCTCCCTGTACATCGCGGGGCCCAAAGCATACCGTCGCTACCCGTTTCAAGTATTGGTTCTGTCTTCATTTTCAGGGCCGTGCAATTTCTATGGTCTTCTGTTAATATTTCATTTTTGTATTCCGCTTCTTTGGGCACACGTAATCCTCGCAAAATTCAGAAATTGACGTCGTAACTGTGAAGTTGCTTTGCCAAAGCGAATCTTTTCGGCTGTGGGAGCTCCCTAGCTCCCCATTGCGATCCATGTGGGATTGTGTCCGGGTTATTTTTGTAGAGCGTGCTTGATGACTGTGCTGGCCTACAGACCACCGAAAAGGTGCCCTCACGATTGCAGAAGGGTAAGGTGATGTTCCTTTTCATCCCCGAGAACCGATGACTTTGATGCCTGCTCCCCCCGGAGGCCGACAATCATCTGCCGGCCCCAATCACTAAGGAACAGAATTGATGAACACGCTCGGTTTTCCCTCTCATCTGGAATATGGGCCCTGACATTACTATGGAGTGTGCAACGTAATAGGGGGTGAGTGGTAGCTCAGCGACTTGACTGCTTGGAAGGGCAGAAACGCATACGCCAGTAAAGGTTTCGACCATGGACGGCCACCACCAACTTCATTTCCGAAGCGGCAAAAGCAATCAAACTGGGGGAAAGCCATTTTCTTGAATCGTAGCGACGTTTCTAAACTTAGAGATGATACTTGATTCAGTTGAGCACAGTCATGGAGGACTTGACCAGCACATCGGAGACACAAAGGAGGCAACTGTGCCAGAATCTTATAACCTTTCAAATTTTCCAGATTTCCTTTTATAACTTAACAAAAAAAAATAAAACAACGTAGGTTAGTAGTTTCACCACGCACCTAGTCCATGCCAGCACTTCTCTGTGTTGAGAAAACAAATTTTTTAGCAGACACGCACGCACAAGTGCCAGGTTGCACCACTGAAGCGACACAATACCCGTGAAACCGACACGAACGAAGGCAGTGAGTCGATGTTTAGAAGACTTGTCAAATTTCACAACCTATATGAGAGTGGAGATCACAATGAAGTTTCAATGGGTTTCAACAGATGTTAGGAAAATTACAACGGCGTTCAACTACAGTGGTCCAGCAAAAACGAGAACGTAGGAAAAATGAGGATGGAGGGAAGATATACTCCAGAAAAGCAGCGGAATAAACGAGAGTACCAACAAACTTGCAACTGCAGAACGCCAATTATATAAGTTAATTTATGAAGGAGAAAAGGCGAGACTAGCCAGAGAAAATAAAAAAAGAGAAAAACTAGCTGGACGAGAATATTCAAAGGCACCAAAAATAGGGAAAGAGGCTGCAGAAGACTCCAAACATATTGACTGGAGCAATATTTAGAGAAAGTAAAACAAAGTGTGCCGAGATCAACTTTTTTTACAAGCGGAAAATGCGGCGAAAAGGGCCAAATAAAAGCTTTGACTAGACAGACTTACGCAGTGCGCACCGCAGTTCGTATTTTCTCACGTGGATCGCAGCAACCGCATACATTTGGTATAGTAGAGCAGATAAAACCAGTACTCCGGGAAATGAAACACAAGACGCTGGAACATCATGAGTCAAAGTGCTGGTGGCTTGTAAGACGCCAACGGCGCCCAACACGACCATAAGTACGGTGACATTCAAATCGGTGGGAAGTCCGCGGCTTCATCCGCACGAGTAATCGTGGCCGGTGCTCTTGGTGTGGCAACTTCATCCCAGGGGGTGGGGCGTCCATAGTACTTGAGCATTTTGGACACGCAGCAAAGGATCATTTAAGCTCATTACAACGGTTCAACTACAGCCGTCACTTCGGCACGGGAACAGAGAGCATCCCAAGGTAAAATGACCCTAAGCACGCTGCAGGCAACCCACGCAGCGCACGTAGAAGTCAACAAGGTTCAGTAAAGACTGAAGAGGCAATCCAACTGTTGGGACACACATCGACAGAAATTCACGCACATGCGGCGCCCGGACCGAAGAAATAATCGAGGGGAACCATGCAGATGTTTCCACAAAAAAATGTGACTTTCAGAGCGATAAGCGAAAACACAAAGGCGCGCAGAAGAAACCGGTGCGAATCCCGTGGAAAACAATGCGTATTTCAAAATCTACATGCTGGGGGCTGTTGTTCAGAATGGGCTGGTGAAGGTGGCAAGTTTCCCTATGACAGATTCATTTACCAACTTTTCCCGGAAAAAACAGTTCAATACACACCTAACATTGCTGGTAATAAATTTTTTGAAACGATGAAACTTTCGACCCGTGTACTTGACCCCTTGAACATTAAGTATCCACATAACCAAGTTTGGAACGTTTTTTTTTTTGATGTCGTGAAATAATGGAGGTGAACGGGCATCTCACAGGAAAGTAAACGCCGATTACTCCCCACAGCGGAGACTCTAGAGACGGCTTCAACGCTGTTGTGCCAACACGGTTGACGCTAGTAGGTTTTTAGGAACATAAAAACGCCTATCTGCACGGCTCCGTGGACATTAATATGTGGAATTCTTATGTTCCCCACCGTGGGAAAGTCATGGAGGCCCAATCGGTGATTCACCTGCTCTATTCAGAGGCAGCTGCTGTTCACACAGCCAATTTTCTTGAATATGGCCTTCCCCATAGCCTGAAGAATGCAGTAACTTGAGCGGGTGAGTCTCTAACACGAGAAAAAAGCTCACAAAAAATCAGTACATAGGGCGTGTTCTCCCTACATTCATTAATTTTACTATCCACTTTTTCTCCACAATCCGCAGGCACGTTACTGTTCCGAGAGGCCCGAGGCGTACAAACCTTGTGGACACTTGGGACACACGAGCCACAAACGGAAACTGTTGATAGTGAAGCTCAAGAGCACTGAGTTAGTGGTGTTAAATTGAAGAAAATTTTCCGACTCTTCCATCTTCTTTAACTCCAAAACAAAGCACCGAAAGATGTGCACTTGTAATGGTACTGTGATGATCCAATGTCCTTTCCATTTGCCATGGCCACCGCGCCGACTCGTGAGACGCTCCACCACATAACTGAGTGACTACAACAAGCTCATGTGCGGCTTTACCTCATTTTTATAGTCTCATAGTGCTGTTCTGTGGCGCGTAGTGTCCCCCACCCTTCTTATCCGATGGTGGCCCGCCCATCAACGACTGGCACTGCAACTTGACGCCGTGACTTTAAGCCCTACAAATTTCTGCGTCCACATCCCACAGTTATATTGTTCAGAGAGGACTTCCAGGAAAACTCCGGCGCAGCTTTATCGGCTCATACGACAAGTGACTGGCGGCCGTCCGTTGGAGGACGGCAAACCACCACCAACCGCTTCACACTCCGCATCGCACAGAAACGCACAAAAAAATCACGGCATCGATCGCTTGTGCAAGGGTAACGCATTTGAGAGGTGGTGGCGAGGCGGTGTCACCATACCCAAGTGGTTACGGGGACTGACTCGAAATCAGTTGCGATCTCGCGCGCAGGTTCGAATCCTGCTGGTGACGGTTTTTGGCATTGCATAAATAAAAAAAGTGTCTAAAACAAATCTGTTGTGGCCGTCGATGGCAAGATGGCCGAGTGGTCTAAGGCGGGAGACTCAAGTTCTCTTCTATTCGTAGGCGTGGGTTCAAACCCCACTCTTGTCACTTTTTCGCACCCAAATCGGCTGATTGTTTTCACCCTTCGGAGCGGTGTTGCCCAACGCTGTCCGTCCTCCGCGGCGTCTCTGTGTTGCTTGGTGGTCACAACTGGCCTGTGGTGCGCGTACCGTTTCCCAATTCCCAATCGCTGTTGTTACGGAAAAAAGTTGACTGGACAAAAGCAGCGGAACACGGGGAATTGACGAAAAAACGTCACCAGCAGGATTCGAACCTGCGCGCGAGATCGCAACTGATTTCTAGTCAGTCCCCGTAACCACTTGGGTATGGTGACACGTGCGCCGACCTCTTTACTAAATTTACTAAAATTTGACGTACTTATATTTATGTATGCTACACGACGCCGGCCGAAGGCTCTGAGAAAAGCGCTTTATGGAAAAAACGACAGATGACCGGGGAACCGAACCCCTTAACCATGACTTCAGGCAACTGCTCTAAATCAACAACCGCTCCGGAGAGAAAAATTAACCTCGTGACAAAGTTCTTGTTATTTAAATTTTTGATTTGTGTTGCTTCAAAAGAGACGGGTCAGCAGCGCCGGGGCTGGCGTCCGAATGCGTGGCGTCGGTTCCTGTTTTCGTTCCGCTGCCGTCGGGTTTGAGGCCTTTACTTAGTTGACGTTGCCGTCTCCCCAACAGCTGGCGCCGCGAGAAGAGGTTTGCGCGTGGAGGCGTTTCCGCGTAAGTTTCGTTTTTGGCGCACTGGTATCGGAACGAGAAAGGTCCTTCGAAGGACAGAGTGACATCCCGCATAAGCCTTTGACGTACCTGTTCGAACTTTGCACCCGCATCCTTCAAACAAAGAAAAAAGTTGCGCATGCCGTGAAAAAGAGCTTCCTTGTGCAAGGTTATATTTGTTGCCCAGATCGCTCTCTGGAACTACCACGTTTTTGTCCCTGTGTGGGGGAAGTGGTACGTGTTGACCATTTTCATTCCACTAGGCCACCCGATCTCCGCAATGAAGGCGCTCTTTTCACAAACGGTGAGATTACGTCCAAGAGCACGGGCCCCACAGAGATTCCCGATTTCTTCACACTCAGAGTTTCCAGCCGTCGGCAACGAGTACACAACCAAAAATAACGAGTGTAAATTGCGGTATGTGCGGAAACTGCGCGGATGCTTAGGCTTTCGCCTAAAGGCTAGAGTGCATAATATTGAAGGAAACGAACGCACGGAAGAAACATGTAGATAAAACACGCTTTTATCACTCGCACAATGCACACAACAATCAACGAGCACAGACAATTCCACCATCGCCAACACTGTTCATCACTGAGTTTTCCTCTTAAGCTTGTTGTTAAACACTTTTTTTCAATATTCTTTCCATCGCAGTGCTGAAACGGTTGCGGAAAAATAGACGCACAGCTTTTTCAAGGAAAACACCATCCGTTCTGCCGCTGATGGCACACTGGCACACACCCAGGGACCGACAAATGAAAAGCGGTGTCCCAGCAAGACGCTGCTGATCCCTGTGCTGTATGATGCCGCAGCCGGGCAGAGCAGTGTTACCCTGGAGAAGAACGCTGCTGGCTCTTGGCTTAACCCGATGAGATGGTGTACTGGACCCTAGACCCATGATGAGGTGGCCGGCATCGCGAGGGAATTTTCCGCCCATCAACACCAATCTTAGCCTCCCTCATCATGATCGCAAAGCCTGTTCTTTCACAGTCCCGGATAAACCGGTCATTAACACAACTACACGCCTCAAATGGAAAGGCGCTCCCAGAGTGATATTTTTCAAGTGAAGGACGAAGAACAAAGACCACTGGGTGAGCTAATGTGGGTAATAGCCCCCAGCGAACGCAGTGTTCTTGAAAACAGAATAAAGAGGCACTATGGGCGTATGCTCTGCGTGACCTTGAAATTGTGCCCATCCTCACGCGGAAAATAGGTTGGGAGCCGTTGCTAGGGATGCGGAACTCAGAACGCCTGTGGCATCAGAGCGCACTCCATTTTGGGGAGGCGAAAGTTATGGCACCAACGATGGGCATTTGTATAACAGAAAGAAAACTCAACAGCGGTGTGTTTGATCAACCTTCAGAGATCTGTGGAGTAAAACTACATTTTTTTTTTGCAGATTTCCTCCCTGACGTTCGAGGGAACCTGCATCCGCCGCCGAGGGTGACTCAAGGGCTGATTCCCCAGAAAGGTGGCCGGCTTTTGTTAGGGTTCGGGTGATCCAACTGGTAGGAATGGATCTCCTCCAATATATTGCCCTTGGGCATCATTTTCCAGCGACATGTTGAAATGTTACGTGTGTGTTGGGGAGAGGAGGGGGCTCGACCCTTGGTTTTGCTGTATGTGGTGCGCGGACCTTTGTACGAAAGGGTGGAGGGGCATGCTTTCCTGCAGGATGGTGTGCACAAACGAAACGAAACGCCCCCTTCCAAACCTCCGGTTGTAGAGGGCCTGCACTTGCTGAGTTAAGGTGAAAACGTGACGCCGCGCTCCGCTTGTAAGTGTGTATCGTTTCTAAAATAAATAAACAAATAACGGATGACTTGAATACACAGTGAAAATGTCAGTAGAGATGCCAAATGGGTTCCCTTTACGGCGCGAAGGAAGAATTTAGATATCATCCGTGATGCTGTATCGATGATTTTTTACCCTTGAGAATCAAAAATCGTTCGGATTGGTTGGTTTTCCTTGAACAAATTTGTTTTTTGCCCTCTATGCAGGTGACCCCTCCCTTCGATAGTGACTGTATTTAGGCCTGCCCTCTTAGAACGACAGCGCTTGTCAACATTTCTCTCCTCTTCAAAATGATGCTTTCCGCTTCCTCAGGCCAAATGGAGTTGGGGTTGAAACGCACTCTCCGCATCAACAGTTACCAAACGAAAAGGTGCGGCAGTTGCTTATTAGTGGGGTCTGTAGGCGGTTATTCGGTGGGGTCGTTAGCAGGTCACTTCGGAGGGGCATCCAGAAGGTTCTCCTTCACCTCAGTGTCTCACGCCCTTGTTTCCTGGGGGGAAAAAAGCATTGGGAGGGGGCACCGCTTTGTCACCACCACCAGCGCCGGGGAAGTCGAGTAGCGCGCCCCCTCCCAATGCTTTTTTCCCCCCAGGAAACAAGGGCGTGAGACACTGAACTGGCTCTTGGTTATGTGATATCCGCTGAGGAGGGGCTCTCTGAAGGGATTACCCCTCGAAGAAGGGAACTGTGTAAGTGGTTCGCTAGACCGTTACGTGGTCGTCTGTGACGATTTTCTGCCGCGTCGTGCTTCTTGTTGGTGTCTGTGCGCGGAAAGGCTTTCGTCAGTGAGCCGAAGTGGGGTTCGGGCGAGGGAAAATCATGCTGAGAAACGGGCCCCACCCACTCCCGGGGGAACCGCGTTGTTGCGGCACTGGAGTGTGAAAGATGGCTTCGGCGTTTCTTAGGGACAGATCCGCCGCCCCCTTGCCCGTCGTCATATACCCGACCGGCTGTGCTCGCCCGTTAAAGGGCTAAAAGCCCTTTGCAGTATTATGTTCCTTGCGCGGGTGCTTTGACCACCCGCCGCACATATCTCTTTTCGAGGGGCCGCATGGTGCCGGTCTTCCTTTGTTTTCCTCCTCGTTTGATGCTGACGTCGACTCCGGTGGGGGAGGAGGAAGCTGCTTCCTTCGGTTGAACTACCCTCCCGGGTTTTGTGCGCTATGTTGCCGCCCGTCCGCCTGAACGTACGTCTGGCCGCTTCCTTGCTTTCGGACGGTGAAGTATGTGATGGGGGCGTCGGGGCGGTGACCGCTGCTTAGAATTATTGCGGGGCTGGGCGGGACCGCTGGGTGCGCGGTGCTGAGCCATATTCCCGATGCTGGGCTGACCGTAGGCGGAATTTCATGCAGCCTCCGGTTCCGTACGGATGTGTGTGAAGGGTTGGGTGCAATATTGTCGCTCTCAGGAGTGGTCGTGCTTTTCCCCCTTTCGATTTGTTTGGCTCGTTTGGCCTGGTTAATGGAGGGTGGGGCGAACTGCGCGGGCCTCGCGCTCCACACTACCGGTGGACGCTTGCCAACTCCCCTCGCTCCCCATTACCTTTGACTTGCAAAGCGAAATTTGCATGCGTGTCGCTGTCTGCTGTAACACTGCTGTTGTGGTTCTTTTTTTCACCTTCACTGTCGCTTAGCACCGCCGTTTTCAGTCAGGATGCTTAGTGTGTTCTCGTCCGGATGGCCAGATCTGCCCGCTGCGCCTTTCCTTCTCGTTCTCTTGCACCTGGTCGCGTCCGCTCTAGGAGGAGGGAGTGAAGGGGAATGGTTTTAGAAGCACCGCTGAGAGGAAGGAAGTGGTATAATAGGGTGTTTGTGTTGCTGCTTTCCTTCAGTGTGTGCCATTTGACTTCCCATAAGATAAATATATGTGCTCATCTGACTCTCTACGATAACCCTCAGCTGCGTATTTTAACTTTCTGTCGCTTCTGCCTGAGAAAAACTCTTACTTCCGCTAATTATTTCCCTGCTATCGTATCAGGTTTACCGAATAATTTTAATGTTTGCTAAAACCCGGCTCAGCTGGGCGAAAAATGTGGATGTTTGTGTCATAGGGGGAGGACCTGCAGGAGTGGCCGCCGCGTTGCGGGCTGTGGATTATAGAAAAAGGGCTTGCATAATCGAGTCATCACGGATTGGAGGTGCTGACCTTTGGAACGGTGCGCTACAGTCGAAGACGTTATGGGAAATGGCAAAATTCGTCCGCCTTATGAACGGCCAAACCGCCAATCGTTTTATGAAGTGCCGTCAAGCTCTCCCATGTATTGATTTTTCGAATATTAAGAAATCAATAGATTGCGCAGCAGAGTTCCGTCACGGCCAGATTCTTCATCAGCTTGAGAAGGTTAGCGTTGACGTTATATGTGGTCATGGGTCATTTACGTCACCTCACAGTGTCGATGTTAAACTGTTGGGTGGAGGCATTGAGGAGGTACGGGCCGACTACTTTGTCATTGCGTGCGGCGCTCAACCTCGTAAACATGCTTCCGTAATTGCCGACGGTGAGGTTGTCTTCACTTCCGATGATATAATGACTCAACCATTTCCGAAAAGCATTGTCATTATCGGCGCTGGCGTTATAGGATGTGAGTTTGCATCGATATTTGCGAACTTTGGACTTACCGAAGTAAATGTTATTGAAAAGTCTAATCGAATATTGCCAATGGAAGATGATGATGTTGCTCTCTTCGTTCAGAAGCTCCTGGAGGCAAAGATGGTCAATTTTCACCACCATTCTGCTTTGCAAAGCAACAAGGTGGAGGGCGGCCAATTCCGTTACACGCTGCGTGATTTGAGAGACAACAGGCTAACAGACCACGTGGTCGACAAGGCGTTGGTTTCAATAGGAAGGGATCCAAATGTGGGTAGCATTGGACTCGACAAAATCGGTGTTGAGTTGAAGCAGGGTCGAATCCAGCGTGACCAGTTTTATTGCGTTGTTCCACACAAGCATATTTATGCGTGTGGTGATGTCGGCTCAAGGGTGGCGCTTGTTAACGTTGGGGAGTTGGAAGCGCGTTCCTGTATTGAGCATATGTATCGTCCATATCCGGAGGGAGAACTTATTCAACGCCTGGACAATCTGTCGACGATTATGTTTCTTGATCAGGAGGTGGCCGCTGTAGGTCGCAATGAGCAACAATGCAGGAAGGAACACATAGCATACAAGGTGGCCAGGTACGGTTATGAATTTGTGGGTCGGGCCCTCGCAATGGGCAATACGAGCGGTTTTGTGAAGCTTATCGTTACAAATGATCACAAAATGCAGGTTCTTGGTGTGCGAGCTGTTGGACCGCATGCAAGCAGCATTATTGAGTTGGCTTCATTGGCAATTCATAATCGCGAATCGATTTATAACCTGAGTCAGCTCCATACAGCTTACCCTGCAATAACCCAAGGGTTCCAAGAGTGTGTCAATATGCTTCTTGGTACTTCAACTTTGAAACCTAATGTTTTCCCCGAACTTATCGTTAATGAGTGGTCGCCTCCAAATCTTGACCGAGGCAGAGCATATTAGGCTGTTTTATTCCCTAACCGTGCGAGGAGGACGGGTTCGTTGTTAGATGTTTAGCCCCATCATTGTGACGTATCTAGTACGCTTTCTCGCAATGATGGAAGCCGTAGTTTTAGTTTCCTTGTAAGGGCCACCGGCCGTATCATAGTATGCTTCCTCTATTACTATTATATTAATGTACGCTCCTGCATGAATGCATGTATACCTGGATTTACAATGTCGTGTTAACTATTAGCATTCTGTCCGAAAATATCATCGAAAATTACATAAAGTAATTTGTTTTGCCATTTTCTGTGCACTAAAGTTTTTTCTCAACCCCTACAAGGGACACACAAGTTTACTTATCCTAGGGACACTAGTTGTGAGGATCGTATGACCTTTTCTAGCGAGAGTAGTGTACCTCCTCAAGAGGTCTATATAGGCGAAGAGGATATCGGTAAGGTGCTTAACGTTCCTATACGTACACACGTCCGCATCAGAGGCATTGAAAACATTCATCCCCGTGTTATCAGTCGTGATGTCGAGGCAATTAAACGGTCTGAAAACATTGAAGACATTACGAACAATATGAACGAAGCTAGAACACGATGGGCACGCATGGGTATTTTCAGTAAGGTAGATTTCAATTTAGAGCCTACATTTCATGGGGAATCTAACGATGTTTGTGTTCATATCGACGTTGTGGAGGCTAAACCTAAGAAGACATTTGGAGTCTTCACAACAGAAACAGTTCTTCCAGAGTTAACACTTTCGCTGGAAAATATTTTAGGTGGTAGGTACTCGCTATCTGGAAGCTACGTTCCCCCTACATCCCGAGCGCATGCGGTTTCGCTTTCAATGCTTTCGAATGCTACGTATTTGGGTCAAACGGGTGAGTATTATTTGGGGCGACGAAGTGAAAATAAAATGTACCATCTTGCCAGCAACGAAAGGATCGACGAAGTTAAAGCCACCACGAGAAATGAAAAGCGAGGTCTTTTATCCGAATTCACTATCGGATTTCAGCGTAGGCTCCTCGTATCGAGGGAAGGAACGAATCTGCCTGATGAAATGTTACAGGACTTTAGAACGACCTTCAAAGGTTATTTCAGGCATGAGTTGGGAGTTTCTAACGTGTGGCATCATGCAGACCCCTATCTGTGTGGCATCTACCCGCTACCCATAAAGGGCGTCCAGTTGAGCATGAAAAATGAGCTGGCGGGTGGTCCTCTCGGAGGTGGGTTCAATTTCTTGAAGACCGAAATTCAAACTGCCAAGTACTGGCCCTTGGGCCCTTTTTGCAGTGTTCAATGGAACAGTAAAGTTGCGGGGATTTGGTCATACAAACGGGCTAGGATACCGTTGAGTGACAGACTTTTCCTGTCGTCATGTCACGTTCGAGGGTTCAGGAGTGTTGGTCCGTCGACAGTTGACGGTGGCGTGAGAGAGGGTGGTCACTTTGCGGCAACAGGAGGAAATGCGCTATGGGCGACGTCACTCAGCGTAAATTTTCCATTTCTCTTTTTTCCGAATAATGGTCTTGCAGCCATGCATTTATTCGGTAATGTCGGGAATCTTCGAATGGTAAATTCGTCTTCAGAACTCTTTGACACATACCGCTGGTTTCGTACATGTGCTGCGTCTGTAGGCTTTGGTATTGTCGTGACAAGGGTTCCTCTTTTCGGTGTCACGCCGAACGGTCGGTTTGAACTTAATTTTTGTGTACCTGTTGGTGTGGATGGGCGTGGCAACATTACATGGAGGAATGGGAATAATCGCCTGTTTGATCATGTGAAATTTGGTCTTACATGGTCATCCGCTTTTTCCATGTGATTTCGTTGCACAAGTGTTGAGTCATCCATCATTGTGTGTTTATTACTTTCCTCATTTGTACAAGAGGAGTTGAGATATATTAATCCATGAAGTAAAAATACCGCCTTAATGCACATTGTTTTTCTTCATTATGCTTGTTACAATATGTGTTCGACTGCTTCACTAACGTTTAAATCTTGTTGTTTTATTTTTTATTCCTTCTCTACCCCCCTTTAAAACTGTTTATCTCCGTGTATTTCTATGTACGCATAATTCCAGAGGGAATGCCATGCAGACGGTATGGAATGTTCCCGCGGTAATATTGGGGGAATTTGATGCCATTGAGGGTCCAAAGGATCTTCATGTTACAGAGTATTATGAATATCAAGAAATGAATTCGTTTGGTGCACAGATGCCACAACTTTCTGCGTTTCATGGAAAAGCGCTTTTCAGTGCTCATTCAATTAGCGGATCGCTGCGCCCTCATTCTAAGCAGAAAATGAGAGAACTTGTTGCCCGTGTTCTCGATTCGAATGAGTCAAATGAAGAATCTGTCGTGATGTCGGACCCTGATGCAGGTGGTGTGTCCGGTATAGCTTTTTGTCTGGGAGACATACTTGCCCGGGGCGAAAGTCGCCGTTTTTGTGTGATAATTACACATCCTCGAAGTGATGAGCTCATACGCCGATGGCCTGTTCTTTCTTGCTTTATGAGGATTTTGCTAGAGGGCTGGGTTGATGTGACAGAAAGGCGGTTGGCGTCCGAATACTCTACGTTTCCCGACCTCGAGAGACGGCGTGAGGAGGCACGCAAACGTCCAATGCGCCCACTGATGTCGTTGTTGGCGGAAGACGACGAAGCAGAAGCTGATGCGTTTAGGCGCACCCACAACTTTTTCGAATGTGTTCTTTTGGCATTGTTTGGAAGGACGCCATTGATACCTGAAGAACCGACCTGCGAAACTGCGGTTTTGAACACAGTGAAACAATATCTCGAGATGAAGCTTCCGTTGGTGGAAACTATTGATGTTGATGTCGGTTGGCCACCTGAAATCGGCAGATGCGTATCATTGGGCGACAGTAGGGTTGTGTCTTTAGGCCCCTTTCATTTGCTAAAGCCTCTTTCGGTTTGGTTGCTGGTGTTTCTAGAGTGGAGTGATACCGGTCTTGACGAAACGGAGTTGCTTTTATCCGCTCTCCTGCGGGGCAAACAAATTGTTGTGTATGGTGCGGACAATATCCACTGTGCCGGCTTGGCGATTTCCTTATCGCAAATACTGCCGAGATCACTCAGGTCCGTTTCAGTTTTCTCGGAGAAGTACAGACTACCATGCGAAAGTAGAATACTCAGCTTTAATACGCCTGTCCGTCTCGGGACGCTTATCGAAATGACACGTCAGACGAACGCTGGTGTTCCACATTCGGACGTGGTTTGCGTAAATGTAGATGATTCGGGGCGTATCGTTTCCATCCACAACTATGGTGCTTGTGGGCGGGGTTCAGACACAGATAAACCCCACGCATATCATAAAATAGGGGACGTGTCCCGCTCCAGCGTCGTAAAGCAGTTCACGAATTTGCTTCGGTCACACATGTTCGTACCTGCTGCTGCTCGTACGTGTAAAAAACTGCAGTTCCACATCGAGCAACTAGTGGTGGAGACTGTCTTGCGGGGTCGGCTATACGCGGAATTGTTCCAGGAAGGTGCGACCCGCATTACTAACAAAGACTCACTATGCTCGGGTAAACGACGCACCTCTTACCGGCACTCGCGTCCAATTTGGCATCGTCTATTTGATTTCTTCCTGGGAGACTATTGCCTCCCATCAAGTAGGCTAGCTTCGGTCGAATCCTCCTGTAATGCAAACTTTTTTTCTGGTGATACTGGCGCCGTTTTTGTTGACTCTGGAGGCAGGGTAGAGCCGAACTCGATGGTAAACTCTAGCTACGACCATGACGCATTAATTTTTCTTGGGAGTGCGTAGGGCCTGTTGTGTGTTGCGTTGTTTTTTCCCTTCGTTAACTTGTGCACCATGGGGGTTCGGAAAAAGCTGTATCGACACACTTCCATGTATGACACTTGCTTGTTGGTGTATGTTCGTTCGTCTGCTTTGTAACACTTACTGCACACTTCATTCTTGCTTTCTTTTTCTTTGTCATTTCTAGTAGTGGTTAAGCAAAATGACAATGATGAGCGTTTTGGCTAATGCGCTCCGCTGCATTGCGGGCGCAGAGCGCCGCGGCAAGCGCCAGGTTCTCATCCGGCCTTCATCGAAAGTAGTAGTGAAGTTTCTGCAGGTAATGCAGAAACACGGCTACATTGGTGAGTTTGAGATTGTTGACGACCACCGTGCAGGGAAGATCGTCGTAAATCTCAATGGGCGCCTCAATAAATGCGGGGCCATCTGCCCTCGGTTCGACTGCACTGCTCGTGACTTCGAAAAGTGGGTGAAGAATATTCTCCCTAGTCGGCAGTTTGGCTTCGTCGTGCTCACGACGTCACTTGGCATCATGGACCACGAAGAGGCCCGTGCTCGCAATACTGGTGGTAAAGTGCTCGGTTTCTTCTACTAAGAGCCATCCGTCTTGTCCTTTTCGTAGCTGCGCGTAATTTTTTCTTTTTATTATTATTATTCCTTTCCTCTCATGTTATTTTTCTTCCCACATGTACCAGCCGTTTTATTGTTATCCGAATATACTGGTTTGCCGCACATGTCATGCATGGGCATCTCCTTTTTCCTTTCCTTCTTATGTTTGAACACATATGTACGTTTCTTCCATAAGCCACGAGAGGGTGGTCTTCGTCTCTCGTGGGTGCCATATACCGAAATACATGCTTGTTACAACAACAGCGATATCTGGAAATGACCTGGAACTCATTAAATCTAAGCTGGAGCAGCAAGGTATGACATACACAGAAACACTGACGGACAGGACCAATGTGTTGGTTGCCAGGAGTACCGAAGGGAAAAAATATGCTTTGGCTAAGGTACACGGGATTCCATGTGTTACACCAGAGTGGGTGCTGTCAGGCAACTGCTCGATGGATCGAGTAAGTGAGTTTGGGATTGACTACTCACTTCGAGGGCTGGAGGTGTGTACAACTTCATTGGATGTTGCGGAACGACAGATGGTGCAAAGAATTTGCGAGACTCATCAAGCTAGGTACTCTCCCGAAATGACCCGGAGATGTTCAGTATTAGTTGTTCCAAGCAGAATATCGGATTTATCACGAAACGCTAAGGTTCAGTTTGCCCGGAAGTACCAATGCTGCGTTAAACCGTACTGTCAGTTTTCGCAACAGTACGGTGGACTAGTAGGAGTATCGGGTCTGCGGGATATATCGACGCGCATAACCGCTCTGCGGGAGAGGTCGGGCGCAGTTGCCTACTGTTTTCCACCTAATCTAGTATCAGATGATGTGAAGGAACTAATCAAACGCTCGGGTATACGTCAGGCTCAGACGTTGACAATAGTTACCACCCACGTAGTGTTGCTGGGCCCAACAACTGAATTCTTTGCACCTCGGCCCGGCCTAGAGTTTGTCTCACTTTCCTGGCTCGAGGAGTGTGCAGCGCAAGGTCACGGGCGTGTGTGTGCGAAGCCGTATGTTGTTTCTAGTGTTCTGAAACCAGTTATTACATTCACCGCTGTGCCTCAAGAGGACCGGGAGGCGTTCCGGAACTCCCTAAAGCGCGCCGGGATGCAGTGTGTTATACAGGACGACTTTGTGCTGGGCGCGAACAGTGTTGGCTCATTTGCGCGCAGCAACACTACTCACCTGGTTGTGGGTAGTGCTGACGGCCTGGCAGGGTCAACTAAGGTTGCTTCATTGGCCTGGCGAAGGTATAAGCTACGGGTGATTGAGTGTTTTTTTGTGCATGTGGACTGGCTACACCACTCACTTGTGGCGGGATATTGGGAGGACTGCTCCCCTTTCATCATGAATACACCACAGTTCTCCGAGTTTAACAAGGAGTTGGGGAATGCGACAGTCGCATCTGCTGGTGTGTTGGCCGACGGGCGAAGGAGTGGGAGCAGTGCATACGGCCATGGTTTGCAACGTCTCTCCAAGGACGTAACACCGAGGGATTCTGTGCTCTCAAGCTCGCTCGAGCACCTGATTGGGGAACTGGAAACAAAGACCGATGCAACCAGTGTCACGCCTACGTCACCTGCTGTGGGTGTGGGACAGGCACAAAGTAGGTCTGCAGAGGATCGGGGCGAGGGGGACGTATGCGCCTGCAATGTAGAGGTGTCCTTTAATGCCCTTGCTTCTTCAGCGTGCGGTAGAAGGTTCGGGCGGGAAACTCCACCAGCGTCACAGATGATAGTCTACAAGCAAGCTGATATGGAGCAACCGCAAAGCGAGCGGAAAGAGATAGAACACAGAGGGGTGTCGCCTCATCCAGAAAAGGAAGGTGAAAGGGTTCAAATTGACGATACACCACGCGGGGGGCGGGGGGAGTTTTCACCTTCCCCTTGTTGTATTATGCTGTCGAGATCACTTTTACATCTGGAAGAGGAACTTTCTCAGTTGCTGCCGTTAGGACTTACGATAGCTATAAGTGTAGAAGAGTGCACACACTACATTACCGAAAGACCTTCTAGAACTGAATATTTTCTCAGTGCCGTTGCGGCAGGGAAGTGGGTGCTCGCACCCTCGTTTATTAAGGAAGCAAGACAAGAAAATCGCATTCCCCCCGAGGAGCCACACGAATGGTGCCCGGAAATGGCTCGAAGAGCGTCGCTTCGTAACTCCGTCTCTGAACTTGTGAAAGCGTGTCAGCTTCAACGGCGCCGAACCGAGCGGCCGTTTGCTTCCTGGACTGTTGCTTTGTGTTGTTCGACTGATTTAAGGACGAAGAGCTTCGCCCGCGTTCTGCAAAGTGGGGGCTGCAAGGCTGTAATTCCGTATACACCCCAGGAGTTGGTGGATGCTCTGCTTCAGGGGTCTGGGCCTGTCGACAGCATAAACTTCGTCCTCTCCGACGACAACAACTGGGAGCAGGGGCAGCTTGCGGCTATCAATTCACGATTGAAGGTATATAGGATGGAATACATAGCGCACTGTCTGTGTACACTA
This sequence comes from Trypanosoma brucei brucei TREU927, assembly GCF_000002445.2. Lineage (NCBI taxonomy): Eukaryota > Euglenozoa > Kinetoplastea > Trypanosomatida > Trypanosomatidae > Trypanosoma > Trypanosoma brucei. Next base: position 1,220,940 of record NC_007276.1, on the reverse strand, counting down.
GAACCGGATCCCGTTATCTACGAACTCATGCCGAAAACTGGAGCGCGCAAACGCCCGAAGGATTCTTCGTGAGATCATTCGGCATTGTTGTAAAGTTCATTTTTTTGCCGCTGAACTCGTGCACGTGGTAGCATGTGGTGTCTCTGTGTTGTCTTGTTGGCTCCTATTCGTTCCCACCGCCCTCCAAACTGTGTGCAGGATTAGGTTACCCCTATGAGACGCCGAAATGGTGCACAGCGACGCGATACGCCGCGAGTTAGGTACACTCAAGGGTAAGGGAGCATAGTGAGCCGATGTTGCAATGAAGATACCGCTGTGTCGTCTTTCACCAATCTTCTCCACACGTTTCTCTTCAACGCTTTACTAAGGGCCATAGACACCATGGAGGCGGAGTTGGGTCTTCCAAGTAACTACAGGTTTGAGATTGAGAAGTGTGCCCGACGCATAAGGGAAAAGGGCGCTACGCGCGTAGCCCTCCAGTTTCCCGAGGGCCTTCTGATGTTCGCTGCGCCAATTGCTGATATTCTCGAGGAACAGACGGGAGCTGAGATGGTAATTCTGGGTGATGTTACATACGGCGCCTGCTGCGTAGACGATTATTCGGCCCTAGCGTTGGGTTGTGACTTCTTGATTCACTATGGTCACAGTTGCCTTATATCGATAAAAGATTGTCTGATAAAAAATATGATGTACGTGTTTGTCGAAATTGACATTGATGTACAACATTTCGTTGATACCGTTCGCTCCCTTGTCCCCCCAGAGACTCGCCTGGCCTGCATTGCAACGATTCAGTTCGTTTCTTCCATGCGCGCTGGGGTTCAGATGTTAGAGAACCACTTTCATCAGCCTGTTGTTGTGCCACAAAATAAGCCGCTCTCAAGGGGGGAGTTGTTGGGTTGCACGAGCCCAGTACTGGACCCAACGGCTGTGGATCTTGTGCTGTACGTAGGTGATGGACGTTTCCATCTTGAAGCTTTTCTAATTGCTCACCCAACATTAAACGCTTTACAATATGATCCTTACAAGAAGACAATGACAACAGAAAGCTACAACACGAGCGAAATGAGAACTCTGCGGCGCGAGGCGGTCCAATTGGGAAAAGCCGCTAGTAGTTTTGCACTTATTATGGGAACGTTAGGACGTCAGGGAAACCCACGGTTGGTAGACCGCATAATGCAACTTGCGGAGAAGCGAGGAAAAACAGTCACCCTCTTTCTCATGTCCGAAATCTTCCCTCAGAAACTGGCAAGAATTCAGGATGTTGACTGCTATATTCAGGTAGCATGTCCAAGACTTTCCATCGACTGGGGATACGCGTTCGATAAGCCTCTATTGTCACCTTATGAGGCAGAAGTAGCCTTGGGAAACGTAAACTGGAACGACGTACATTACCCAATGGACCATTATTCAAAGGACGGAGGAAAATGGGCTGTCTACACAAACAAATCCCTATAAACCAATAATATATATATATATTAATAAAGAAAAAATATAAATATGCGTAAACAACGAAAATTAAAAATTATAACAATATCTTAATCGAAAGACCGCTAAAATTTTGATAAAACTTATTCAAATCTTCACACAACTGTTTTCAAGAAATCACACAACTTTCAACACAAGAAATCGATTATCCTTAATAAAAGAGTGCTACCATGGCCGCAGTTGACGATGCCACTGGTTTGGAGGCTGCGCGCAAGCAGAAGATCCACAACCTGAAGCTGAAGACAGCCTGTTTGGAGAATGAGGAACTTGTACAGGAATTGCATGTATCTGACTGGAGCGAGACACAGAGGCAGAAGCTGCGCGGCGCCCACCTGAAGGCTGAGGAGCTGGTTGCCGCTGTGGACGTCGGTACGAAATGGAACCTAACGGAGGTGTACGACCTCGCAAAGCTGATGCGCGTGTGTGGACTCGAGATGAGCCAACGCGAGCTTTACCGCCCTGAGGACAAGGCACAATTCATGGACATTATTGCCATGAAAAAGGTGCTTCAGGACCTGCGTCAGAACCGCAACAAGACGCGTGTTGTGAGCTTCACGCAGATGATCGACAACGCCATCGCGAAGGTTGAAAAGGTTGAGGAGGAGCTTCGCCGCTCGCAGCTGGATGCAACGCAGTTGGCGCAGGTCCCCACACAGACATTGAAGCAAGTGGAGGATATCATGAACGTAACGCAAATCCAGAATGCGCTTGCCTCAACTGACGACCAGATCAAGACGCAGTTGGCGCAGCTTGAAAAAACGAACGAGATCCAGAACGTTGCGATGCATGATGGTGAGATGCAGGTCGCCGAGGAGCAAATGTGGACGAAGGTACAGCTTCAGGAGCGCTTAATCGATCTGATTCAGGACAAATTCCGCTTGATCAGCAAATGTGAGGAGGAGAACCAGGCCTTCAGCAAAATCCATGAGGTGCAGAAACAGGCGAATCAGGAAACGAGTCAGATGAAGGATGCGAAGCGTCGCCTGAAGCAGCGGTGTGAGACAGATCTGAAGCACATCCACGACGCGATCCAGAAGGCTGACCTTGAGGATGCCGAGGCGACGAAGCGCCACGCTGCGAACAAAGAGAAAAGCGACCGCTACATCCGAGAGAACGAGGATAGGCAGGAGGAGACGTGGAACAAGATCCAGGACCTTGAGCGGCAGTTGCAGAAGCTTGGCACGGAGCGATTCGATGAGGTCAAGCGGCGGATTGAGGAGATTGACCGCGAGGAGAAGCGACGTGTGGAGTACTCTCAATTCCTGGAGGTTGCCTCGCAGCACAAGAAACTGCTCGAGCTGACAGTGTACAACTGCGACCTCGCGATCCGCTGTACCGGGCTGGTGGAGGAGCTGGTGTCGGAGGGCTGTGCCGCGGTGAAGGCCCGCCACGACAAAACGAGCCAGGATCTTGCAGCCCTTCGTTTGGATGTTCATAAAGAGCACTTGGAGTACTTCCGCATGCTGTACCTCACGTTGGGTTCTCTTATCTACAAGAAAGAGAAGCGGATGGAGGAGATTGACCGGAACATCCGTACAACGCACATCCAGTTGGAGTTCTGTGTGGAAACATTCGACCCGAATGCGAAGAAGCACGCCGACATGAAGAAAGAGCTATACAGGCTGCGCCAGGGCGTAGAGGAGGAGCTGGCGATGCTGAAAGAGAAGCAGGCGAAGGCGTTGGAGGAGTTCAAGGAGTCAGAGGAGGCTCTGGACGCTGCTGGCATCGAGTTCAACCACCCTGTGGACGAGAACAACGAGGAGGTGCTTACACGCCGCAGCAAGATGGTGGAGTACCGCTCGCACCTGACGAAGCAGGAGGAGGTGAAGATTGCCGCCGAACGCGAGGAAATCAAGAGGGCGCGCTTACTGCGCAGCTCTGGTGCCGGTGGCGAGCAGGTCCGCATCGGAAACAACACTGCACCGGCACGCCTCGAATAGTGTGGCCGCAATTATTATGTAAATTGAGTGCAACTAGTTATTTGATGCCAATGTCTTGTGCAGTCTTTTCTTATTCTTGTACTAGATGTAATAAAGGCCCAACTGGGTCGGTATATGTAGGTCACCATGATGCGTTTTCGAGCATCCGCTCTGTTATTGTGCCAAACCGACGGCTTCCGGCACCACCACTTGCCTGTGTAGCTTTAACATTGCACTGATGCTCACACTTTTCTTCATCATCTTGTACGCGTCCGGCAAACAGTTTTTCGCAATAGCTTGTAGGAAAGCAAGGAATAAGATCTAGAAACATCACGTAAGAACTTCAAGCACCAGACAGAAATCACACAACTTTCAACACAAGAAATCGATTATCCTTAATAAAAGAGTGCTACCATGGCCGCAGTTGACGATGCCACTGGTTTGGAGGCTGCGCGCAAGCAGAAGATCCACAACCTGAAGCTGAAGACAGCCTGTTTGGAGAATGAGGAACTTGTACAGGAATTGCATGTATCTGACTGGAGCGAGACACAGAGGCAGAAGCTGCGCGGCGCCCACCTGAAGGCTGAGGAGCTGGTTGCCGCTGTGGACGTCGGTACGAAATGGAACCTAACGGAGGTATACGACCTCGCAAAGCTGATGCGCGTGTGTGGACTCGAGATGAGCCAACGCGAGCTTTACCGCCCTGAGGACAAGGCACAATTCATGGACATTATTGCCATGAAAAAGGTGCTTCAGGACCTGCGTCAGAACCGCAACAAGACGCGTGTTGTGAGCTTCACGCAGATGATCGACAACGCCATCGCGAAGGTTGAAAAGGTTGAGGAGGAGCTTCGCCGCTCGCAGCTGGATGCAACGCAGTTGGCGCAGGTCCCCACACAGACATTGAAGCAAGTGGAGGATATCATGAACGTAACGCAAATCCAGAATGCGCTTGCCTCAACTGACGACCAGATCAAGACGCAGTTGGCGCAGCTTGAAAAAACGAACGAGATCCAGAACGTTGCGATGCATGATGGTGAGATGCAGGTCGCCGAGGAGCAAATGTGGACGAAGGTACAGCTTCAGGAGCGCTTAATCGATCTGATTCAGGACAAATTCCGCTTGATCAGCAAATGTGAGGAGGAGAACCAGGCCTTCAGCAAAATCCATGAGGTGCAGAAACAGGCGAATCAGGAAACGAGTCAGATGAAGGATGCGAAGCGTCGCCTGAAGCAGCGGTGTGAGACAGATCTGAAGCACATCCACGACGCGATCCAGAAGGCTGACCTTGAGGATGCCGAGGCGACGAAGCGCCACGCTGCGAACAAAGAGAAAAGCGACCGCTACATCCGAGAGAACGAGGATAGGCAGGAGGAGACGTGGAACAAGATCCAGGACCTTGAGCGGCAGTTGCAGAAGCTTGGCACGGAGCGATTCGATGAGGTCAAGCGGCGGATTGAGGAGATTGACCGCGAGGAGAAGCGACGTGTGGAGTACTCTCAATTCCTGGAGGTTGCCTCGCAGCACAAGAAACTGCTCGAGCTGACAGTGTACAACTGCGACCTCGCGATCCGCTGTACCGGGCTGGTGGAGGAGCTGGTGTCGGAGGGCTGTGCCGCGGTGAAGGCCCGCCACGACAAAACGAGCCAGGATCTTGCAGCCCTTCGTTTGGATGTTCATAAAGAGCACTTGGAGTACTTCCGCATGCTGTACCTCACGTTGGGTTCTCTTATCTACAAGAAAGAGAAGCGGATGGAGGAGATTGACCGGAACATCCGTACAACGCACATCCAGTTGGAGTTCTGTGTGGAAACATTCGACCCGAATGCGAAGAAGCACGCCGACATGAAGAAAGAGCTATACAGGCTGCGCCAGGGCGTAGAGGAGGAGCTGGCGATGCTGAAAGAGAAGCAGGCGAAGGCGTTGGAGGAGTTCAAGGAGTCAGAGGAGGCTCTGGACGCTGCTGGCATCGAGTTCAACCACCCTGTGGACGAGAACAACGAGGAGGTGCTTACACGCCGCAGCAAGATGGTGGAGTACCGCTCGCACCTGACGAAGCAGGAGGAGGTGAAGATTGCCGCCGAACGCGAGGAAATCAAGAGGGCGCGCTTACTGCGCAGCTCTGGTGCCGGTGGCGAGCAGGTCCGCATCGGAAACAACACTGCACCGGCACGCCTCGAATAGTGTGGCCGCAATTATTATGTAAATTGAGTGCAACTAGTTATTTGATGCCAATGTCTTGTGCAGTCTTTTCTTATTCTTGTACTAGATGTAATAAAGGCCCAACTGGGTCGGTATATGTAGGTCACCATGATGCGTTTTCGAGCATCCGCTCTGTTATTGTGCCAAACCGACGGCTTCCGGCACCACCACTTGCCTGTGTAGCTTTAACATTGCACTGATGCTCACACTTTTCTTCATCATCTTGTACGCGTCCGGCAAACAGTTTTTCGCAATAGCTTGTAGGAAAGCAAGGAATAAGATCTAGAAACATCACGTAAGAACTTCAAGCACCAGACAGAAATCACACAACTTTCAACACAAGAAATCGATTATCCTTAATAAAAGAGTGCTACCATGGCCGCAGTTGACGATGCCACTGGTTTGGAGGCTGCGCGCAAGCAGAAGATCCACAACCTGAAGCTGAAGACAGCCTGTTTGGAGAATGAGGAACTTGTACAGGAATTGCATGTATCTGACTGGAGCGAGACACAGAGGCAGAAGCTGCGCGGCGCCCACCTGAAGGCTGAGGAGCTGGTTGCCGCTGTGGACGTCGGTACGAAATGGAACCTAACGGAGGTATACGACCTCGCAAAGCTGATGCGCGTGTGTGGACTCGAGATGAGCCAACGCGAGCTTTACCGCCCTGAGGACAAGGCACAATTCATGGACATTATTGCCATGAAAAAGGTGCTTCAGGACCTGCGTCAGAACCGCAACAAGACGCGTGTTGTGAGCTTCACGCAGATGATCGACAACGCCATCGCGAAGGTTGAAAAGGTTGAGGAGGAGCTTCGCCGCTCGCAGCTGGATGCAACGCAGTTGGCGCAGGTCCCCACACAGACATTGAAGCAAGTGGAGGATATCATGAACGTAACGCAAATCCAGAATGCGCTTGCCTCAACTGACGACCAGATCAAGACGCAGTTGGCGCAGCTTGAAAAAACGAACGAGATCCAGAACGTTGCGATGCATGATGGTGAGATGCAGGTCGCCGAGGAGCAAATGTGGACGAAGGTACAGCTTCAGGAGCGCTTAATCGATCTGATTCAGGACAAATTCCGCTTGATCAGCAAATGTGAGGAGGAGAACCAGGCCTTCAGCAAAATCCATGAGGTGCAGAAACAGGCGAATCAGGAAACGAGTCAGATGAAGGATGCGAAGCGTCGCCTGAAGCAGCGGTGTGAGACAGATCTGAAGCACATCCACGACGCGATCCAGAAGGCTGACCTTGAGGATGCCGAGGCGACGAAGCGCCACGCTGCGAACAAAGAGAAAAGCGACCGCTACATCCGAGAGAACGAGGATAGGCAGGAGGAGACGTGGAACAAGATCCAGGACCTTGAGCGGCAGTTGCAGAAGCTTGGCACGGAGCGATTCGATGAGGTCAAGCGGCGGATTGAGGAGATTGACCGCGAGGAGAAGCGACGTGTGGAGTACTCTCAATTCCTGGAGGTTGCCTCGCAGCACAAGAAACTGCTCGAGCTGACAGTGTACAACTGCGACCTCGCGATCCGCTGTACCGGGCTGGTGGAGGAGCTGGTGTCGGAGGGCTGTGCCGCGGTGAAGGCCCGCCACGACAAAACGAGCCAGGATCTTGCAGCCCTTCGTTTGGATGTTCATAAAGAGCACTTGGAGTACTTCCGCATGCTGTACCTCACGTTGGGTTCTCTTATCTACAAGAAAGAGAAGCGGATGGAGGAGATTGACCGGAACATCCGTACAACGCACATCCAGTTGGAGTTCTGTGTGGAAACATTCGACCCGAATGCGAAGAAGCACGCCGACATGAAGAAAGAGCTATACAGGCTGCGCCAGGGCGTAGAGGAGGAGCTGGCGATGCTGAAAGAGAAGCAGGCGAAGGCGTTGGAGGAGTTCAAGGAGTCAGAGGAGGCTCTGGACGCTGCTGGCATCGAGTTCAACCACCCTGTGGACGAGAACAACGAGGAGGTGCTTACACGCCGCAGCAAGATGGTGGAGTACCGCTCGCACCTGACGAAGCAGGAGGAGGTGAAGATTGCCGCCGAACGCGAGGAAATCAAGAGGGCGCGCTTACTGCGCAGCTCTGGTGCCGGTGGCGAGCAGGTCCGCATCGGAAACAACACTGCACCGGCACGCCTCGAATAGTGTGGCCGCAATTATTATGTAAATTGAGTGCAACTAGTTATTTGATGCCAATGTCTTGTGCAGTCTTTTCTTATTCTTGTACTAGATGTAATAAAGGCCCAACTGGGTCGGTATATGTAGGTCACCATGATGCGTTTTCGAGCATCCGCTCTGTTATTGTGCCAAACCGACGGCTTCCGGCACCACCACTTGCCTGTGTAGCTTTAACATTGCACTGATGCTCACACTTTTCTTCATCATCTTGTACGCGTCCGGCAAACAGTTTTTCGCAATAGCTTGTAGGAAAGCAAGGAATAAGATCTAGAAACATCACGTAAGAACTTCAAGCACCAGACAGAAATCACACAACTTTCAACACAAGAAATCGATTATCCTTAATAAAAGAGTGCTACCATGGCCGCAGTTGACGATGCCACTGGTTTGGAGGCTGCGCGCAAGCAGAAGATCCACAACCTGAAGCTGAAGACAGCCTGTTTGGAGAATGAGGAACTTGTACAGGAATTGCATGTATCTGACTGGAGCGAGACACAGAGGCAGAAGCTGCGCGGCGCCCACCTGAAGGCTGAGGAGCTGGTTGCCGCTGTGGACGTCGGTACGAAATGGAACCTAACGGAGGTATACGACCTCGCAAAGCTGATGCGCGTGTGTGGACTCGAGATGAGCCAACGCGAGCTTTACCGCCCTGAGGACAAGGCACAATTCATGGACATTATTGCCATGAAAAAGGTGCTTCAGGACCTGCGTCAGAACCGCAACAAGACGCGTGTTGTGAGCTTCACGCAGATGATCGACAACGCCATCGCGAAGGTTGAAAAGGTTGAGGAGGAGCTTCGCCGCTCGCAGCTGGATGCAACGCAGTTGGCGCAGGTCCCCACACAGACATTGAAGCAAGTGGAGGATATCATGAACGTAACGCAAATCCAGAATGCGCTTGCCTCAACTGACGACCAGATCAAGACGCAGTTGGCGCAGCTTGAAAAAACGAACGAGATCCAGAACGTTGCGATGCATGATGGTGAGATGCAGGTCGCCGAGGAGCAAATGTGGACGAAGGTACAGCTTCAGGAGCGCTTAATCGATCTGATTCAGGACAAATTCCGCTTGATCAGCAAATGTGAGGAGGAGAACCAGGCCTTCAGCAAAATCCATGAGGTGCAGAAACAGGCGAATCAGGAAACGAGTCAGATGAAGGATGCGAAGCGTCGCCTGAAGCAGCGGTGTGAGACAGATCTGAAGCACATCCACGACGCGATCCAGAAGGCTGACCTTGAGGATGCCGAGGCGACGAAGCGCCACGCTGCGAACAAAGAGAAAAGCGACCGCTACATCCGAGAGAACGAGGATAGGCAGGAGGAGACGTGGAACAAGATCCAGGACCTTGAGCGGCAGTTGCAGAAGCTTGGCACGGAGCGATTCGATGAGGTCAAGCGGCGGATTGAGGAGATTGACCGCGAGGAGAAGCGACGTGTGGAGTACTCTCAATTCCTGGAGGTTGCCTCGCAGCACAAGAAACTGCTCGAGCTGACAGTGTACAACTGCGACCTCGCGATCCGCTGTACCGGGCTGGTGGAGGAGCTGGTGTCGGAGGGCTGTGCCGCGGTGAAGGCCCGCCACGACAAAACGAGCCAGGATCTTGCAGCCCTTCGTTTGGATGTTCATAAAGAGCACTTGGAGTACTTCCGCATGCTGTACCTCACGTTGGGTTCTCTTATCTACAAGAAAGAGAAGCGGATGGAGGAGATTGACCGGAACATCCGTACAACGCACATCCAGTTGGAGTTCTGTGTGGAAACATTCGACCCGAATGCGAAGAAGCACGCCGACATGAAGAAAGAGCTATACAGGCTGCGCCAGGGCGTAGAGGAGGAGCTGGCGATGCTGAAAGAGAAGCAGGCGAAGGCGTTGGAGGAGTTCAAGGAGTCAGAGGAGGCTCTGGACGCTGCTGGCATCGAGTTCAACCACCCTGTGGACGAGAACAACGAGGAGGTGCTTACACGCCGCAGCAAGATGGTGGAGTACCGCTCGCACCTGACGAAGCAGGAGGAGGTGAAGATTGCCGCCGAACGCGAGGAAATCAAGAGGGCGCGCTTACTGCGCAGCTCTGGTGCCGGTGGCGAGCAGGTCCGCATCGGAAACAACACTGCACCGGCACGCCTCGAATAGTGTGGCCGCAATTATTATGTAAATTGAGTGCAACTAGTTATTTGATGCCAATGTCTTGTGCAGTCTTTTCTTATTCTTGTACTAGATGTAATAAAGGCCCAACTGGGTCGGTATATGTAGGTCACCATGATGCGTTTTCGAGCATCCGCTCTGTTATTGTGCCAAACCGACGGCTTCCGGCACCACCACTTGCCTGTGTAGCTTTAACATTGCACTGATGCTCACACTTTTCTTCATCATCTTGTACGCGTCCGGCAAACAGTTTTTCGCAATAGCTTGTAGGAAAGCAAGGAATAAGATCTAGAAACATCACGTAAGAACTTCAAGCACCAGACAGAAATCACACAACTTTCAACACAAGAAATCGATTATCCTTAATAAAAGAGTGCTACCATGGCCGCAGTTGACGATGCCACTGGTTTGGAGGCTGCGCGCAAGCAGAAGATCCACAACCTGAAGCTGAAGACAGCCTGTTTGGAGAATGAGGAACTTGTACAGGAATTGCATGTATCTGACTGGAGCGAGACACAGAGGCAGAAGCTGCGCGGCGCCCACCTGAAGGCTGAGGAGCTGGTTGCCGCTGTGGACGTCGGTACGAAATGGAACCTAACGGAGGTATACGACCTCGCAAAGCTGATGCGCGTGTGTGGACTCGAGATGAGCCAACGCGAGCTTTACCGCCCTGAGGACAAGGCACAATTCATGGACATTATTGCCATGAAAAAGGTGCTTCAGGACCTGCGTCAGAACCGCAACAAGACGCGTGTTGTGAGCTTCACGCAGATGATCGACAACGCCATCGCGAAGGTTGAAAAGGTTGAGGAGGAGCTTCGCCGCTCGCAGCTGGATGCAACGCAGTTGGCGCAGGTCCCCACACAGACATTGAAGCAAGTGGAGGATATCATGAACGTAACGCAAATCCAGAATGCGCTTGCCTCAACTGACGACCAGATCAAGACGCAGTTGGCGCAGCTTGAAAAAACGAACGAGATCCAGAACGTTGCGATGCATGATGGTGAGATGCAGGTCGCCGAGGAGCAAATGTGGACGAAGGTACAGCTTCAGGAGCGCTTAATCGATCTGATTCAGGACAAATTCCGCTTGATCAGCAAATGTGAGGAGGAGAACCAGGCCTTCAGCAAAATCCATGAGGTGCAGAAACAGGCGAATCAGGAAACGAGTCAGATGAAGGATGCGAAGCGTCGCCTGAAGCAGCGGTGTGAGACAGATCTGAAGCACATCCACGACGCGATCCAGAAGGCTGACCTTGAGGATGCCGAGGCGACGAAGCGCCACGCTGCGAACAAAGAGAAAAGCGACCGCTACATCCGAGAGAACGAGGATAGGCAGGAGGAGACGTGGAACAAGATCCAGGACCTTGAGCGGCAGTTGCAGAAGCTTGGCACGGAGCGATTCGATGAGGTCAAGCGGCGGATTGAGGAGATTGACCGCGAGGAGAAGCGACGTGTGGAGTACTCTCAATTCCTGGAGGTTGCCTCGCAGCACAAGAAACTGCTCGAGCTGACAGTGTACAACTGCGACCTCGCGATCCGCTGTACCGGGCTGGTGGAGGAGCTGGTGTCGGAGGGCTGTGCCGCGGTGAAGGCCCGCCACGACAAAACGAGCCAGGATCTTGCAGCCCTTCGTTTGGATGTTCATAAAGAGCACTTGGAGTACTTCCGCATGCTGTACCTCACGTTGGGTTCTCTTATCTACAAGAAAGAGAAGCGGATGGAGGAGATTGACCGGAACATCCGTACAACGCACATCCAGTTGGAGTTCTGTGTGGAAACATTCGACCCGAATGCGAAGAAGCACGCCGACATGAAGAAAGAGCTATACAGGCTGCGCCAGGGCGTAGAGGAGGAGCTGGCGATGCTGAAAGAGAAGCAGGCGAAGGCGTTGGAGGAGTTCAAGGAGTCAGAGGAGGCTCTGGACGCTGCTGGCATCGAGTTCAACCACCCTGTGGACGAGAACAACGAGGAGGTGCTTACACGCCGCAGCAAGATGGTGGAGTACCGCTCGCACCTGACGAAGCAGGAGGAGGTGAAGATTGCCGCCGAACGCGAGGAAATCAAGAGGGCGCGCTTACTGCGCAGCTCTGGTGCCGGTGGCGAGCAGGTCCGCATCGGAAACAACACTGCACCGGCACGCCTCGAATAGTGTGGCCGCAATTATTATGTAGATTTTTTTGTTTGTAGATGTTTTTTTCTTATGAACCAACCCATTCTTCTAGAAGTTTTGTCATAGTTTTTACTTTTTGAGTTAGTGATCTTTGCGAGATTGTTACTTGTGGGTGGTCGTGCTGTTTGATGGAAGTGTAGAAAATGCTTCTTGTTCACTTCTTTCTGATGTATTTTTAGGTGATAATCTCCACTTTTTTCTGTTAATGGTTTGGGTTATGCTTTTTATGTTTTTTTCTTTTTTACCTGACTGTATTCCTTTATTTCATTCTTTTTTTTGTGTGGTTTGTAAAGGGGCTTTATGGACGAAGGTTTGGATGATATTGCTGAAAATGATGTAGTGGTTGACGTTGTGAGTTTGATTGCGCATCAAGGGCGCGTTGGTCTTGCTTCTTATAGCAGCGGTCTTTGTGTTGTGCACTGTTCAGAGTCGTTTGCGTCAAGGTTTGATGGCGATGTTCCAATTAACTCAACAATGGATGTGCCTGGTGAGCTTCTCTGGTTGTTACAATACTTGACAATATGTAAACCATCATCTGTTTTGGTGCCAGCCGCTGGGTCGCAGGTGATATTGGATATTGCTCGGTTGTGCAGCCTCAACGTAGTATTTGCTCCACCCAGTGACTTCGATAGCGCCAGGTTGTGGGATATCCTCGCCCAACTCTGGGCTAATGTGAAGAGAGCCGAATGGTGCGCACGTATATGTGTTCATAAACATGTAATGCTTATGACACTCGCAGCGCTTTTGTTGCATTTACAGCACTCGCGCCACCCCGTTGCTGACGTTGCCGAGGTGCCTCCGGCCGGTGTTTTGTATGTTGATGCGGACACACTGTCTAGTTTACAAATAATCCGCACGGAGGCGCACCCTATGGACTATCAAGGCATTGGACAGTCAAAGGAGGGCCTCTCCCTTTTGAGTGTGGTGGACAGGACCAGCGGCCCCCTTGGAGGGGCTTTGTTGCGGCAATGGTTCGCGCTCCCCTTGCAGAACGAGAGGGAATTACAGCAGCGGTACAGCGTTGTTGACTTTTTCACAAATAGGGATAACCACAGCATAATGACTAATCTTCGACGCTCCCTGAAACGGCTGAGGCAACCGGGCAGTATCTTCACAAAGATGCGTGCTTCCAAGCACACAACTGGTGATTACGATTCCCTATTGCGTTCCACCCTTGGACTCTTGCAAATTGCCTCGCTCCTCTCTACGGAGGCCCACAGGTTTCCTTTATTCATGCGCATCGTCGCGAGTTGCCAAGCCGCGCAGTTGGAGGAGATGAGCGATATAATCACCAGATCAATATCTTTAACCCGAGAGCCTCGCGACACGCTTGGCAAGACATACGTCCGAATTCGCCCCGGCTGTGACCCGGAACTGGATGAACTTCGAGAGCATTTTGCCCACCTTGATGAACTGCTGACGCGCGTGGCTGAGGAGGAAAAACAGGGTCTTCCACCGCACTGGCGACCGGGTACACTACTTTGTGCGTTTGCTCCGCAATGGGGTCATGTAATTGTGCTTCCTCATTGTCCACCAACGCTGCTGGAAACTGAGTTACCACGGGACTGGGAGTTAGTGCTGCAGACGGATGATGGGCCTTTCTTTAAGACGTCTCTAACACGGAGGCTGGATGAGGAGGTGGGTGATTTGCGCTCAGCCATACTGGATCGGGAAGGTGAAGTGCAACGTCGGGTAGATCACCGATTGCTTGAATTGTCGCCAGCGCTTATTCCCTTGCATCTCTGTGCGGAATTGGACTGCCTAATAGGTTTTGCACTGTGCGCATTGGAGGGGCAGTGGAGTCGTCCTGAAATTGTACCTGATGCGGGCGTACTTGAAATTTCTCGAGCGGTGCACCCTATATTGGCTCGAATGTCACAACCGGTGGTTCCGTGCTCCTTGACAATCCGACGCAGTGCAGACCGTGTGTGTGTGGTCACTGGGGCAAATGGGAGTGGAAAATCGGTGTTCATAACAACGATAGCCCACACTGTCTTTCTCGCTCATATTGGCTCGTACGTACCGTGTGCGCATGCCGCCATCGGTTTAATAGATACATTCGTTGCGCTACATACTCCTTCCGCCTGTAGGGGTAACGAAGATTTAACCTTTGCGGTAAAGGAGCTGCATTCCAGTTTTGGTAACGAGCTTGCATCTATGAGCCGCATGCTACAACGCTGTGGCAGCCGCTGCAGAGAGAGCGATGAAGGGGCGGCCCGGATGCTTCTAGTGATTGATGAATTTGGAAAAGGAACGCTTTCGGTGGATGGAGCCGCATTGCTGGCGGCTTCTCTGCGAACATTTATTTCGATGGGAAACCAGCGCCCGTTAGTGCTATTAGCGACACATTATATGGAAGCTGTTCAACCAAACATTGTGCCCAGGGGGGAAATTATTCTGATCGAAATGTTGACGACACTCCTGGAGAGTAGCCGTAAAAGACCTCGTGACGGGGTAAGGGCGCACTTGGGAGCGGATAGTACAGATTTCGTTGGTGGCAGCTATGAACTTGTGCCCTCTTACAATGCGGTTCCAGTGCGAAATGTTGGTGAGGACGGAAAGCTACCGGATGATGAAGTTTCCTCTCGGGCACTGCACTTCGCTTTTCAGCACTCTGTGCCTGAAGTGCTTCTTCGAAGAGCCTGGAGCGTGATGACCAGTGAGTGTGTTTGAATACCGTGGTTCCTCCTGTGTCCTCACGTCTGCATCCTTTCAGTACTCCTACGCTGACCGATTCATGTCGTTCGCTTAAACCGTTCTTTCTTTTTACGTTTTAAGTACTATTTTGTTGTTGTTGAGGTGTGTTGGTGTTGACACCTTTACATGCACTTCTTTTCTTTGCTTCAACTTGTTTCACTTCCTTACTTCCGTTATCGACAGATGCTGGTTTCGTTATTTGTTTAGTTACTTTGTTCGTAATTTTTCTCAATGATACTTAGTAATGGGTTTGTGCCACCGGTAACATCTCTCTCTTGGTTTAGAAAGAACTTGTTATCCCGGGTAATTGTTTTAAAAGGTGGTGTTGTTAGAAGGTATTTCAACTCTGGGTGATGCATAACGACATCCCGGACTATTTGATCCGTCTATCCCATTTATTGTTATTGTCATTACCGTTTTCTTTTTTTTTTCTGCTTATCCTTTGTCTATTGACTGCTATTTTAAAAAACCCGCCAGTAGTGCCCGTTGCAAGTATTGACTGCCAAAATCAGCTTCCATTAGTAATTAAAAAAAAAAAGACTGCAGGAGAAAGTAGCGGTGAGGATTCTGTAGGGGACGCGAGTGGAGAAAGGATCTCACGAGGTGATGGGGCATCCGAGCGACAGCCGCTATAGGGGGGAAACACGTCAGAAGTCATGTGGTGCTGATCACGCTGAAGTTTTCTGGAAGGCAAATCGAGCCACCTACACAGGCATGTGGCGCGATGATAGGCCTCACGGGAAAGGTACGTACGTACTACCGGGGGAAAACGGGTTTACGTATGAAGGCAACTTCTTTGAAGGGGACCGCAATGGCAGCGGTATTTGTGTCTTCTCAGATGGAAGGAGGTATGAGGGGGGGTGGCTTAAAGACAATATGCACGGCATGGGCATTCTTTTTGGGAACGAAGAATCGGATGACTTTGTGGATTACACAGGTCCTTTTGCCAACGGCAAGCGAAGGGGCCAAGATGGCACCTGCCGTTACAAAAACGGAAGCGTGTACAAGGGAGAGTGGCTTGATGACAAGCGCCACGGGCGTGGGGAGTTGGAAGTGGGTAAAAACGCCTCTATCCCCGGATATAAGCCCATACCTGGAGAGTCTCACGTTTCAAGCTACGTTGGTACGTTTGTTGATGATGTCCCGAAAGGTGCTGGAACGCTGAAATATTCAGATGGCTCCACCTACGAGGGTGAAATTGAGGGATTACACCGACACGGTAAGGGCGTGCACCGTTCAAGCACTGGGTGTGTGTTCAAAGGATCTTTCGAATGCGACAGGCGGCACGGTCCCGGCGTTATGATTATATCGGGTGCCGAGTATCGCGGTGAGTGGCACTATGGTTCCCTCGAGGGCGTAGTGACAATTACAGGAGATAAGATACCGAGGGCTGATCCGTCCCTGGTATATTATTGTGGGCCTGCCGTACGCGGGGAGTTGACAGGTGACAATGCAGTAATCGAGTACAGGGAAGGGTACAGCTACAGAGGATCAGTGCGCATGAGCAAGCCACATGGGAAGGGCGTGCTGCTCAAGAAACCAGTCACCCTTCCCGAGATCGGGGATTTTATACTTCAGTACGACGGTGAGTTCGTAGCGGGCCTCCCCAAAGGTAGCGGTGAGGGTGTGTTTCTTGCTGCGAATCCGGACACCGACACTCTCAGTGAGGAGAGCCCCCTGGAACCCCGTGGTTTCCTTCCAAAATACAACTTTTCTGGTCGTTACAAGGGCTCGTGGACCGATGGATTACCCAATGGCAAAGGTCAGTGGATATGGGACCAAATTGATCGCACGTACTGCGGGGATGTACTGCGTGGCTTCCCCCATGGAGAGGGGACACTAACCTGCTCATCGGTTAGTTACACCGGTTCGTTCGTTAAGGGATTACCAAATGGAACTGGAAAAGCGTCATGGACGGTCGGTGCCAGCGTTGAGAACACGTACGAGGGCGGATGGAAGGAGGGTTATTTCGACGGGGAAGGCTTGCTGAAGTTGCACGGGGGATACAGCTACAAGGGCCAATGGTCCAAGGGACTCGTGGATGGGCTCGGCACCGAGATCGTTCCATATGAGCGTACTTACACGGGAAAGTTTAGCCAAGGCAATAAACACGGAGAGGGAAAACTCTGTCTGATTCGCAGCGGTGAAGTGTATGAGGGTAACTTCATCTCGGGAGAGATGACTGGAGCCGGCAAGATGACCACGAGGGAGGGCCACATTCTCAAGGGTGAATTTATTAACGGGAAAATGAGTGGGGATGGAGAGGCCATTCACAAAAACGGAACGGTATTTCAGGGCAAGTACAGAAATGGCGCTGCCTTTGGTACTGGCCGCATTCTTTACGCACACGGTGATGTGTACGAGGGAGGTATCGTGTCCAGCGGCGACTTGATTCCGCACCGTGACGGTCCCGGCGTTTATATGTTTTTTGAGGGGGGCAAGTTGGAGTGTACTTGGAAGCGCAATGTTCTGGTTGGAGAGGGGTTGTACACCTCAAGCAACGGAATCCGCTCAAGGCGCAGTTATACAGAGGGCATATTGGATTTTGATGAGCTCATCGATAAGGTGGATCCCGCAACCAGCGGCGATCTGTCCGACGCCGTATCAAAACATATGTCGACCGATACAAACACCTCCGAAAGTGCCGACATCTCCGCTGTTGGGATAAAAATTTGCCGTTCGTTGCCCTCAAGGAAGGCTTGTCATGGCAATGTTTCATTAGCAGTGTGTGGATCCCCTAACACGGGCTCGCCGCCGTTTGGGGGAGTAAAACCGGTACCACCCGCATGTGTAGAAAAGCAGTTTGTGCCACTTCCCCAAATTCAAATTCAAACTCCACGACGTGACGGGGAAGCCTCTTTGGCAGATCCCTACCCAATTGGGCAAGTCAGGGTGAGAAACGCAGGCCAAGGCTCCCCCTCGTTTTCACCAAAGTCTCCCAGCGCTCCTTTTTTATTTCCCGGTCCAAGAATGAGCGGGACCAACTTCTCACTGGAACGGGACGCGTTGGTGAGAACGAGCGCCTCAACGATGAGAAATGACAGCCTTCGGCCTCTTAGCCCCCCATTGTGTTTGGAGCCTCGGGTAGCCAGTTCAAATGGCCAGCGCTTTCCTGCACTGAGTGGTTCTGTGGTGAGAAACAGCGGCACACCCGACCACAGGGAACACGAGATACGAAGATTAACTGAATCGCTTCAGAACGTCAACGATCGGATTTGGACGGCAAAAACGGCAAGATCCGCCACATGGAGCTCAGCAGATCCCGTGACACCTGAGAAGAAACCCGACCCAGATTCCCTGCAGACTCTCCAGCAAGAGCGACGTACCGCCCTGCAGGATCTTGCCAGCCTCATGTAGGACTCCTTCTTTTTTTAAAAAAAACCCTGTAGATGGAGTTCGTACCACCACCCCCTCCCCGGAAGTCCACAAACCATTGCTGAGGCAAACAGTGCGGTAGAAAGCGGTATACACATGCGTATGCGTGTTTATATATATATATATATATATATGAAGTGACACATTTAACGATGGTAGCGGGGAGAGTGTCGTCTGGCAAAAGCAATGATGACATTGATATATCATCACCCGTAACTGATGTTTATGGTAGGAATTAACTTTGTTGACACGGGCTTGGGTTCATCTATACATATACATATATATATATATATATATGTGTGTGTGTGTATGACTTTTTTTTGTGTATGTGTGGCGGGGGAGCACACATGACGTGTGACGGAAGGTGGGGTACATCCGGAGCAGAGGCAAGCAAGTGCAAGCGTCCCCTGATGTTTGCTCCTGTTTTTTTTTCTTTCTCAAAAATGTGATATTTGCTTATTGCCCATCCCTTCCCTCCCTCCTCTTTTTTTTTTTGCGTTTTTGCCCCTTAACCCACTTTTGCGATCATCTCCAATACCAAACGGATTGCAGAACAGATAAAATGTATCAGTTTGGGTGGTGTTCGCCGCAGGCTTCCCAATATGGAATAATCAGCTGTCTTTTTTTTTTTCGCTTGTTGTTCTCCTTTTATTATTATTATTATTTTTCTTGCGTGCGTATTTTGCTAATATTTTCTCCTCCTCTTTCCCTTTCTTCCGTATGTCATTACCGTCATCGAAGTTGTTCTTCCACCCGTTTTTTTTAAAAGTTGGTTCAGCGTCATTATTTCCCCTCACGCGCAGTGTTTTGTTTGTTTCTCTACAGGCTCCCTTTTTTTTTTTCTTTGTTTCCAACTCCTGCAAGGAGAGAAATTGTAACGCCTAACTGGTTGTGTGTGTCGGTTTTTTTTTTTTAAATCAATAAATAATATATATATATATATATATCATTTATCTTTACCTTTACCTTTTAATATATATGTATGTATTTCGGCACGTTCTGTTATCACCATCATTTTTATTTATCATATTCTTAACGCTTGTATTGTTAATAAATATTAAAATTATTGTTGTTTTTATTGAGCTGTATTTGATGAAACGAGGAAAGCAGAGTGATGAGGAAAATATATGAAGTATAACGAAGGAAAAAAAAATGATTGTGACCTGGTGGAAGCGGACTTCTAAAGAAATCAAACCTTAAGTCGAATGAAAAATAAAATAAAGGAGTTAAGACCCCTAACCACACACATAAGCAAAAAGAGGAGAATAACAGAGAGCGCAGTCAAGCAAGATATCAGGGAAGATATGGCGCTCCCTCTTTTCACTTAATCGTGATGGTAACAATCGCTACAGTAACAATTATAATTACAATTATAACAAATGATGTGCACTTTCGTATATATATATATATATTTATTTATATATTTAAATCTCTGTATGTGCGAGTGCATGTTTGTGTCTCCTTATATTGTTGTTGTTGTTGTTTTTTATCTTTTCCTCTTTTTTTTTTGTTTTATAAAATTTCTGCTCGCCATTTTCTGCTCAGTGTGAAATGATATATCAAGCTGTTTTTGTTTTAATTTGTTTTGTGTAGTGCCTGTCTCGCGGCTGTGATTCTTCCAGTGTCGAGTTCCTTTTAAAAGATGAAATTAAAAAAAAAAACTCAATAAGAAATCCGCGCTTGTGGTGGCACCCCACCACTTCAGCTGTGTTCTCCGCCTTCTAATCTTTCTTTTGCTTTTTTTTTCCTTTTTCCCTATTTCCTTATCTCTATTTCCTTATCTCTATCTTGATCTTTCCCCCTTTTCTGATCACTCACCAGTGGAGGTAATTTCTTTTTATTAAATGAAATGGTTGAGCCGTGCAGCGGGGGGAGGGGGAAAAAAAAAGAAAAATAAAAAGAAAAAAAAAGAGATGTGTGTTTGCGTAATATCTAGACTTGTGGCAGATGTGTATTTGTTCAATAAACGTATGTACTGATGAAAGCGGTATGAAGTAATAAATGTAAATGCATCGAATGAAGGAGGTTAGAGAGGGAGGAACAAAAAAGGGGGTGAGTAAAAAGGAAAAAAAAAAGTAATAAAACAACAAAGAGTTAAGTATTGGGAATAACATGAAAATGGCAAATGAAGGTAAAGGGTTAGGAATATAAAAAAAAGGAAATATGAAGGGATCGAATGAAGGAATATAAAGTATATTAAGTGGTCAACATGTGCATTCACTACCACGATTTGTACAACACATATGATCCATTTGTGTTTAGATTTATATTTTATGCACATTTATTTTGTGTTTCGTTTCCTTTTTTTTTTCAAATGTTTCTCCCTCTCCCCTCCCTTTTAACGGTCTGCTTCATGGGTGCAGCGCACGTGTTGAACGTGCGTCCGTAAAAAAAAAAAAGAAAAAAAATGCATTGTCGCCTCACTTGTGTATAAATCTGTGGAGCTGCAGGATCCAAACCTCAACTCTTCAGTACCTTAAGTTACTCTTTCTTTTTCCCACATCTCTTGTTAATTAATTGACTGTGATTTCGGATCGTGTATTGCGTCACAAGCAAAGCAGAAGGACTGGAGAGAAGCTGACAATAAAGCAACAAAGAGAAAAAGAGAAAGAAAGAGAGAGAGGAAGGTGGAAAAAAAAAAGGCAAGGAGATAAGCTTTGGAACTTAACGTTATTTAAGAATAGCGAAAGTGATAGAAGGAAACAAAACAGAGAGGGAACAATTTGGATATTTTGCAATCGGGTAGTGTGCATTGCTGCTATAGGGTTGCGTCCGTACCCGCAGAGTTGTCATAACAATAGGGCAGGTAAGGCGAAAGGAATTGAGTTTAAAGAGGAAAGGAAAAGAAAGCAAGCCAAAGTGGAGGAAAGGGTTAAATGTTGCGTCGCTGTTTTACCCCATCGCATTTAATCCCGTTTTTATGTGGCGGGTGTTTGAGCAGCCGGCGGCAACTTGTCGTAGGCAATAGTAAAAACGGCACGAAGCCTGTTGCTAGTGTGGACTGGACAGACCTTGTGGGAAAGGAACTGTGGTCAGAAAACCGACTGGCAGCGGGTGAGTTACTGGCAATGATGGATTTATGCGCCAAACGCGTTTCGGAAGTTTATCTCAGCTCCATGAAGCCGCGTGTAAGCTGCAGCACAGTGGGTGTAAGTACCACAACATTTTACTCCCCTGTTCTGCACGGTGATGTGGTTCGCATGCATGGACGCTTAATTTACTGCGGAAGCAGTTCCATGGGAATTCACATCCGCTTCTACAGACGATCACCATCTACCATAACCGAATCTCTCACGGGTGAAAGCTATTTCACGATGGTGGCAATTGATGAAAATTTGCGCGCCGTTAAAACCGTTCCCGCGGTTGAGCTTACCGATGAAAATGATGTGAGTTACCACAATGGCTACTTGGCTGCACGCAATATTGCCGCTGAGGCAAAAAAGATATCATCTGATTTGCAGAAGAAATCCATAACTTGTAGCGATGTGGAATGCACTGTTAACGCGGCCAAACCCATTCGCGTACCGATCGCCTCCACGCGCACCTCTGCCCATCGCATTTTTTTGCTTTACCACCTGAATAATAACCGAACCATCTTTGGTGGTGAATTGATGCGTTGGATGGAGCGACATGCCGTTCATTGCGGTCGCATGTTCACGGGCAATCGTCACATCTCAACGGTTGCCATGCATAATGTGGAGTTCCATCATCCCGTGTTTGGTACTGATTGGGTAACGTTGGAGGCGGATATTATTTATGTTCACAACACAACAATGGAGGTTGACGTCAAACTTGTGGTGGAACGCGATGGCCATGTCGTTACCACAAACCGTGCCTCTTTTGTGTTGATTAATCTAAACGAGATCGGGCAAAAGACGATTATTCCGAAAGGATTAGATTTGAGTGCAGCGACGGAGGAGGAACTGCTACGTTTCGCTGAGGCAAAGGAGCGGTATCGGAGGTCGCGCAATAGCAGGCGGTAGTTCCCCGTGTGGTCATCTGTTTCCGCTTTACCCTTTTTCTTACACGAATGCTTTTTATTTTTTTCTTGGGTTTGCCTCTGTTTTTTTTTTTTGTATTTTACTGCGCAACGAATGATCATCTCCCCTCCCCCTCTGCCAATGCCACTCACACACACACAAATATATATATATATACGCAAATAAACAGATACACGGATTTATGTAAAAATAAAAGGAAAGTGAAAACACGTACATGCATGTATAGATGTACATGCGTATGTGTGTGTTTATTCATTTTTTTTTCTTATCTCCCATGTTTCCTCATCATCTTTTGTTATTCAAAGGCTCATATGCGTCTGCCCGCTATTTGCTATCGGGAGAAACGAACCTAATGAGGAGGGAAAAGGGAAAAGTTATTGATAAGAGAAAATAAGTGTTTCCTTTTCCTTTTCGCCTCCCATTTACTCTACTTCTTTGCCTCTCCGTCATGATTTACCGTCCTGCGAAGCGATTGAGTTAAATTTCTTGTAGGAATATGTTTGTCCTTTCGTTTGTTTTTTTTTTCTTTTTGGTTTGCTTATATCTTTGCGCGGCATTAAACCCGTGCGCGTCCGTTCTTTTTCGTATCCCTTTTCTTTTCTGCTCCTTAATTCGTGCGCTTGGTTGCATATGCCATTGAGGTGATCGATCTTCTGTTTTGTTTTTGATGTGTGTGCGGGGCGAGAGCAAACGGGGAGGATTCGTCTTCGTCATCAAAATTTCTTCATTCTGCGTGAAGGTCTATCGTTCCTTTCTTTCTTTTTTTTTTTTACCCACCTCTCAATTGTAAATAAATTAACAAATATTTAAATGTTTAGAAACGAATATCCACTTATGTGCGCCCGCGTCTACGTGTGCCTCCGTTTCTCTCCCGCCTCTGAGAGGTGACGGCGCCACTTTTAGTAAGTTGTTTTTCTTTTTCGCTCGAGTTTTTTTTTTTTGCTTGGTTCTTTATTTTCTTTTGTATCGTTACATGCATTTCGTTGCCCTCCTGTTGGTCTTCTTTTTTTTCTTTTGCTATCCAACTGAATGAGTAGTTTGTCGAACTTCCAAGCCATAACGTAGTATAAATTGAAGGAAGAAAGAATTTAGCTAATCGGTCTGTGTGTGCGCGCGTACGTGTCTGTTTTAATTAACCTACCGCTTGTATTTGCCGTTATTTTATCTTCTACCTGGGCGCTACTGATAATTTACTTCATGTTGCAACTAACGGTTGAGGACTTAACGCCTGAGGCAATTGCTGCGTTGGAGGTGCAGTGTAAGGCACAAGCTGAAAAAGTTAACCAGCTGGAGGAGGCGATGGGTCTTTTGCAGAAGGAGTTGGACGACGCGCGGAAGAAATATCGTAGCACATCCAAAGCGGTTCAATGGCGTCGTCTAATGGCAGAAGTGGAGAATGACGAGGATATCGCAAACATCACAGTAATGATGCAAGAGGCGTTGGCTGATTTTTATAAAACAATGCAACCACCAGATGACTACGATGAGAGTAGAGAAGGCATTAGCTTCTGCGATACAGATGACTATGCAGACCTAACTTCAGTAGAGACGAAAGTTGATGAGTTCTTGCTTGCGATTCGGAGATTGGTAGGTGAAAATTGTGCATCTCCGGAGGATGATGGAGATCGACGACATCAGCGCCGCCGTGCACTTCTCATGTTATTAGTTTTAACGATAAATGCAGCACGCATAACAGACACTCCCACAGAGGATGCTGCCTCACTTATGGAGGAGCAACAGGACAATATCGCAAGTTTATGGCAAACATTATTACACACGGATTCAGGCTTGGTGGAGGCCGAGAAGTCGGAATGGAAAGATATTGTTTCATCTTTTTTGGGTCCTCCGTATGATACATCAACGTGATCCACGAGTTTTGTTCCTCGTGGTGGTGCACTCGGAAAATGGCACGGACAAACTGGAGATGCTGCATCGCTTGTGTTTTTTTTTTTTCTTTTCTTTTTTCACATAATAGGTACCGCTTGTGTGGTATGAGGATCGTTACCCTCCCATATTCATATTCAGACATTTAAACTTATTACTTTTTTTCTTTATTATTTTCCTTTGCCTACCTTTCCCAGTTTTTTATCGGCGTTTTGCCACTGTGAATGTTACCGTTAATGATTAGGTGGGCAATGCGCAACAGCTGCAGTTTGTATGCGCCTACTATTTGAGTGCGACAGGTGATGCAACAGGGCTGAGCCGTATCTTGTTGTCACACATTTACTATGTAATTGGTATATAAATATATATGTCTGTGATATTTTTATTTGGGTCCGTGAGACAACGGGTTTCTCCCTGTGTGTATATGTGTGTGTGTGGGTGGGTTGGTGTAGATGGGTAAATTAATACATAAATACATTAATATATATATATATATATTTACAGCGAGTAGTGTGCATTTGCCTCTCAGGGTGATTTAAGGAGCGTCCAAAGGGGACCCTTTTATATGTTTTCTTTTCTTTCAATTGTATGTATGCATCTGTGTTTGTCTTTGGGCGTGCTTGTTTGTTCCTTTTGCCCAATGCGCATGATTTGTTTAGGAAAGGGAGCACGAGTGCAGTAGGAAAAAAACGGATGGGGGAGACAATCCCTTTAACTTTTCTGTTTTTTTTCTTCGTTTGCCAGCCCTCCTGTGTCAGTCCTTCGTTTTTTCTCTGATGTTCATTTTTTTTTAGGATAAATGCCCCCCCCCCCTTTCCCCCCCCCGCGCCTCGCATAAACAATTGTTTACCCATTCGCGGTGTGAACTTTTCTCCGAATTGTAATTGTGACGGCGGAACTTCCCTTATTCCGGCCTAGTGCCTTAACATCGCTGTCTTCACTTGGTTGTCGGTCGTATTCCCCCCGTCACGTGTTTGTTTTTTCTCCTGTTGTTTCCTTTGAGCACTTGTTTTTGCCTCTTTTTATTCGCCCCCTCCACTGCTGCATGGAAGCGCACCCATAACCTCAGAAGTCTACCGCTTGTGCCTCCCGTGAGGAGTTTTAATACATGTCTGCTACCGTGGGCCTCCGCCGTTACGTCACGTCTATTTTAAATGTTAGTCGGTT
The DNA here is from genome assembly GCF_000002445.2 of Trypanosoma brucei brucei TREU927. NCBI lineage: Eukaryota > Euglenozoa > Kinetoplastea > Trypanosomatida > Trypanosomatidae > Trypanosoma > Trypanosoma brucei. The sequence continues at coordinate 1,195,718 of NC_007276.1, read as the reverse complement.
ACGGCAAGAAGCTATACGAGGTTATGCGCTACGGCGGAGCGGTGCCTGCTTGAGCGGGCAGCTGAGGATATTCACCGATCATGTAAACGCTGATGCAGCTGTTTTAGTGTACTTCCACACCAATCGGTGTAAGCCGTGCATATCCATCACGCGGGCGTTAGAAGAAATGGAAACGGAGAAGGAACAGGGCGTCGTTTCCTCTTCCATTCCCCAATGTAGCTCATCACACGCTTGTTCACAAGAGGATACGTTAGGACTAACGCAAAGGTTGCTGAGATTGTTGGGGATTACATTTGCGGATGTCGCGGTTTCTCCTGAGGCACTCGGTGTGCTGCGGGAGGGCGTCACTCGTGGCGTACGCATTATTTCAGTAGACACGGATGAGAATCCGGTAATTAGTGCGTTACACGATATACGCAGCGTTCCCACATTTGTGGCATATCGCTGTGGTCGCATTATTGGTCACTTGGAAGGGGCGAGCGAGCAGAAGCTGCAGGAACTCGTAAGTAAGTTGTTAGTAGAAGAGGGTGGGGCGACAAATTGATTATCGCAGGCAGACGCGTGATGATGAGAGGACACGCTGATGCAAATATGTCACGCAGTCAAAAACTTGGTCGATTTACGGATGACACTCAGAGGGAACCACGTGTGTGCACGTTGTTTTTTTTTAATCTTTTTTACTGTCGCATATCGCTGATTTCCTTCGATGGGGGCTTTTTAACTTCTTCCCTTCTTCCTTTTTTCTTTGTTCAACCTCTGTTATGTATGTATGTATGTGTGTGTGTGTGTAGTAGTTCTCACCAATCGCTGAGTGCTTAGTGGTATATTACGGTAGTGTTGGGTGGCGTTGGCTCACCTAGTATAGGTTTGAGCTGAGTGAAGGAGAGGGAAAGGGAAGACCACACGTAAATACAAGAAAAAAGAAAGAGGTTCCCTCCTTTTCAGGGATAACAACAAAGGCGAAAGCGAAATATTTTGTTGTTGTCGTTGTTGCTCATTAGGACATCTCAAAAGAAAAAAGAAAGAGGCATTCTCCAATAAATCAGTATTAGTGTCGTTTTTTTCTCGTAGTCGGAAGTACCCTATACTCTGTGTAGCCTTGATTCAGTGATCAGAGTGAAAAGGATTAAAGAGACAAAGTTAAAGGGGGAGGAAAAGGGGAGCAAAAAAAAAAAAGAAAACAAATTCGATAAAGCCGAAAAGGAAAAGAAGTTCATTTCGCACGGTCCGTGTTCATGTCGTCCAGTCAAAACCATCTGCGACTGCTCTCACTCATCACCGTTGTACTCTATGTGACTCTCTGTCGTCCCGCCTTGTGCGCCTCGGTAAAAACAGCAGCGGAGGGGAGGAATCATAAAAAACGTTCACCACTGCAGAAGTGGCTCCACTCAGAGTGGACAAGAAAACACGAAGTTCCGCTTCACTGGTTCGTAAGGCAGCGTCGACCAACTGGCAACACAACGAGTCGCACGGTAAAATCTTATGTCGGAACGCGCGCCAGTATGCATTTGCCTATTGAAGGAATGATAGGACAGACGGCGGATCATCGGTCTTCCTTGGTACCACATGACGGTCGATACGTTGTGGCTCGGTTTGATAAGCTGCGTCACCATGAGCGCCGGATAGCCCGACAGGCGCTGGCGGAACACAGTTTAGGTGACGCACATCACATTGACGACATGCATATGCTAGTTTATATGGATTCCGAGCGTTCCGCACGGATCCTTTCCGCCTTTGAAGCTAGTGGCGCCGCGGCGTCACTAACCTCCATGTCAGTATTGGATATTTTCTCTTCTCCAGGTGTGGCCCGCATGAAACTGTCACGCGTGATCCGCGGTGCATTGGTTGAGTGCGGAAATAAGAACCAGGTTACCTCAGAAAAGAACCAGATGCGAGTCTCGCTTAATACCCGCACTGCTCCTAATCGAGAGCACGTTGTGGAGGAGGCGCTGCGGGGAGTGTCGTTAGACGAAGTTTCGGGTTGCAAGTGGGAGGTGACATCATTAGTTTCTGGTAAAGGGATTGTACGGTGGTCGCTTACCCGCGCCTCAACTGATTCGGGGGATGGGCCGGTCACTGGGCAGAAGATCACGCTTATGTGCGCTTGTGCACCACTCCTTGACGCGGTGGTTGGCCATCAGGCGGTGCGCTGGATGGAAATTGCAGTAGAGCAGGCGCAAATGCACAACTATCATGCCACTGCCCTTTTACAGCAAAGTAGACAGAGTGAGGATCATCCTTCAAGGCCCTTGTGGGATGCTGGTATTGACGGTAGTGGTGAGATAATAGGGGTAGCCGATACGGGTATCGACTTTAACAGCTGTTTCTTCCACGATCCAAATCAAGAGGTGGCGCTTTACCCGAAGGTTAACTATAACCACCGCAAAATCGTGTCATTTGCCCCGTGTGACTTCATCCGGGGGGATTACTTTGCTGGGGATGAGGAAATAGGTCATGGCACGCACGTGGCAGGTACCGCAGCGGGGAGTGTTATTAGTAACGACGGTAATGCCAAGTATAATGGTGTCGCCAAGGGGGCGAAGATTTTCTTCAGGGGGTTGGGCTGCCCATCCCAGTCAGAGCTTGTCCTCCCCCACGACGTTACTCAAATTATTCGTCCCGGATATGGCGCTGGAGCCCGTGTGTTCTCAAACTCGTGGGGTTTTGTTGCTCCCTCCGAGTATTCTGCTGTGGAAAAGGATATGGATGAGTTTGCGAGTAGTTATGACGATGCGCTACTTATCTTCTCCACTGGCAACAGTATCCAAGATGGCCTAATGACTCCGTGTCGTGGTAAGAACGTGATGTGCGTGGGGTCACACAAAAACGTGTTTGACGCTTCGAAAGACATTGTTTCTTCGTTTTCTTCGCATGGTCCAACATACGACGGTAGGATGAAACCCGATCTTGTCGGTCCCGGGGAAGAGGTGGTGTCTGCTCTTTCCTCTGGCAAAGCATCAGCAAAACAATGTAAAGTGGTGGCCAAGCGGGGTTCATCGATGGCAACTGCGGCCGTCGCGGGCGCCGCTACACTGTTGCGTCAGTATGTACGGAGGCTAAATCGAACTGCTTCACCTTCTGCTGCTTTGCTGAAAGCTCTGATGGTCCACTCTACGGTGCCGTTGAGTAACTCCACCGTGAGTGGCTTTGGCCGTCTTGATTTATCTCTCTTCTTTTCCCCAACGGGCACAAGGGGATGGTTCCGCGACAGAGAAGATATCAGCCACCACGGAACAAATGTGTACTGCTTTAAGAAGAAGGCAGATCAAACTGACTCTCAGCGCTCCGTGCGGGTATCACTTGCGTGGACTGACCGAGGCGTTGCTCTCGAAGGCGCTCGCAAATCGCTCGTGAACGATTTGGATCTTTTTGTCACTGACTCTAAAGGGACTATTTACCACGCCGGAGGGGAAAAGAGACGTGATTCTTCTAATGTGGTAGAGCGAATACAGTTGATGTCTACGAGCGACATGGACAATGGGTTCCGTGTTGTCGTCTTTGGGGCTTCCATTCCCGATAATAAGACACAACCGTACGCTGTCGTTGTGTCTGCCGAGGGCTTTGAACATGTTAGGAACTGTGAAGAAGTTAGCCACACCTGCCCGAACGGTTGTAGTGGCCACGGGACCTGCAACAGCGGCACATGCAGGTGTAATGAAGGATATCGCTTCATTGATTGCTCTGTGTGCGATGCAGAGTCTGTGTGCCACGGGCAGGGTACATGTACCTCGCCGGAAAGCGGATGTGAATGCATTAGCGAGAATTTTGCCGATGCCAGTTGCTCCAGTTGCAAAAAGGGGTGGTACGGCCCATCATGCTTATCGGACTGCAAATGCAGTGGAAGAGGGGAATGTGATGAAAATTCGGGGGAGTGCAAATGTCGAGCGGATACGCGGGTTGGCGGGGAGGGTTGTTTCACCGGGCCCAACTGTGAGTATTGCTGTCCCAACTTCCACGGTGAATTATGCAACGAACGCAGTCATTGGTGTGCCGAGGACGGGTTCCCCACTTTAGTAACTGCTCCCAGCGAGGGGTATATTGAGATTAATGGGTTTGGCAAGTACGCACCTGTGACGTTTTGTCGGTGGATTGTTGAGGCGCCGCGTGGTTACCGCATAAAGCTTGTGTATGAGAAGTTCAACGTGGACAAGCCGTCGGACGCGCTCCATGTGACCGATTTGGGGCATGATGAATCTGCACCTGTCCGTACAGACACAGGTGACACTGCCCAGGGAGCCGTGTTTCTATCTCATTCGAACGTTGTCCTCCTCCATTTCACCTCAGGTTGGTCCCGGAGGCGGGAGGGATTTAAAATACGCTACAGCTTTGTTGAGCCTAACGATCCCAGCTGCACGTTCAACTGCGTTGAGGGTGCCAGTTGCAGCGACTTGGGTGGTGGGTTCTGCATGTGCCACGTTAACAACACGGGTTGGATGTGCGAAAATGCGCCAACGGAAGAAACCAAAGCGGAGTCCATCACAGTTGATTTGAATAACCTTAACAATGTCACCCGCTTCAATGTCTCAGTTAATGCTGAGAGCTCCATACTTTTCACCAACGTCAACGGATCAGCACCCCACCTTAATGTACACATGCACTTTGAGGATGGGTTGCACCGTGTACCGAGCAATGGGTTGGGGTTAGTGGTCAGACTTTTGCACAAAACTAGTGTGGATACTGGTAACTACCGTAACGGTACCATTAGGGGCGATTCAATCGTGTCTGTCCTTAGTGAAGAGAAGGTCGAAATGGGGCCCACATGCAGGTACTTGCGGATGACCATAGGCCGCTCACTACTTATAGGGGAATCCACAGCACAAGTATTCATGACTCTCGTTCACAATGCCTCATCGCAGAATAAAGTGCAGGATGTCCCCTCTTTTCGTCTGGCCGTTTATCCCGAGCAGGGCAGGCCCGGCGCCCAAGTTCTTTTTAGCGAATTTGCTGATGAGTTGTCGATGGTTGAGTCCAGCCACCGTCAGCAATTCTTCCTCTATTGCAGAAAGTTTATGGCGTCGGGGATCCCGCCATTAGGATTTGAAGGCGACGTGAACGAAACTGGTATTGGGTTCCAAGACGTCGCCCGCACGATCGGAATTCTTTTCGTTGTTTCCATACTTCTGATTTCTCTGTTGGTAGTTGCTGCTGGCTTGGTGATGTATAAGTTACGCCGTAATACTCCCGATAGTTCCTTAGAAACGTCAGCCTCCGGGCAAGCATTAATGAGTGGCACGGGTTATTCCGCCGCCGGTGATACCGAAGTGATTGTGGAAAAGGGAAAAGGGGCGCAAACGCACCAGCGGGGTTGTGAAGGGGTCATGAGGTCGGAGAATAGGGAAGGGAGTAGTGAAAACACTTATATCGGAAGGGAAGAATATATTGAGATGGAAAGACTACCATGAAGAAAGTGAGCGCGAAACAAAAGAAAGAAAAAGAAAGTCAAAGATGACTAGCATTCGAATAGCGTTCGGTTCATGTGCCGAAAGGAAGCGGAAAAGGATAGGCTACAATGAGACATGTGTTCATATGCATAAAGAAGAGGGGAAAAAAAGTAAAATTAAAAGGAACATCAGCAACGAAGTGGTTGACAAAATTCGTATCTTCCTCAAGGCATCAGCATGTATGTTTACCACATACTTTTGATGGAAGCAGCTGCCCGTCATGTGTATCTCTCACTGCTTTAAATAATAATAATAATATTATTATTATTGTTGTCATTATCATCATCGCTGTCGTCCCTACTAGTATTATTCCCGCCATTGTCGTCGTGCAGGTGTGTTTCCCCTTCCTATTCCTCTCTTTCGTAAAATTTGAACCTCCAACATGCGAGGCAAACTCCAAATATGTGAAAACGACAACAACAGCAACAAACAGATAGACAAGCAGACGGGGGGAGAGAAAAAGGGAGGGAATTCGTTTTTTGTTTTTTTTGTTTGCGTATGTGCATATATATATATATATATATATATACATACATATATACGTCCGTGATCAATAAGTATGTTCAGGTGGTTGTATGCCCATGTATGTTTTTTTTTTGCTGTCCTCGTAACGAACGTGAGTGATCCTTCCAAAACTTTTCGTCATTCCTATCTTTTTCTTTTTCATCTTGGTTTTCTGTTGTGAGGGGTAACTTTTTTTTCTTTTCCTATTCTCTTCACGGCTACTTGGTTGTTTTGCTAAACGGTTTGGCCTGTGCTTGTTTCTTTTTGATTGGCATAAATGACGTTCTTGTTTCTCTAGTTGTGGCCTTGTGTTTGCAAGGGGTTCTTTGACCCATTGATGATTTCTTTTCTTTTCTTCTTTTTCCTTTTTACGCCGTTTCGTTGCTGTGAGTTTTCGGTCCGAAAGGGTTTGCTCCGTGTCTTGTTTCTATGCTTTCACGAGATAAGTAAAAAACAAAAGGAAAGAAACACGAGCAACGTTAATGAAATCACCCTTCTTATGTTTATTTTTCATGCGCTACTGCTCTTGGATCATTCACTCTCTCTCTCTGACTGTGTGTCTCTGTACGTCTCTGATGGGTTTCGGCTTGCGCGCGGGGGAGACTCATTTGTTTGGTTGTTTGCTTTTATTCCTAATCATCCGCCTATTTTTTTTGTTTCTTTCTTCTTTTAAAATCTCACACATCTCACCGGAATGATTTGAAGCGTGTTCACAAACCGCCAGCGAAGTTGAGTAGAGGAGAGGGCAGGTCTATCCTCTTACCCAGCTTTTCGTGTGAAACATACGGAAGTTCACTGTGGCAAAGGGTTTTTTATATCTTAAAGCCTCGAGTGAGCGAGGGATTTATTGCTGCTATTATTATTATTATTACTATTTTTGTGAAAGGCAAGCGGTTACGGAAGCAGGGGTGCATTATTTAGTTGAGTGGTATGGACGCACCGCTGCAGCTAAGGACATTGGGGCCAAATGGTGCATCATCACCTCAAGGTGCAGTGGAGGCAAGAGGAATCAGCGACGGTGCTTATGTTGAAGTTGCACATGAGGACGCATGTGGAGCCTCTCCGCATCGTGACAGTGTGGAGATGGTTGACAGTAAAGAAAGGAATTCAACACAAATCACAAGGGGAATTGAGCCGGTGGGTCCTTCGGGGAGCCAAAATGATTCCACAACGTCGGTGGTTGCTGATGCCAGGGAGTGTTGGATCTGCCGTGAGGCGTCCGATACGCCAGAAAATCGCTTAACGAGTGGTTTATGCCGCTGTCGTGGGTCGATTGGTTTAGTTCACACCGGGTGCCTCAATTATTGGGTGTTCTCGCAGCGCCGCGTCCGATGTCCGAGCTGCAATGCAACATACAACGTTATTTCTGTTAGTAGTGAAGATTTCCCCAAAGGGTTTCTACATGAAGCAGTTTTACTAGTTCGGCACCTCTATCTGCCTTTATTTTGTAAATGTGCAAGTATTCTTCTGGGGCTGGTGATTAACGGTTTCGCTATTGCGTTTGCCGTTGGATGTGCCTTCTATCATGGGGAGGTGTTTGCCGATGCTGGTGATCAAGCGCCCAAATCATTCGGTAATGTTGGCGCTGCTGCGGATTTGGGTGGCAGCACTGCGACCACCCGCGCAAATGCACCAAATGGTGGGGTGGGGGGCTCTAGTGGTGTTTGGTTGTGGGTCGGTGTTATGCTGTTCGGTTGGTGCAGCACAGCTCTGTGGCGCAGTTTGTGGGTCAGTTGGGGACAGTGGCGCGCTGAATTCATTAACGATGCGGTAGATGATGCTCCGAAGCCCCCACCATACACCCTGGTCGAATGCCTTCATTATTATTTTGATATTGTCGTCAGTATGACGGGATGCACGCGTCAGATGTTGTGGCTTCGCTCCATGGAGCTGTGCGCACTCACTGCGATCGCATACATCATTAGTTTTACGTATGGGAGAGTACTGGTGTTCACTCTCATTTTTCTGGGTGCAGTTCTTATGCGGTTGCTTTTTCAGCGGAAGAAAATCAACGACAACATGCGCCGATTTGACGAGGCGCAGGAGCGGAGGCATAATGCAACGTACTCCGATCTAGTGAAGTGGTTCATTACATACATCACCGAAATGGCGCTCTTTTCGTTTGCTCTGACCATAATTGGAGGTCTTGTCATTCACTACGCGCTTTCCCCTCATATATTGACGTTCCCAACTTCCATTCCGGCTTTGAATGAGAGTATCACGTTTCTTCGACTTTTGCTGTACTGGGCGTCAGGCACTTTGTCCTCCATCTTACTGATGTGCATCGAAACAACGGTGATTGTGAACATATTTGCTCCTGGTGTGGACCTGTTTTTTGTTCGCAGCGTGGATCTAAACGTCGACAGTGACTCCGCCTATTGGAGCTTTATACTGGCACAAATATTTGATTCGGACCCCCTTCAGGTTTTATTTGACTTCCCCCGCTTGGCGTTAATTGAGGTTGTGACACTGTTTGCATTTCTGGCACTCCCGCTTCAGGCCATGTTCTTCTTGAATGACCTTCTTGCGACGAAGGTGTTTGGGTCTGCGGGTATCAAACTGGCGTGGGTTCTTCACAACAGTGGCGAATATTTGATGGGGAATTCGCCTGCGAACGGAGTGATTCCGCCTTTTGATGGTTCATTTGAGAGTGGATGGGGGTCGTTGCAGGAGTTGTTGACGGAGCCACTGGAAGTGCCCTCGTTGGTGGTTTCTGGTCTTTTGGCCAATACGCTTCCTTTCGTCAAATCCCTCATTCACTTTCTCTCGTCGACCTCCTCTATTAATATACTACTCGGAGCAGGGACGGGAGTCATCGTGTCGTGCCTGAAGGTTTTCCCCATTAAGCGGACGCAGCTGCGAGTTATGCGGGCCATAGCTGTGTGGCTTGCGGCGCATGTGGTGTACATGGAGGACTTTCTGTTTGACAAGGAACGGCTACAGACGTTGGATAACTGGCTTCAAGCAGGTGGCGAAGGCGATGTGCCAACGCAGAGGGTCCCCTTAGCATTTGTGTTTCTTCGTCGTGAGCGAGTGTTGCCTCCTGAACAGAAGCGACCCGCATGGCTCAAGGTCCGTCTCATCATCTTTTCCGCTATGTTTTTCATTGCTTCAACGGGAGTCTTTTGGGCACTGCCCGTTCTTTTGGCGGCGCTACTTTTGCTGGTGATGCCATGTAACGCCGCGCTCCTGTGCTGCGCATTCAACGCCTCATTCCTTCTTCTGGACTACAAGCTCTACCTAAAGGCGGTGGGCGAATTTGTTTTTATCTCCGCTGTTTTGCTCGTTGGGCTCCCCCTACAATTGTTGCATGCACTGCGCCTGGCTGTGAATTTTGGCTATCCTCGTAAGAGGTTGGTGAAGGAGACGTTTGAGTATTGCCTTAATATCAACCGTACCATTGGGAAATACTGCGGTGAGCCGAGAGATGAGCAGCAAGAGGATGTAAAAGCCGAGCTTGGGGAAGTTGATAGCAATTCTAGTGATGATATTATTGCAGTGAACGACGACGACGATGAGGATTTTGAGTAGATTACTGTTGCAGAAGTGGTCTACACGGCTCGTGCGATCGGGAGGGCGGAAGAGGTGCGTGAACGTGGGGCTGGAAGAAAAGTTCCATTTTTGTGTGTGTATCCTCGTTGCGGATAAGCAGTTGATGAAACATGTGCAAGTGCGATATATTTTTTTTTTAAAAAGGAGGCGCTTATGGATGTGAATTCGGGTGCTTGCTTGTTCTTCGGCTCAAGTTGATGCGTATGGTTGGGGTGGAAAAGGCAAGGGGGGAGAGGGGAAACTAAAAATGTGTAGATAGGCAGAGGTCGGGCGCAATTGGATGAAAGAGAGGTGTCAAGACAGCGTAGAGGAATATGTGGGTTGGTTATATAGAAGTATTCAAGTGCAACAAGTGACGAGTGCTCGCAGCAGAGAGGGGAATGGAAGGATAAAACAAAAATGAAGAGGGAAATGGGATGACCGTGACTTGGTATACTGCTTCGAGGGGAAGGGGGAAAAAAAAAGATGGCAGTTCACGCGTCATAAGTGTTCTGAAGAAAACAGTCGGCCACTGCCCCATGTGCTGTGTTGTGCCGGATCGTTATTATTGTTATTTTTTGTTTTTTTTTGTTTTTTTTTTTTGAAGTGAAAGACAAGCTCACACGAATACGGGCGGTCTATCCCATCTCTTTGTCTATATCTCCCCGTTTCTTTTTTCCATGTGTCGCCGTCAACACGTCACCCCTACGTGGAAGGCGTCTGTTCGGTAGTGTCCGGACGGCAGACTTGTTTTCGTCCCTCCCTCATGCACTCTCTCCCCAAATTTTATTTCCATCAGCGAGCGTTTTCTTCGGCCACTTTTTTTTCTTCTGCCCTTTTCAGTATACGTGTACACGCTCACTGGCGTATTTCTCTCTACACGAACTTGTTTTCTGCGTGACTTCATGAGTTGGGTCACTCTTCCCCCGGTATGTGTCTGTCGGACCTATTTCGCAGAGCACGTACGCAACCTTCTTTTTCTTCCTCCTCCTCCTTATTTTTTTTTCGTATACCGGAGAAAAATGATACGGCCGTGGGTGTCACGAGTGTCTGACCGGTTGTTGTGCCCGGTGTGGCGTAGGGCCCGCTTGACGACAGTTGGGACCCGAATATTCGGTACTACTCCCCATCTTGCGGGAGGTAACACAAATGTTAAAGCGCAGCCGCCACCCCACATGGACGACGGAAGCCCTGAACTCCTAGAGGTTGAATTACTTTCGCCTGAAGGAATTGATGTCATGGATGGTGAGGAGGAAGATATCGAAAATCTCCCAGAGGCTGGTGAGCAGGGCGCTCCAAAGGATGGTGCCGCGGAGACCATAACTGTTCTCGATACCTTTGCACGGGCGAAGGTGGCAAATTTCATCAAACGTGTGCAATCCGCGGCGGACGCACCGGGCCCTCAGGGGGCGCTAAGCTCACGACAGCTCACTGTGGAGGTGCGGGAGGTGCAAACATCGGAGAGCGATGGCGATACATTGTTCCATGCGCGGTTATTTGTGCCTCTGCCCGGTGCTTACGGCGGTCGTTGGGCGGAGGGACTCGCCCCGTCGTCGAAGGAGGCGGAGCTTGTTGCCGCCATGCACGCAGAGCGAATTATCGATACACTGGGCATACCGATGTTCCAACTAACATCTAAGCAGCAGCGGCATGCAGAGGCCGCCCGTAGTTCTGGAAGGTGGGCCCCAATGCCCGGTGATGACCCGCTACCTCCAAGCACTCCGTCACCGCCACGACTGCAACTGGTGCGTGAGGGTGCTATGAGAGAAGCGGAGAGGCGGCTTCAGATTGACAAGCTCGAGTTTTCCACGGTTACTGCTGGAACCTTCACACCCATGAAGCTCACGCTTGCTTCACCGCTTCTGTTGGACCACGGTAGCGTCTATCGTGTGAAGCAGTTTTTTGTATCGTACAACTGCCTCCTTAGACGTTATTGCCGCATAACGGCATTGCACAAGCATGATAATAGGGTGGGGTCTGGCAGTGGCGATGCCGCTCCCCCATCATGCAGTGGCTTGGCTACCTCTGATGATGAAGATAATGGCAAACTGTTCGTTGCACAAATTAGGTTACCTATCGATGGCCGCTTTGGCGAGCGCATTGCTTGTGGTAAGGCCCCAACAAAGAAGGAAGCCTACGCACTGGCGTGCATGCATGCCGAGCTCATTATCGATGCACTAGGGCTTGCCTTGTACCCGTCTTGTCGAGGAAAGCAAGAGGCGCATGCAGCCGAATGTCGGAAAGTAAATCGGTGGTGCTGTGGACCGGACGACTGCGAGTATCATTATGACAGACCTTCACCTCCACCATTACAGTTAGCCAAAGAGGCAGACGAGGTGGCCTCGGGTGATGTGGCAGCCTCGCTGGAGTCGCTCCTCATGAGCCATGCCAAGGCAATTGAAAATTATACTCACGTAACGGAGTTAGACGCACTTGTTCTATCCGCTCGTCGCAAGTTTATGGATTATATAACCCAGCACGGGACCTGCCACGGCAGCGCGGCCTCACCATTTTTTGTGGAAGCCCTTGGAATAAAAGATCACCACGTCTATCGCGCCACGGTGACGGTGCCAGTGACCCCCGTGAGGGGGAGTGAGGAGGAAAACAAAGACCAAAAAGTAATGGCCGGTGATGCGGATGAACTGCTACCATCCTTCGTGGCCATAGGAATAGGGACATCGGAGCTAGAGGCGGAGACTGCTGCCTCAATGCATGCTCTCCACGTCCTCGAGGTCCTGAACAGACCTTTGGGCAGTGAGCCAGAAAATCAGTCTCATGAAGGAAAGGCTCCTCAGAACCTCACACGTAGCACGAAGCTGCCGCCGCCGTATCGCTATGTGGTGAGTCACGTTGGTCGCATCATGGTTCCTGGACTTTCACCAGCCCGGTGCCTCACCAAGGGATCAGGGGGCACAGGGAAGCAAGCTAACTTCATGGGCACGGAAGAGTCGCGACTGCAGCGGGCACGTGCGGAGCTACCGAAGAGTGACTGGTCGTTAAAGCCTGATGCCGATGGTTATATTATTGTCAACCCAAACACAAACGTGGAAGAAGGACGTAACTACGTGCACACGCTCCCTTCGGTAAGGCAATCGGATCGCTTTGCCATAGTGCGCTTGAGGGACTACCTGGAGCGGCACGGCAAGCGGCTTGAGAGTGTGTTGAAAACTACTGTCAGTAGCGACGCTGATGAGGGACTGAAGCGTTGGATATGCAAGGCTGTGTTGCCAGTGCCTGAAACATTTGAATGTGTAGTGGCTCACGGAGAGGCGTACAGGGAGGACGAGGCGATGGTGATGTGCGCCGTACATGCTGAACTCGTTCTGGACGAGATTGGGGTTGCGATGTACGATCTTCCAGCCTTGCAGAAGAAACACAGCGGTGCGGCAGCTCTCCTTGGGCGCTGGGCACCGCTCGGACCTGGACAGAGACGACAAATTGTTTGTATTCCCCCACCCGTGCGTAAAGAGCACGAAAAGTCGTGCCTGTGGGCGCGACTTTCAAAAGAGGCGACAACGAAGATGCGGGAATCTGTACCGAAGGAAGAAATGCCGGCGATGGAGTCGCCTCCGCCCTCACAACGTCTCCCCGACGTCACGTCAAGCACTCCAAGCATGGGAAGTACGATGGCCCCGAGTGCACCTACTTCCGTTGACCTAAAAGACGACACATTGTGCGATTTGTCGAAGTTAGTGTCAGTGCATTCGTCGGATATCCTTCAGACCGCGCCGCGTCTCTTCGACTTTTATTGCCGACGAATGGGTGTCGATGTCTCCCGCGTAACAAGACAGTACAATGTCAGCAGCCCTCTCCATGGGTTTGTGCACCGTGCCATTGCTGAAATTCCTCTACCAACACAGTTCGGCCGCCGACATGCAGTTGGCTGCGCCTCTACGAAGAAGGAGGCCTATACTTTATGTTGCATGCACGCTATCTTTACGCTTGGTGCTCTCGGCGTGCCCGTTTACAGTGGTTCAAGGCAAGCGGAGTTTGCTGGAAATGCACGTCGGAGGGGTCGGCCGGCCCCCATGCCTGGTGACCCGCTGATGCCCGCCAACACAGAATCCCCGCCAGGACTGAAGAGTCTTCCCGATATGCATAAGGAGAAGCCAGTGGTGCCTACGGTACCACCGCGGTCCGAGTGTCGGAAGCCATTCGTGTGGGGAAGTTACCTCACCGCCTGCCGCGCATACATAAAGAGGTGCAAAGAACACCTAATTTTCGATGCGCTTTTTGAACAGAAGAGAGCTCCCAGGAGTGGTGTGGAGCTAGAGGACACCGGTCTTGATATCGTCGAAGCCCTTCCGCTCTTCACAAATGCCAGGTCTCAACTGCCCCAGAAGTGTGCTGCCTCTGGACTTCCTTCACCACCTCCGTACTCATTTCGCTTTGAAGTGTACGGAAGGGTACCGAACCGACGGTACCTCGTGGAGCAACCAATTTTAGGTACCCACTTTGTGGCACGTGGTGCGGGAGATGAAGGGTACGAATCTGTGGCGCGTGCCGCTATGCATTATGAATACATAGTTGGTGTTATAAAAAATAGCCGTCTGCCGGACGGCGTAACCGACAGTAAGCGTGTGATACTGCGGAATCAGAGCAAGGATATATACGATTCCTCCCTCCGTGACTTTACACCTCGCGGTAAGCTGTCCGTCATGGCACTTTACACGGTGTTGCATGCGCCGTTTAAACCATTGCGCTTGATGGTAAAGGAGCGTGCTACAACTGGCCCATCTTCTCAGGTGACGCTTATCACGCTGTTGGAAATGGAAGATGAGAGCGGTCTGCGCATGACAGGTAAAGGCGAGTATTGCGACAACGAGGAAGAATCAAGGAACAGGGCCATCGCCGAGCTATTTAAACAGCTTCAGTTGAAGTCGGCGTTTCAGGCGACTGCACAGATGTTCCGGTCCCACCCGCAGTTGAGAGTTGAAGGCGCTTCTCACGTCGCTGATGAAGGGAAGCTTATTGGACCTCTTCACGCACTCCTCTCGGAGCATAAAATCCCCTTTCCTTCGAAACCACGAACGGAGCAATATGCCCAACTTGTTCAATCTCTGCGAAGGGGGGAAGGATTTTTTGATTCACAGGAACTGCAGTTGCTTCTTTCAGCGGTTCAATGCGAACTCGGATTACTTACCTCGCCCAAACCTCTTACACTCCCTTCTGCCGCACGCAATCTTTTCATTTCCATGGGTCTCACTTCCCCTGAGGATTTGGAGCGCAGATCGCAAGGCGATGCTGAGGGAGTTAATCTAATAACAGTGGCGTTATCGCTTCTAGCAGCTTGCGTGCCACCGCCGCTTCCCCAACATGGTGGTGAGCAGGTGTCAGTGAATGGCGCGCTGCCGCTGCAATTTGCCAAGTTGCTCCTTGCTGGATTCTTGATGGACTGTCAACACCTCTGCCTTCGAGTGCTAGCACTAGTGTTATCTTCACTAACAGGCCGCGGGTCAATTGTTGATGGCCACCGCTCCTCGTGTCGTGGAGGTGAGGTTGGTGGTTATGACGTACTTGAGCTTATGTTGCCGGCTCTCAGTGAGGATGCGCAGCGCTTCCTTAACATTATAGTCCCAAGGCTGCGGCGATTAGTTGAGCACGTTGAGGCAAGTGTGCCCGCCTTCGACCCTCTCAGGGTACTTCTTACCTCTTCGCCTATTCCCACAGCGGAAGCGTTATGCCAACCGTTAACAGACGGACTTGCGCCGTCACGGGAGGGTCGACTGCGCCTCGCTGTTACGTTTGCCTCATTCCCGCGCGCTTTCGTACAGAAGAGGGCAGTAGCTCATAATGCGACGTCGCAGGTCACAGTGGAGTCTAAGGATCTGAAGAGGGTTCTGAACGTGCGTGTGCCGCCCCCTCTGCTTGTTTCTTGTGGTGTTAGTCAGCCGCGGGGCGGGGTGGTGGCAAAAAGCGGAGATGGATCTGCCGGCGCTGGCGCCACTGCATCCAGCCGCGTCTACAGTTCGCTTCCTTGTTTTGCCGCGTTTGACAAGATTCCAACTAGTGGGGACACTCACTGTATGATCCAACCGGTGTTTGGAGTATTTACCACCCCGTTTGCGCTTTTGTTGGCCAGTGCATGTTGCAATGACCCTCGCACTTTGGCCGTCATGGATGATGTGCCGGGTTTAGCGGTGGTGGATGGCTTCGTTCCCGTTGTTACGCGTGGGTCTGAATCCCTTAGTACACTTCTAGAGCTTAGGGCCGCGGCAAAATCACATTGGAGTGGATTGAGGCCACTACCGGCAGAGCTACAGCGCGCGGTGGACACTCTGCTAAGCGCGGAGCACAACCTGGCACATATCGTGCAGTCTGGGCTTCTTGAGTGATGCCAGTGTATGTGCTGTGCGGAGAAGAGGTGGTTGGTGTGCGACTTGCAGCGAACTCGCTGGGACGCGACTATTGTCAGGGTTTCTCTTGGTGGGGACAAATAGTTTGTTACGGGAGCGTCTACCGCTACGTCACCCTCTCTCATTTTTTATGGAAATTATCAGTGTACTTGTGTATCGTTCCAGGCTTCCCTGATGCTCTTCCCGGACTCGTTTTTTTTTTTCACTTTTCCCCTATGCCTTTGCTTCATTACTCTGGTGGTAGAGCTGAAAAGCAGTGAAGGAAGGGAGGGGGAGGCTGAAGAGACTTCGGCGACAACAGACAAGAAGAAAAAAAAAGCAAGTTGGGTGGACCCAAAAAGGGGCGCCGGGCTCCGAGTGGGCAGCTGAGGCGGAGAAACAAGTTACGAGACGGTACAGTCGCGATTAAAGTATCAACGTGAAGCGAAACGTATGGCGATCCCTTTGGGGGCATCGCTTAGTGATCCACGTTTTGTGTCCGTTCAAATACTTCATGTAGTGAGTGCCTTCTTTTTGATCATGGCCATGGTCCGCGTTGCGTTAGGCGTGTTGCTGCTCCTTTTCTCTCATAGCGAAAACATTTCATACTTGAAGTTGCTTAGTCGTTGCTTCCACATACCACTGCGTTCATTGTTTATGGTTCATGTTGAGGACATGGCTGATGGGTCCGCCTCGCGGTTCTTTTTCATGCACGTGATGACTGCACTTGTGGTGTCCTACCCACTCGCACACACTATACAACGCCGTAAATTCGCACTAGACTTTGCTTTCACAACCTATGTCATCTATTTTTTCTTCTGCTGCTTGGTGGGATGGCGAGTAACGGGCGGTGGCTTTGCGTGGTGGTTGTCAGTGGTGTCGGGGTTTGGCATAACATGCGGCATGACAGCTGTCATTTGTAGGCGTCGCGAATTGCAGGACATCATCCTCGCATCATCACCCGTGACGTCCCGCGCTGTTGGGGGAAATGGGGCATACAGAGCAAGGGAAAATGTTGGAAACCCTGCGAAAACGTCTGTTGAGAGGTCTGCCTTGCTAAATTCTGGTCAAACCGACAGCGTCCCCACTCGTGCGGCATGGCGCAATGATTTGGTGTGATGGAAATGCGAGGGTACGATACAAATGGGTTTACTCGTGCAGGTTTGGGTGAAGGCTGTTGCGCAATTAGGCCCCAGCGAGTGGTTCGTGCGGAGAGCGGGGGTGTGGCTGCTGTCCAGCCTTCGGCTTTTTGACATTGGCGTGGTGAAGAGAGTTTTTGCTGATGTGAATTGGGGAGTCATTGTCTTCCATCCTTTCTATGTCACCGGTACCACGTTCTTACTGACCTCCTTTTTTTTTTCGTTGGCACGTGTGTAACGAAAAATTTATAGTTACGGACATGTTTTTACGTTGTTCCCCCTCCCTTTCACCCCATTTGAAAAGTGTGTTGCAGTCCCTTGGACGGCATCCTGTTGAAAGAATGAGCACCACTTGCACGCGGGCATGCTTCGCGGTGCGTGGCTCTATTTGGTGCATTCTATTTTTTCTCTGACTTCCATTGAATCCAGTTTTTCGTTCTTGAGCTCTTTTACTAACCGCTTTCACCTCTCACCTTCTCTGTTGACCCACATCTTTGTTTCCCTCACTTACACCCAAAACAACAACATTAAAGAAACCTTCTCTTCACTTATTTTGAGCGTATCGCCATTTTTTTTTTTACATATTTACCCACGTGCGCACGCGGAGGCGGTCGGAATGACTCGCTTCTCGTGTGTTGCGCTTGGCGTCTTTGCCTTCCTCATCTCTGCATTGGCTGTGACTGACGCCTTTTACATTCCAGGTGTTCAACCCAGGTACTATGCTGAAGGTGACGAGGTTCATTTTTGGGTGAACTCACTTCGCTCACTTCAGGTGTTGTTCCCAAAGGAGTACTACACGCTTCCCTTCTGTAGGCCGAGTGAAATCATTACAAAGGACGAGTCCATCGGTGAAATCATATGGGGAGATCGTATACAGAATTCCTTGTACGTCACAAACATGAAGAAAAACACGAACTGTACCGTGCTTCCAAACTGTGACGCAGTTGCCAACACTAAGACCATTTTGAGTAATATAGATGACTTGGAGGGCTCCATTGAAAAGGGGTATCGCGGTTTCATGAACATCGACAACCTTCCCGTTTTCGGAGAGGTGCCACCGGACTTGCTTGCTCATTGTGCCTCCGTCCCAAAGGACATGCGTCACACTTTCTACCGCGGCTATTGGATTGGCACGCCCAGTGCCTGCACCGGTAAAACACTCATTAACAATCACCTTGAATTTGTGATCAAGTACAATCATGCCCCTCATGACCCTAACAAATTCATGGTAGTTGGACTTAAGGCCACGCCTTATAGCATCAAACACAGTGATGACGGGCTGAGTTGTAATGCGGATATGTCCGCCACTGGGAGCGCGTTAGACTATCTTACCACCGATGATGTGCGTGGGGGAGCCGTTGTGCACTGGTCGTATGGCGTCAAATGGGAGAAATCTGATGTTATTTGGGCCACCCGGTGGGATGAATACCTCCACAGCTCGGTTGCAGATTCCAGTCCTGCATTTCACTGGCTTTATGTCTGCAGCAGTTTAGTTGTCGTGCTCATGTGTGCCGCCTCTGTCGCAACCATTCTCATGCGTACTCTCCACAAGGACTTCAGCCGCTACAACTCCCCCGTTCTGGAAGATGGTGAGGAGGAAAGCGGTTGGAAGCTTGTTCATGCTGATGTGTTTCGGCCGCCAGACCGCGCCCCACTGCTTGCCGCCCTAACTGGAAATGGGTACCAGGTGTTGGGCATGAGCGCCGGAACAATGTTATTTGCTTTGCTTGGTTTCCTTTCTCCCGCCCGCCGCGGTGCTCTTTTGAGTGCTGTTATATTTCTGTTCGTGTTTATGTCAGTTGTGTCTGGGTACGTGTGCGGCTTCTTGCTCAAGTACTTTGGACGATGTGAGTGGAAGCACATCTTTTTCTGCGGCTGCGCCTTCCCTGGCGCCATCGTTGGCGTCTACACCTTCGCCAATATCATCAATTATTCCCATGGCTCTTCGGGAACGATTCCATTTTCGCTCTTGTTTATTCTACTGTCGCTGTGGATTCTTATCAGTGTTCCACTTACCGTCCTCGGCGCCTCGTTCTCATTCCGCCAGGAGTCCCTCGCTAATCCTGTCGCTGTTGGCCGTTTAGCGCGCGAGATTCCACCACAGACGTATATGAATCGGACTCTGTTTTTACTGGTGGTTCCTCCCATCTTTCCGCTATGTACAATCATATTAGAGCTCAACTTTGTCCTGCAGGCGCTGTGGTCTGGGCAGGTGTATTATGTGTTTGGGTTTCTGGCGTTGGTGAGCTTTATTTGGGTCATCATAACAGCTCTTGTCACAGTGTTCCATCTATATTACGTTCTGTGCCGTGAGAATCACCAGTGGTGGTGGCCCGCATTCTTCATCCCTGGTGGGTTCGGTGTGCCGCTCTTCGTTTACTCGATTTTCTTCTACATGACGCAATTGGCAATTCACACTTTTGCTTCCTCTTTACTGTATTTCTTGTACATGGGATTGATATCGTATGCCTATGGGCTGGCAGCGGGAGCAGTGGGGCTCACATCGGGAATTATGTTTGTTCGCAAAATATATGGAAGCATCAAGGTGGACTGAAAAGGGCAGACTGGCGTAGAGGTAAGGTGACTTCGCACGTGTGTTAGTGAGAGTGCAAAGTGTGGCGAGTGCTAGATTTGACTACATGCACCTTCCATCCTTTTAGTATTGTTTCTAAAGGAGGATGGGGAGGAAGGCAAGGGGGAAAAGAAAAAAAGGAAGAAAGAAGGAAGGAAGGACGAAAGGAAAAAACCATAAGAAAACTAAAACAAAGAGGAAGGCAGGAAGAATAACTTCGGCTGTTTCCACACTACTTTTTCGAAAGGTTGGAACAGGTCCTAGCAGGATGAGAAAAAGATGAGGGATAAGGTGTCACAGGCGCACACATACTGGTGGAGACAACACTCTGCACCGGACGGGAGGTTGGTATTAAATAACAAAAGGGTAAGTAAAGAGTAGTTGTGAACCTAGAGTGAAGGGAGGGGAAGAAAAGGGAGGAAAGTTGGTTATGGGCGAACTCTGGCTCCGGATTTTTGTCAAGTGGTTAGCGGTTAGTCAACTTTTATGATCATTATTTTTGATTTCTCTTTTTTCCCCTTTCATTTTCCCCTCTCCTTTTCAGATTGTTGTTCTTTTACCCTGCTCGCGCGCAGCGTTTGCAGCGGGTTCTTCTAAGTAAACGGCTAAATTGTATATACATGTATGTTTATGTATATATATATATATATATATTCAAAGTGATGGGGAGGGAACGGGGGGGGGGGCAACAAAAGGGGGTTGCAAACAAGAAAGTGAACGGAAGAGAAAGATAAAATACGCTAATGAGACATTACAAAAGAGAGAAGGGTAAAGGAGGAGGACTGTCGCCATTGCGTGAAGCAGAAACTGTAAGCGACCCACTGCTGACGATGTCACTGTGTGTTCTTTTGTTCGTGCCGGGAATTATTTTTCCCCCTCGTTTTGCCACTGAGGGCGGGTACTTCATCTATTTTTACTCAGTAGTTATCGCGTGGGTGTTGAAGATATAATTTCCCTTTTTCTTTGTTTTTCCTGGGCTAGTTGATTGGTTGTTACTGTCTTCGTTGCTGCAGGTTTTTATTTTTATTTTCCCACTCCTCTGGTGTTCCGTACGCGTTCCTCATTCGGCCTATTCAACGCCTTTTCATTCCTCCCCCTTTTCTTCTGCAATTGGTGTTAGGCCATGTGCACGTTTTTTTCTTCCTCCTTTTCGCAGCGTCCTGCCGTTTTTGCGTGTGCTTCAATTACGGCGTCTGCTCTCCACGCGTCGTTAAATCCTCGTACCGTTTGTCTTTGTGATATGACTTGTGGCGGTGATGCGTGCATATACTTTAACGCTTAGTCCTCTTCATGT
This sequence comes from Trypanosoma brucei brucei TREU927, assembly GCF_000002445.2. NCBI lineage: Eukaryota > Euglenozoa > Kinetoplastea > Trypanosomatida > Trypanosomatidae > Trypanosoma > Trypanosoma brucei. The sequence continues at coordinate 1,174,902 of NC_007276.1, read as the reverse complement.
GTGCATTCGTTGTTTTTTTTTTCTCCCTCAAATGATTCGTGCTTTCTGATTCTTTTGTCCTCTTTACCTTTTTCCTCACATTTTTTTTTGCGCCGTGTGCGTGCCTGCGCGATCCTTCGCGAACGGAAAAGGCGAAGAGAAATAGGGACGGTTCAGTGGATTCCAGTCCTTGAAAAAAGACAGAAAAAGCGATTGAAGAAGAAAAGGAAGAGAGCATAAACGAAGGGAAGGCGCTGGGGAAAATAAGGTGAAGCGGACCCTTAAGCAGGAGAACTGGAAGACAGCTCAGTACTTGTTCGAACAACCAGTGGGGTGCCGCCCTTTTTTTTTTTAACATTAATTGTCGCTTGACAGCAGGTGTCTTGCCTTTACGGTACGTTACCACCTACTTGCATCCGGTTGAAAACTCTTTCGAGTGCGCCGCGGCGGGTTCATCAATATTTGGCAAAGGCTAAAAACTCTCGAAATGCCGGCAGAGGGTCCAAATCCACGAGAGGTTACATCAGATGCGAGTGTAAGTCAGGAAGAAGAAAATCTTGGCACAGATCAGGGTGGTAGTGCCAAGCAGGAACGTGAAGTGATGACACCTAATAATGATATCCATTACACGAGCGTGGGGGTGCTCGCCAGAGGCGTTGCAGACCCGTCATATTCGCACGTTGTGTCAAGTGACGTTAGTTATAAATCCAGCACAGCGCTATCATATCCAGAGGAATCGCTATCGCCATCGTGTGCGAGTTTCAGCGAGGCTGTTGACGACTCACCAACGGATGCTGAACATCAAATGGGAGCCTCCCCTTGTAACTCTATTATTGGTAGCATCGACATGGCTGCTGCCATTAATGTCCTACGGAGCAGGTTGGGTACCACACACAAAAAGGTAATGTCGGTTGGGTCGCCACTCTACCGCCGGGATGGGAAGGGCGGTTGCTCATGCAAGAGTCCTAGAGCATCGAGTCCAGGCTCCATGACATCGAGAACTTTTAAGGCGAGTATTACACATAATCAGAAAGCATCCGCGGCGAGCAGTATAGCCGATAACGGCAGCCCGTCGGCGATGGCCTCTCAAACGCGAAGGCCCCTTAAGGGGTGTGAGCCGCGGAGCCCATCGAGGAGGGAAGTTGTTATGATCAGGGAGGACTCCAACGTACGATTCGGGGTGGATAATGAGAGGGAGTGCCATGGGGACGATGTTAATGAGGACGTTCCTCGTTTGGTTTTAACGAGGGAGTCGCTTGAGTCGATGTGCGGCAAAAGTAACATCCGTGTCAGCAGCCCGCTGCCACCAATAGATGTGTCTGAACACGGATCGCCACGAAAATGCATTATGATCCGCTCCACCGCCAGCCCTACAAATGAGAAAGTTCACACACCCGTAAGCAAAGTACCTCCCTTCAAGGGCTCATGGGCCTCATCCCCCAAGGCTTCAATGGAAAAGAAAGGTCCAAACACTTCTGTACTGTTGCCCACTCAAGCGGCTCCCATCAGTATTCCTTGTGTCGGCACTGGTTTGGGGAATTGCCAGCTGCGGGGGAACGGTTTATGGGGGAATGATACCAATGCGGTACTGCTGGGCGAGCGGACCACAAACGTTGGAACTTTCGCGTCCTCCCCGTTGCCCCGAGCATTACCGGAACCGCGCAAAGCGGTACCGTCACTAACAAAAGACCGCAATGGAAATGCAAGCCTTTAAACATGTAACGAACCGGGGTGCACCCCTGCCCCCCCCCTTTTTTTTTTGAGATGTATGGTGCGAGTGAAGCGGGCAGAGAGGGCTGCCATCGCCAAAAGAATATATATATATATATATGTCTGAGGAAAAACAATTGCCTTAGTGCGCACAGACACGAGCCTAAACAGCAAGGGGGAAAAGATGTGGATACACCAAATAAGTTGATTACCTCCGAGTGGCGTAATAAAAAAAAACAATAAATATACGCAGGAACGCTGTCGGTGTGTGTTGTAGATGTGGTAATAATTCGGGTTCCATGCCTAGTCATGAGCAAATATCTTTAAACATATGCATGTATATGTCTATCCTTCAATTTATTCTAATTAACTTTAATTCGTTTCTCTTTTTTTCCCCCATGTGAAGTGAGCCGTCCGGGAACGGCCTGCCACAATTCCGGATTGTGGTTTCAGTGTTTTTTTTTTCAACTTGTGAATGTGCGTGTTTGCATTTTTGCTACACTTTATTTGTTTGATCATTGCCTCTTTATTTGACGTATGGAAAATGAAAGATGGTCCGCCGGCCGTCCCGTACAGCTGAGGTTTTTTTTTGCTTCTGCTTTTGCACTTCCCTCTACGTTTTGTTGCTTTTCTCTGCTTCCGTTTTTTTTTGTTAATTCCTTTTTTCTTTTTTCGCTCTGCTGTATATATGCTTGTGTGAGCGAAATGAATGAATAGTGATTCGGTTACGGATTTTGCCTCGCTGTCGGCGGCATTGCCGTCACATAATGTGATCGGCGCGGTTGTGCGGGTCGTGCAATTGAAAGAGGAATGAAGTGACTTTTACGTATTAACGGTTATGGGAGATGTGAAATTTGACCTAACTTTTGCGAAGGATTATCGTATTTTCGTCGCAGTGGTGAATCGAGTTTAATTCCGGTGCCACTTCACGAGAGATCGGTTTTTAATTGGATTGCGACCTTTTGCTCTTTTCTATCTTTTGTGCATGGCCGTTTGTTCCTTCCTCTGTTGATTTCTCCCCTCTTCTATTTGGTGTGTTAAAAATGTAACGCTTTGAAAACACGCGCCTTTGCCTTGCTGCTTACAAGTTTCAAAAGTTCAGGAAACAGTCGTGCGTTCGCGATATAGTTTGGTGTTGCCATGTCCAGCAATAATCCCTCCGATATCCGCATTCGGACGGAGTTGCTGCAAGAAATGCAATTACTGCACGCCCAACAGGAAGGAATGAAGAATATCAGGCAGTCGGAGGCTTCACATTCTGATGAAAATGACAAAAAGGAAAGGGGCACGCGGAGCGGCAGCACCACCGGCACATGCAGTGAATTTGACGTGTGTGCGGTTTATGACGATGACGACGTGCCGTTGGCGGCGCAATTTGTGCGCAGTTGCCCACCGCTGACGGATCCCTCGTGGGCAATGGAGGAGTTGCTTCGCATTAATTCTCATGTAGCCGTGTGGACTGGAAGTGCGCTGCCAAACAGCGTATGGGCCTTACCGGGCAGTGGCCACTGTCCCTTCGGCTCTACAGACGCGGATTTTGCACGCATTCGTTAGGCTGACGAGTTTGATGTCGCCTCTTGGCGGAGTGAAGCACATGGTCCCAGCTTCAGAAGGCAAGCACGTTTAATATATATATATATATATATATATGTGTGTGTGTGTGTCTTGTACGTTGAAATGGCACGGAATCAAACTCACTCCATTAACAGATTCATCCCTCCTCTTTTAGAGAGGTTTGTGTGCACGCGTTTACCTTGTGCTGCTTTATTTTCCCTCTTTTCCCTCCTCATCACACGCTGGTATTATACGTTCCTCTCGCTGTAGACCCTGTTTGTTCATTTTTTCCATTTTTCACCCGTTTGTCAGTCTGTCAATTCTCTACCACCTCCCCGCGCAATTCTTTCTATCGTCTTCAGGCGGTGTGTCACTACTGTGGGTGTATGCCAAGGCTTACCATACAATTTTTCTTTGTTTTTGCCTCCCTTTCCTTTTCTTTCCTTTCTCTTCCTTTCCTTTTTGTGTTTGAATATAATTCCGTTTAGTAGAGGAGCGGTAAAGCGTGCCCGTGTGCGCGCAACCAATAAACCAATGAAGCTGATAGCGAAACTCGGTGGTGGGGGGTCGGGTAATAACACGAAGGAACTCACAATTTCCAACCCCGAAGCAACACTCAACAACTTGCGCACCGTCATCGCAATAAACTTCCGCCTTCCATTAGGTAGTTTTCGCTTGCAGCATGCCACTTTCGACCTCAATGACGATAAACGTTTACTGCGCAATATTGGTATTCAGGATGGTGACACCATTACGGTGGTAGCGAAGCATGAGCGAGAGGAGAGTGGGAGCGGGAGCGGGAAATCAAAGGAAAATGGATCTGCAGTACCGCCCCCACCAACCACAGCAGGAACTATGGAAGGGAATTCTGAAGCCGTCACTGGCGTTGAGAAGAGCGGGACGGAAGAAGCCGATGGGGACGAGGAAAGTGAGTTTGATGAGAATGATGGAAGTGATGGAAGTGATGATGATGATGATGATGACGATGGTCAGGAGGCAATGCTCGCACGCCTCTTCGAGGTTCCAAACCTCATTGAGATGCGGCAGCGTTTTCTCGCCGACCCGGAAGGGGTGTTACGGCAAATTAGTGCGGACGATCCGGTGCTTTTGGAACTCATAGCCAAAAACCGCCAGGCCTTTCTCGACCTTGTCTGTAATGACAACTTTTTTGAGGAGCTGCAGCGGGACAGAGAAGAGGGCGTGATGACAACGGAAGAGGATGAAGAATTTGACGAAGAAATGTTAGAGGAAGTAATGTCACAGTTTTTGGCAGCAGCAAGTGACTTGGATGATGAAGCTGTTGTTGAGCAGCAGGATGAAGATGGTAGTGAGACGCAACGCTATTTGGACCGTGTTCCTACGGAGGTGGAAGAGGAAAAGATTGAACAATTGATGCAGCTAGGTTTCACACGAGAGCAGTGTAAAGTAGCCTTCTTCAAGGCAAAGCGAAGCATTGAACGAGCAGCAAATTTGTTGTTCGAGAACCCGCCGCAGTTATAAGAGTTGTCTGGAACCGAGGCGGTGTGAAAATACATTGCGGGTGCGAGACAGTGGAAGTTTCGTCAGGTACCAGTAAGCACTTGTTCCTTCGCTTTGCTTCTGCTGCTGCACGTTACATTACCCTTCCCACTTGAGTACGGTACTCTCCTCCGTCTCTGTGGCGGTCGCAGAAGGGGGGGAAAAAAGAGGAAACGACATAAAGGGCCGAGAACCTATTAAAGATGAACATAAACAGGTATATTTATATATTTATTTAAAAATATGTAGGTAGTGAATGTTACACAAAGCACATTTCTCGTGCCGTATCCCCATCTTCCGCGCAGGAGAAGGAAAAAAAACAGTAAACGCTGAAAGGGGGAGAATTTATGTTGGTGCGCACGTAGACTTTTTGATCACGCTTGAAGCAGAGTAAAAAAAAAAGGAAAAGGGGGGAAAGGATAACAGGTTGTGCCGTGCAAGGAATGTATGATCGCACGTTGTTATTGTTTTTTGCGATGTTTCTTTTTTTTTTCTTTTCTTTTTGTTCGTGGGTGAGCACTCCACCGGCTGCACTCAGAAAATGTGTCTGCCCATATCCCGTCCTGTTTTGATGATGATTCGTTCTCACCTTTGGTCAGTGCTGGCGTTTTCTTTCTTTTTCTTTTCTGTTTTTCGGCTTTGCTCGTCTTTACCAACAATTTCCTAGCGGTTGAAAGGTGGTACCCGCAGTTCTTTTCATTTGTTTACCCCCCTTTTTTGTTTAGTTCTTTCATCTCATCTCATTTTTATTTTTATTTTCATTTTTGCATTGTTTTTATTGGTTTGTTTCACTTACATCCCGGAAGTGTTGTCACGTGTCAATTTTATATTTTGTTCCAAGTGGAAGGGAAGGGAGACGACGGGATTACCACTAATAAGGTTAGGGGAGTATGTCTTGACGGGGGCGAGAGGGAGTGGGAATGATGAGATGTTTTGCGCATGTGATGAAGCACTGAAGTTTCCTATTTTGTTGCTTCATCGTTAGCGCTGTTTTAATTTTATTATTATCATTATTATTATTGTTGTTGGTTTTTGTTGGTTTTTGTTGTTGCTGCCGGCAGCCGTCATGTTTGTTGGTGTCATTGTTCTTTTCCTACTTACTGTCTAAAATGCATTTGGAGTGGGGAGGGGGCAGGCGTCAATGGGGGAAGGGGACACAAAAAAGAGGTAGCTGAGGTCAGATACGATTCACAGAGGAAAAGAAGAGCTTGTGACTGTTAGGGAAACGAATAACACTAGTTTTAATTTTTAAAAAAAAATTGTTAATCATACGGAAATGAAAAGAGGAAAAGAAAATGGAAACAGCAGAAGGAAAGGAAAACGAAGGCGGGAACAGTTTTAGATTGTCTGCTGTCGTTTGAGTCAACTTTACTGTCGCTGTGTCGTCAGCTCTCTCTCGATATCTAATAAATAAGGTTAGTACCGATTATATATATATATAGTACCATCTAATCGACCAGATGGGCAAAATAAGAGAAGAGGTGGTAAGTATAATTGAACGAAGGAGGAGGGAGGGTGAGGAAATTCTGTGAACCTCATTTTCGTGGCATACACCTTTTTTTTTTTTTGCGCTCTGCAATGAGGGTGTCACGTGCTTAGGCTTCCCTTTTACTATCTTTCTATATTGCCTTTGTAATTATCATTCTTTTGTTGTGTTCTTTTCTTTTCTTTTTACTGTTGCTTTACCGCATGCCGAAAATGTCATTTCCCTTCCCGAAGCACAACGTAGCGTGCAGACTTCGGCAAACGGGAACTGAGGGGTACTTTCACGCATGAGCGACGTCTGCGCGTTGGCCTCGAGTGCTGGTGGAGCCTTTCTGTTGCTTGGTTGTCGTGATGGACTCCGTGGGTATCACCTTGACGTGGGAAAATCTCCACGGAAATTGATCCCCGCCGCCGGTGAAGCATCAACGGTTCAAAGCTGTCGTAAAGTGGACGGCATTCCTGGTGTTGTAGCAGTACTTGGTGAAACTCCTCTCATTGCATTTGTTCTGAGTTGTGGTGGGGTGACCGGTAGTTGGAGGTCTGACAATATGGGGGAAGGAAGAGGAGGAGAAGAGGGGAGAGTAATGACAACACCACGCGCTCTCCAACTTTACGATGTCTGCGCAGATGAAGTTATCGCCACCGCGAGCTTTGAGGCGGCTGTTGTGGGTGTGCGTATGAACAGCGAGCTGCTAGTTGTAATTCTAGAGGATTGTGTGCATGTTATGGACCTGGCCACGCTGCGGCATCTGGCGAAATTAAGCACCACTAAGCCTCGCAACCCCAGTGGGTTGGTTCAACTCTCCGAACCCACGATGGACCCGCGCGGGGAGCCCGTAACTTATTTAGCGTATCCGCAGTCTGACAACGGACTCGGGGATGTGTGGGTTGCTCAGGTTTGTGGAAAGCGGTTAGGCGGCAAGGTGGAACCAAACACTGAGCCTCATGGCGGTCGCAGCCCTTCTGTAGAGCGCGTGGCAATCGTGCAGGCGCACCGGGGCCCAATTGTGTGTCTCGCTATGACGCGCGATGGAAGCCGGCTGGCAACAGCTTCTTCCCGCGGCACAACGGTGAAGGTGTTTGAAATACCGAGTGCACGGTTACTTTTTGTGTTCCGTCGCGGCGTGACGAAGGCGCGCATACATTCTCTCGCGTTTGACTCAACGGGTCGTTCAAACGGCCGCCAGCTCGCCGCTCTGAGCAGCCGCGGGACATTGCACGTATTTCGTTGTGGTAGCGCTGATTGCGATGAGTTGTCGGAGCAGCCAGCCTGTCCCGCTGCCTCAGCAGACGGTGGTGCGGAGCTGCGAAGCTTTGCGCAAGCCACCGTTACACAAAACAGCGGGCGCGGAAATTCTTCTAACTCCTTCAGCACTACTGGTGGGTGCATCAAACACTGCGGCTTGCAGTCGTGTTTCTTCTCTGGGGATGGGCAATTTGTATGGGTTGTGGTTCCACAGTTTTTTGGAAGTTGGTGCAGTGGTGTTGAGCTGCCGGATGATATTGAGGGTTCAATGGGTTGTGGTGGCGGCGTTGCACGGGAGGATAGGAGGGTGCGAGACGGTTTGTATTGGGTGCTGCAGCTCTATGCAATCCGTACGCGTGGGTGTGAATTGGTGAAGCGTTATTTGCTGGGCTGAGGAAAGCCCTCCTGGGTTTGTTTATAAATATTAGTGGCATTGTTTTGCTGTTGTGCTAAACTTCTCCGTTTATTTATTTGTTTATTCATTTTTATTATTGTTTGCTTGCTGTCACGCTCTGCTCTCTTCTGAGAGGGTTAAAAGAGAAAAGAAGAAATGACCGGGACTTATTGGAGAGCACAGAAGGAGGGGAGGAGTAACTGGGCTTTGTGTTTGTATGTATGTATAAATTTTCAACATTTTCTTTTTCTTTTTTTGGGGGTGGGGGAGGAAGGTTAGTTGTTGTCGTTGTCACTGATGTTATTCTCTTTTTTCCCCCTTTTCTAACCTCGTTTCAGTCAGTGAGTGCAGTAAATGTGCCTAACCGTTGCGGCCATTTGGAAAGTCTAGAGTTGGAAAATGTCGGCTAAGTTGCCGCCGAGTTTGAGTGGTGAATGAAACCGAAGAATGAGAGGGGAAAACTAAAATGGCCAATAGGGCAAATGTCTACATCGTGTTTTTTTTTCCCTCCTCTTCCCTGTGTGTCGATAGTCGCAGCCACATCACTAATAACGCTTGCCTACACTTGAGGGAGCAAAAACACGCCTTTAGATGTGTGCCTTTGCGTGTGCGTGTGCGTCTCAGAGAGGGTATTGCCCATTGACGGTTTCCCCTCACATCCTTGTGAGCTCTGTTGACTACGCTTCGTGGAAACTGTTGCCATTTTGTTTCCTCGGCTGTTCCCCCCATCCCCTCCTCTTCGAGCGAAACCGCAACTTTTTGTGTTTGCCTCAGCTATTCGAAGACAATTTGGTTCATGGTGCTCCGTCTCGTAATCCTCATTTATGGGTCTTTTCCGTTTCGCGATGTTATCCCCTCACATTTTTTAAAAAAAAAACTGCAATCACCCTTGTTAATGCGTAGAGACCCCTACGAAGTTATATGGTACGGCGGCGGCCTGCAGCATCAAAGAAGCAGTCTGTGGCGTCATCCAATGTGAAGCCACCGGTGCAGCGCCATAGCAAGAAGGTACCGTCTGCTGCAGCTCCATGGAAGGCATCCGGTCGTCAAAATTCGGATGTTATGCCGCAATCTGGGAAAAGGTCGGGGGCTGCAGGTGCCGTGGGCGTACAACCATCCCCTGTCGGGAAACAACAGCCGCGGGGAAACCGCCTACACATTCTTCCGACAGCACCAGAAGTGAACCTCTGGCGCGGTATGTGCAGACCAGCTATTTTGGTGCAGTCTTTAGCCAACATTGGAACACTTGTAGAGGTGGATCAATTATTGCCCTTCATGTCGGGAGAGCCGCGCTTCCCGTTTTCAGCCCTCACGGAGGATCGGCTACTGGTAGCTGTACAGGCTCTCGTGGATGCCACATGGCTTTTACAGCCTACCATTTACGTGGAAAACGGTCTTCAAGGTGGCAGGAGCCTCACTCAAAATAACGGGGTACCGGTAACTCTCCCACCCCATCAACGCTGGAGGTTGGTGCGTAAGCTAGTGGAGCTTTCGGAGGCTGCGGTTCCAATGAAGTTTTCCATATTGCTTACTCATGGAGGTCGTACTGGCACCATCAATAGTACAGCTTCAGAATTGCTACCAACAAGTCCGTGTGCTTTACGCAGACGTCTAGAATGCTTGAGACGCTTACAGCAAATGCGGGAGTTCCACCTTCGCTTGGTTCCCGCGCTACGCCGTGTAGGTACGAAAGGTGAAGTTGCAAAATTACTCTTCGGTCCATCAGCAGGCCAGATCGACTTTGTGGAGCCCATGCCTGAAGTGAGTGCCATGCGCCAGGGAGAACAAGATGTGGTAAGGAACTTACTGGAGAAAGTGAATGAGTGTGTACCGTGCGGTGAGTCTTGGGGCTCGCCATTCGTTATGCCGCTACGCATTTCCTCTGGAGCCTACATTTTACAAAAATATGACCGTGCGGAAGCGCTAGCGCGTCTCCTGCACGTTGCCGAGTTTTTTGGGTTACCGCCGTTCCTGCGCTCCATTCGCGTGTCCGATGGACGCCAACGCCCGTTTATACCGCATCTGGTGGCGAAGGAAGATGACTCGCACTCGATCGGAAGGTTACCGCCTTCTTTGTATTTTTCCCCGAGCGATCTGGACCCCCATCACTACGACGTATCGGGAAGTGGTCAAGAGCAAGTTGTACAAGAGGAGTTAATGGACCTTGCTGGTCGGCATTGCTGCTTTGGTGTGCTAACTGGGGAGGCGGACCAGGTGATATCCCTGATTCGCACCAGTGCTTCAATTAGACAACAGATGAAAAATAAAAAGAATGCAGAAATAAAAGTGGAAGAAATCGAAGATGTCGCTGTCGATGATGGGGCAGCCGCTCATAGCGAAGTCATAGGCGTGGATCCCCTTGCGTCTCACGCAGCCGCGATTGTAAAGGGTTGGCAAAAGAATATCAACAGCGGAGGTCGGAAGGAGGCGTATGTGCACTGGCTCTGCAATAACCGGTGGAACCAGTTGACGAGTTACTACGCCATCGTGCTTATGGTCGTCCTCCCACATGGCTGTGAGGTGGAGGAGAAGGAGGGTGCCACGGAGGAAAGGGATATAACAACGTTTTATTATGTGGCTGCGGTTTGTGAACTCACCAGACAGTAACACAAGGTTTCATGGAGTGGCCGTTACAATGGAATTGGTGTGGGCCGCGTAAGGATAACAATTTGCGAAGAAAAAAAACACCAGTATCCCCCTGCAGCACACTCTGGGATGCTGTTTGCGTGGCCTCGCTTTTACCCCACTCGCGTTTTTAAATTGGTACTGCCCGACTTGGTTTACTTACTCTACCTTCTGTTCTTTTCATTAATCACCGCTCAAACTCAAACCACGACTCAGTAACACACCAGGATAGCTGGGGGTTCCTCGGTGTCAATCACTTCACGGGCGCCGTTGTGTGTTCTGTTGACCCGTGTGCAGTTTTAAAAGTGATAATTATCGGCACCATGCTCCACACAACCCGCCTATGGTTGGGTGGTTACATGATGTACCACCGCAAGGCGATGGGAACTATGAAGTACAGTAAGTGGAAGGGTGCTCACGGTGGTATCAGTCACTTCTACGGGCGCACGCCGATGGTTGAGGAAGTGCGGCCCAATGAGCCAATAACGCTGGTGGATCGACGTATCATGCATTACGTGCACCACTCACGGCTGCGTCACTTTCAGTTGTTCCGCTCATATCAGGAAAAATCGAACTCAACGGAGTGCAAACTACGCGAGGGGGAGATGCTCCGGCGCCGCTGGCACCGGAGATTGCAAAAGTCGTTTATTGCATTCATGCAGTTCAAGACAATGAAGGTCCTGGAGGATCAAGCGCGTCTGGTGAACACGTATGGGCAGGCAGCAGTGAATGCGGCACTTGGGGATCCTTGGAATGCAACAGATAATGTGGCCCGGGAGCGGAAGTCTGCGGCGGTCCGCCGGCAGGTGCGTGCACTCCCAATGGTTAATGTCGTACCAAAGCACGTTGCGACGATGAAGCAGATTCATAACGATCGTTTCAACTATCGGTGGAGGGTGAATTAAATCGCCTGGGCTTGATATGTTCGTGGGGACTAAGACACGGATGGAGTTGAGTGGCAGCAACGGTGGAGGAGAAGGGAAGAATGTGACTAGGGGTTACAACTGGGCGGAAGTGCGCATGACAAAAGGAGTTATGCATTTGGTTACGTCTGGACATGCAGGTGTTTCCCTTTCTACTTCCGTGCATATGCATGCAGATACATAAGTATATGTACGTGCCTCTCCTTTTTTGTGCGGAGCGCTGTCGCCTCCTTTGTTCTTGTTTGGGCTTCGACGTCAGGAAGAACTCTTTCGCTTTCCAGCTGGGGCTGTTCTGGCTGTTGCTTGCCCCCGGAACACGTGGACGTAATGTGAGTGGCGCCACGTTGAGCTGTGTTCCTATTTTGCGGGGAGTCAAAAAAAAAATTATATATGAAACTTAGGCGGGGCATCGCAGCCCCTTTTGGTGGAGACGTCGCGGATTTAATAATTCCTGCTTCCCCTGGACATTCACCGAAACTGCCGCTGGCTTTTTAAAACCTCTTGAATTCAGTGCCGGTTTCTTCGGTTGTGATTGTCCGCTGCCTCCAGCACTTCTCTCTCTCTTTTTTTTTTTTGCTTTCTTCCCTATCGTATCATTCACAACAATGAACGCGGACACCAAGGTATTTCCGTCCTCGGAAACAATGAGTAGCGAGGGGCCCCCTTCACTTTCAGCAGCGGATGTTGTGGCGGCGTCTGGGAAGGCTGCCAATTGTATGCAGTTCCCTTCGCCTGTGTACTTCACGCGGTGGTTGGACGACCGCTATGCCGTTGTTGGAGCGGGAGGAGGAGGCAGGCGGTTTGGTATGGCCAATTTGCTCGCCATTGTTTCCGTTAGCACCCTCCAGGGCCCCGATGAGGATTCAATAAAGGCAAAGCGGGAGGACCAATTGCCCTCGAGGCCGTGGAGTTTTGTCACAGCCATTGACTTGGAAGGGGATATACCTTGGTGCGCATCGTCCTTTTTGATGTGCAATGACAAAACCAAGTTGTCGGAGGGTGTATTGGGCTATCTGGCGATTAGTCACATTACGTGCTTTACGCTGATTGATGTGTGGAGGGACCCTGAAACAAAGGGCCTCACTTTAAGGCGACAGGCCCGTGTTAGTGTTCCCGCTGACCCCAAGAACCCAGACAAGAAGCCTATTGCAATCGTCCAAGGTGCTGTCGTTGTTGCCCACGATGAGGAAGGGATTTTGGTGTATGAGCTTTCTTCTTTACTACGGAAGCCGCTATCAACTGGCAGTGGCGAACTCAGTGGTAATGAAGGTACGTGCGGGGGCAGCACACCTGATTATAAGCAATCATCGCCGGGAATATCGCCTTCACTAGTGGAGAGCGTAGAACCCCTCGCCAGCTGGTCGCTTCCAGCTCGTGTCAATGATCTTCACGCCAACCGTTTCTTTGTGCCCAAAAAAAGTAAAACCAAGGACGGGGCGAAAGGGTACCAGCGATACTCCGATTATCTAATCATCGCAGTTCTTGTGCAGGACAAAACGCTTCGATTGTCCGCCATGAAGTTGCAAATACACGAAAGATTGGTCTCGACCACGGCATCTGAGCTGGCCGCTTCCATCGGCGGTGGGGTTGACTGGAGCAGCAGGCGGAGCGAGAGCAGACGTGTTGGTACGAGGCTTGATGATTTTTGTGTGCTCACTGGAAAGGATTGCCGTATTCCTTTTTCGTTGATGAAATCGTCAATGCGAATAGTGCAGTTGTTTGGGGTTGAAAACGTCAAGCCCTGTGTAGCCAGTGAATTGTGGAGACGGGCCCGTCGCCTACATTGCGAGGAGGGTGTGCGCGGGGAGATGCTAGTGGCTAGGATTGTTCTCGTTGTCTTCAATGTCATGAGCAACCAGTCGTACATGCTGTCGGCTCGGGTGGTTAGCACATCTTCCCCTTGCGATGATGTTGCTGCAACAAACGCTTCTGAACTCCCTTGTGGTGTCGTTGATGAGTCATGTGCTGCGAACGACGTGGGGAGAACCAGGCGAAGGAGGCTCGCGTTGCGCGTGTACTTCTCACCCGAACCATCACCTGTGGTGAATGATGGCGTTACTTCCATCAGCCCCTGCTATTATTGTAGGGAGAGCTCAGACGGGGCTGCTATGCGAGGGGAGGGAGTTGGAACCGCCATCCCCCACAACTGGCTCGTTGGAACAGTCGACGGGGCGCTTGCAGCCGTTTCATATAGTGATAACGGTAGCTTTCAAACGCGAACACTCCGTCCACCAAAGGAGCGGCGAGGGGCCAAGTGGCTACCAGCGTTGCACCGTGAGCCCATCTCTTCCGTCGCTGTTTCGTCACTAAATGATGTATTGACCGCAGATATTGCGCAGAACGTCGTGGTTTCTGCTCTACCATTCCATGAATGCCGAGATCAATCAACTGTTGTATCGTATGGTAACGGTGAAAATAGTCGGCGCTCGTGCCGCGCTGTGGAGAGGGCAAGCGATCTTTCCACGAGCAGCGGGTTTGGGAGTGGTGTGGTGCGTTGCAACGCGGAAGAGACGTTGGCTCTGCCGAAGAACAAGAGTTTGTTGTTGTTTCCCGCACCACAAGGAGGAATGTGGCTGATGTGGTTGAAGAGTAAACCACTTATCACTATTCACTTGGTAGCTGCCATCGTCGTCGTGCCATTAATGGGTGTACTCTTCGCCTTCTTACTGCGTCGCTAGTCTGATAGTCTGGTTTAAGGAAGTTCCGAGGATGATTTTAATTGGTCTCTGTCAGCGGTCCAATACACACTAAAGAAGTTGCCTGTTCGCGAACGGCATGTAACACAATCCCACGGAGCGCATGTTATGCATGCTTCCCCACACTTTCCCTCCTTTGTTGTAACTCTAAGATCTTCATTATGAGTGTTTATGCTAGCACTTCCTCCCCCCATTCTTTTGCTGCCGAGTAGCTAGTCACTTGATAGAAGCGGGTGACCACCACGCCGGGATGTGGATAACATCAGTAGTTTGGGCTTTGTGACGTGAGTCACCCCATGCTGTATGGACGAGATGTTCACGCCCTTTATTTTTCGTGACTCGTGGGTCACCTTGTCTCTGTTTACTGCACACGGTGGGGCGCTGGTGTCTGGCAAGTCTCGGTCCTTTTAATGGCACCGCGGGACGCATCACCTTGAAACTACGTTAGCACTTTCCCTTCCATTGCTCTTCTTCGCCGTTGGTTGCTGTCTCTCTGGTTAGTGCTGTTGAGGGATTGGTGTCTGTGCTTGGTTTTGGCCAATTATTCTCACTCTTCTCTCTGCATGCCTTACAACCCTATTGTTTTGCTGTTGCCCTTTGTCTTTTCCTTTAAAAAACGGAACTCTATTACAACGTTACGCTGCCGATGGCCGTACAACTTGAAGCTGATGCATTTGGCGTACCGTCAGCGTTTCCGTGCTCACCTTTATCCCCCCCCTCTCCACACCCACCCACATGGCATACATTTTACACAACCGTTTGCCCATTAACTTGTACGCCTTCGCTTTTTTTCTTTGTAACGCTGCGATGTTGACAAATCGCGACAGCGGGAGCACAGTTTTCCCTTCCGAGGCAAAGCGCTAGATCCACCAACTACCCGTGGTATAATGAGGGTCTAAGAGCTGGGGACCGGAACCTTTCCATGTTCTTCCCAGTGTCATTGCCCTCAGAGATCGAGACGTGCAACAAACGAAAATTGCGCTAAACATTTTAGTACGCTGCCAGGAGGTGCCATCACGAGGGAGCTCCCGAACACTTAAAGACTGCCGTGTCGGGGGAGGAAATGCAAAGCATCGCATAAATGAATCCAAATAACAATGCTGGTAATCGTGCTTCGCAGCAGAGATGTTTGAGGGGCTTTGCTGCCACGAAGTGTGGCCACAATAGCAAATACTGCGCCATAGGTACTCTGCAAGAAATGAAGACACTCCCCTCCCCCCAAGAATATTAAACAGTTTTAAGATGAGCATTTTTTTCTTTTTTTAAAAAAAAGCAGAAGCGACAATAATTAACAGCAAACTGTGTCGGCATAGCCCATTAGCAATCAACTACTCTTCAAAAACAAACTTACAGATAGGTAATGCGAAAGTAAAACAAAAACCAGCCAAGAAAGGAAGCAGTATTCCTCAGCAACAACGATACCCATTCCCCTTACAAACTCGAAACAGTATAGTGCAACCTGTACACACAGAAAGGTCACAAAATGACGTATATTATCGATGACCTTGCGCGAGTACGCATGTTAGCTTCCGGGGTGTATACAATGGCTTCTACAGCGGCCCCATATTGCTTCACATTAATGGCCGTTCTTCTGCGAAAAAAGTATCGTCTGTCGCAAAGTGAAATTGCAACTATCAGTACCGTCGGCAATTGCATCGGTTACTGCAGCTTTCCAATCGGTGCTCTGTTCGATTACGCTGGTCCGATGGTGCTACTCCCCCTTGGTGGGTTTCTAGGGTCTTTGGGCTTCCTGCTTTTTGGTCTCACCTTCGATGGAAAGATAGCGAACCCGACTTTAACCCTTTTCTGTGTCTTCGACGCAATAGTTTATTCGGGGATCCCAACATTAGATGTTGCAACGATCATGCCGGCGATATTGCAGTTTCCACTTGACAGGGGTTATGTTGTGCTCGTGTTGAAGACAATCAGTGGTCTCGGTACCGGGGTGCTAATGGCTTACTTCAACGGGTGGTTTAAGGATACCACATCCGATGATGTGGAAAAAAACAACTACTCGGGTTTCATGTACTTCATTGCCGCTAGATTGCTGATCGTGTCACTCATTGCTCTCAGCGTAACTCGCATGCCCATGTACTTTCCTTGTGCGTGGCGGAAGCAACGGCTAAGTGAAGAGGAGTGGACGAAGCGACAGCAGACACTTCAGTTATACATGAACCAGCCTGCGCCTCCCAGAAGGATGAAGATAGCTGTGGGACTCGTCCTCAGCCTGCTGTTGTTTCTCACCACACAATCACTCATTGGCGGATATGTAAAGCTTCCTCCGGCTGCCTATTTGGCCTTTTCGATTATTGCAGTGCTCATGATGGCATCATTTTGTGTCGTTGCGTTGCCGTTTCAATGGCTTGGACGATATACTCCAGTGCGCCCTACGGATATGGACACAATTGGAGAGGCACTGGAGGATGTTGTGACCGAATCAGCGGTGGCTACAACGAAGAACGAGGTGAAGCCATTGCCGCAGTACAGTGGGTCCTTCTGGCAGCACTTGCTTACCGTGGATCTTTGGTGCATGTGGCTTACATGCTTCGGCGTGTGGGGTACTGGAACTGTCATGCAGATGAACGCTGCACAAATTTATGAGAGCAAAAGTTACGGCGGGAAGAAAAGCTCCACTCTAACACTGTATATCACCATGATGTCTGTTGGCAGTGCTGTTGGTCGCGTGTCTATGGGGTTCACGGATATGGTGCTGACACGGCGGCAGCGAGAGGGGCTTAAAACGTTTCCCACAACAATTGCGCTCCCATTTGGTCCTCTGATGTTGTGCATCGCCTTCCTGCTCTTCGCGTTGCTTCCCGCTAACGCGCTGATCCTTCCTTTCTTCCTTGGGGCTTTGGGCAACGGAGCAGGTTGGGGGTGTTGTGTGCTTGTAATTCGTACGATGTATTCACAGGATTTGGGAAAGCACTACCACTTCGGCTACAGTTCTGGAATTGTGTCAACGATAGCGCTCAACCTCTTCATGTTCGGTGGTATGTACGATGCTGAGGCTGAGAAGCTTGGTACGAAACCCGAGTGTAAAAACCCTTCGTGTGTCAAAAACCAGATGCTCATACTGATGGGTGTCAATATTGTGGCAGCGGTCGCTGCAGCGATTGTCCACTTCAGATTTTCGCGTTTCATTAATGCTGAGCAGAACAGGTGTAATGAGCCAGCTGATGAGATGAGTGGTGTCGCTGCTCCTGTTACAGAGGATGCGGGGCAGCCAAATGAAGGGGGCTCACACAGTGGCGGAGCAGCGCAGCAGTAGGGTTGTTTTACAGCTGTTGCCGTACCTGAACTCTAAATTGAAAATATGCATTTGCCTCTATCTCATAAATCTTGTTACGTTGAATTTATCCTTGATGTGACTACTAATCAATATAATAATTGCTCCTCACTCCCACATTGTGTTGCTTCTTGCAAGCAAGAGGGTGTGCCATTTGATCACTCTTAGTGGTTGATGGGCGGATTTTGTTTTACCTTAGAGTGTTTTGTTCGTGTGAGCAGGCAGCCACGTTTCGCTCTTCCACTTTGTGGTAAAAATAAAACGCTATTTGAATGATTTTACGTGGTCAGTTTCCCATTCTCTGCGAAACCTTTGTTTTTTCCGTCACGAAGCCGTTGCAACACGGCAGTGATACATATCAGTGCTTCCCTTTACCTCTCTATGGATTCCTTTTCTAACACTCTTATCACTCATTTTTCTTCTTTACCTGACAAATGTTTCCACACAAAGAGTAAAATAGAGCTACTACTTGCGCACTTCCACTCAGAACAAACCGACCCGCAGTCCCTGCAGTTATGGTTTACCTTGTCGATGACCTTGCCCGTATGCGGATGCTGATGGCAGGAGTTTATGCTGGATTGGGTGTCTCAAAGGCATACTGCTTTTCGATTTTCACGCCATTCTTAAGGAGCAAATTTAATATGACACAGGGAGACATTACAACTATCAGTACCGTTGGAACCTGCATGCTGTACTTCAGTTTCCCTGGTGGTGCCCTGTTCGATTACGCTGGTCCGATGGTGGTCCTGCCAATTGCTGGTTTCCTTGGATTCTTGGGCTTCCTGCTTTTTGGTCTCACCTTCGATGGAAAGATAGCGAACCCCAGCGTCGGTCTCTTTTGCTTTTACAATGCTCTCGTAAATTGCACATTTTCTTGGTTGGATGTTTCGACGATTATGCCACTGATGCTGCAGTTTCCACTTGACAGGGGTTATGTTGTGCTCGTGTCCAAGACAATCAGTGGTCTCGGTACCGGGGTGCTAATGGCTTACTTCAACGGGTGGTTTAAGGATACCACATCCGATGATGTGGAAAAAAACAACTACTCGGGTTTCGCGTACTTTGTTGCCATACAGTTGGTGGTCGTGTCACTCATTGCTCTCAGCGTAACTCGCATGCCCATGTATTTTCCTTGTGCGTGGCGGAAGCAACGGCTAAGTGAAGAGGAGTGGACGAAGCGACAGCAGACACTTCAGTTATACATGAACCAGCCTGCGCCTCCCAGAAGGATGAAGATAGCTGTGGGACTCGTCCTCAGCCTGCTGTTGTTTCTCACCACACAATCACTCATTGGTGGATATGTAAAGCTTCCTCCGGCTGCCTATTTGGCCTTTTCGATTATTGCAGTGCTCATGATGGCATCATTTTGTGTCGTTGCGTTGCCGTTTCAATGGCTTGGACGATATACTCCAGTGCGCCCTACGGATATGGACACAATTGGAGAGGCACTGGAGGATGTTGTGACCGAATCAGCGGTAGCTACAACGAAGAACGAGGTGAAGCCATTGCCGCAGTACAGCGGGTCCTTCTGGCAGCACTTGCTTACCGTGGATCTTTGGTGCATGTGGCTTACATGCTTTGGCGTGTGGGGTACTGCGGTCGTCATGCAGATGAACGCTGCCCAAATTTATGAGAGCAAAAGTTACGGTGAGAAGAAAAGCTCCACTCTAACACTGTATATCACCATGATATCTGTTGGCAGTGCTGTTGGTCGCATGTCTATGGGATATCTGGATATGGTGCTGACACGGCGGCAGCGAGAGGGGCTTAAAACGTTTCCCACAACAATTGCGCTCCCATTTTGCCCTCTGATGTTGTGCATCGCCTTCCTGCTCTTCGCGTTGCTTCCCGCTAACGCGCTGATCCTTCCTTTCTTCCTTGGGGCTTTGGGTAACGGAGCAGGTTGGGGAAGTGTTGTGCTTGCGTTTCGTATAATGTATTCACAGGATTTGGGAAAGCACTACCACTTCGGCTTTTCCTCCGGTGTCGCAGCGACAATAGCGCTCAACCGCTTCATGTTCGGTGGTATGTACGATGCTGAGGCTGAGAAGCTTGGTACGAAACCCGAGTGTAAGCAACCTTCGTGTGTCAAAAACCAGATGCTCATACTGATGGGTGTCAATGTTGTGGCAGCGGTCGGTGCAGCGATTGTCCACTTCAGATTTTCGCGTTTCATTAATGCTGAGCAGAACAGGTGTAATGAGCCAGCTGATGAGATGAGTGGTGTCGCTGCTCCTGTTACTAGCGGTGGACATTCAGGAAAGAAGCAATAATTTTTGGGGGGTTAAGAAAAACGAAATAGTATTTTTTGCATATTTCCATAGTATTTTTCTGTCTTACCGTGTGTTATCCTTCTTTGTGTTAAAAATCGTATGTTTTCTTTTCTGTTAGATGTGGTTGTTGTTTCTGCGTGAGGGTGCGGCCCGATTCAAGAAATAAGTTTTTAAATTTTTTTTTAGTATTAAAAGTATGTTGTATATCCACTCTCAGTGATTAGTGGGTTACTATTTTTTCTGTCTTCGAACGTTTTTTTTTTCCTAACTCTTCTTTTTCTCTCTTCCACTTTGTGGTAAAAATAAAACGCTATTTGAATGATTTTACGTGGTCAGTTTCCCAGTCTCTGCGAAACCTTTGTTTTTTCCGTCACGAAGCCGTTGCAACACGGCAGTGATACATATCAGTGCTTCCCTTTACCTCTCTATGGATTCCTTTTCTAACACTCTTATTACTCATTTTTCTTCTTTACCTGACAAATGTTTCCACACAAAGAGTAAAATAGAGCTACTACTTGCGCACTTCCACTCAGAACAAACCGACCCGCAGTCCCTGCAGTTATGGTTTACCTTGTCGATGACCTTGCGCGAGTACGCATGCTGATGGCAGGAGTTTATGCTGGTCTTGTTGTATCATCGACTTACGGATTCTCCCTTTTTTCCGTCTACATGCGCAAGCAATATCGTCTTTCACAGAGTGAAATTACAACTATCAGTACCGTTGGCAATTGCATCGGTTACTGCAGTTTTATTGGTGGTGCCCTGTTCGATTACGCTGGTCCGATGGTGGTCCTGCCAATTGCTGGTTTCCTTGGATTCTTGGGCTTCCTGCTTTTTGGCCTCACCTTCGATGGAAAGATAGCGAACCCCAGCGTCGGTCTCTTCTCCACTTTTAACGCTATTCTTTATCTGGGGACGCCGTGGTTGGATGTTTCGACGATTATGCCACTGATGCTGCAGTTTCCACTTGACAGGGGTTATGTTGTGCTCGTGTCCAAGACAATCAGTGGTCTCGGTACCGGGGTGCTAATGGCTTACTTCAACGGGTGGTTTAAGGATACCACATCCGATGACTTGAGCAATAACAACTACTCGGGTTTCGCGTACTTTGTTGCCATACAGTTGGTGGTCGTGTCACTCATTGCTCTCAGCGTAACTCGCATGCCCATGTACTTTCCTTGTGCGTGGCGGAAGCAACGGCTAAGTGAAGAGGAGTGGACGAAGCGACAGCAGACACTTCAGTTATACATGAACCAGCCTGCGCCTCCCAGAAGGATGAAGATAGCTGTGGGACTCGTCCTCAGCCTGCTGTTGTTTCTCACCACACAATCACTCATTGGTGGATATGTAAAGCTTCCTCCGGCTGCCTATTTGGCCTTTTCGATTATTGCAGTGCTCATGATGGCATCATTTTGTGTCGTTGCGTTGCCGTTTCAATGGCTTGGACGATATACTCCAGTGCGCCCTACGGATATGGACACAATTGGAGAGGCACTGGAGGATGTTGTGACCGAATCAGCGGTAGCTACAACGAAGAACGAGGTGAAGCCATTGCCGCAGTACAGTGGGTCCTTCTGGCAGCACTTGCTTACCGTGGATCTTTGGTGCATGTGGCTTACATGCTTTGGTATGTGGGGTACTGGAACTGTCATGCAGATGAACGCTGCCCAAATTTATGAGAGCAAAAGTTACGGTGGGAAGAAAAGCTCCACTCTAACACTGTATATCACCATGATGTCTGTTGGCAGTGCTGTTGGTCGCATGTCTATGGGATATCTGGATATGGTGCTGACACGGCGGCAGCGAGAGGGGCTTAAAACGTTTCCCACAACAATTGCGCTCCCATTTTGCCCTCTGATGTTGTGCATCGCCTTCCTGCTCTTCGCGTTGCTTCCCGCTAACGCGCTGATCCTTCCTTTCTTCCTTGGGGCTTTGGGCAACGGAGCAGGTTGGGGAAGTGGTGTGCTTGCGTTTCGTATAATGTATTCACAGGATTTGGGAAAGCACTATAACTTCGGCTTTTCCTCCGGTGTCGCAGCGACAATAGCGCTCAACCTCTTCATGTTCGGTGGTATGTACGATGCTGAGGCTGAGAAGCTTGGTACGAAACCCGAGTGTAAAAACCCTTCGTGTGTCAAAAACCAGATGCTCATACTGATGGGTGTCAATGTTGTGGCAGCGGTCGCTGCAGCGATTGTCCACTTCAGATTTTCGCGTTTCATTAATGCTGAGCAGAACAGGTGTAATGAGCCAGCTGATGAGATGAGTGGTGTCGCTGCTCCTGTTACAGAGGATGCGGGGCAGCCAAATGAAGGGGGCTCACACAGTGGCGGAGCAGCGCAGCAGTAGGGTTGTTTTACAGCTGTTGCCGTACCTGAACTCTAAATTGAAAATATGCATTTGCCTCTATCTCATAAATCTTGTTACGTTGAATTTATCCTTGATGTGACTACTAATCAATATAATAATTGCTCCTCACTCCCACATTGTGTTGCTTCTTGCAAACAAGAGGGTGTGCCGTTTGATCACTCTTAGTGGTTGATGGGTGGATTTTGTTTTACCTTAGAGTGTTTTGTTCGTGTGAGCAGGCAGCCACGTTTCGCTCTTCCTTTACTTTATTCTTTACTGCACGACAGTTTAGAAACGCTGTTTGAATGATTTTACGTGGTCAGTTTCCCAGTCTCTGCGAAACCTTTGTTTTTTCCGTCACGAAGCCGTTGCAACACGGCAGTGATACATATCAGTGCTTCCCTTTACCTCTCTATGGATTCCTTTTCTAACACTCTTATTACTCATTTTTCTTCTTTACCTGACAAATGTTTCCACACAAAGAGTAAAATAGAGCTACTACTTGCGCACTTCCACTCAGAACAAACCGACCCGCAGTCCCTGCAGTTATGGTTTACCTTGTCGATGACCTTGCGCGAGTACGCATGCTGATGGCAGGAGTTTATGCTGGTCTTGTTGTATCATCGACTTACGGATTCTCTGTTTTTGCGGCACATCTGCGGGAGAAATATCGTCTTTCACAGAGTGACATTACAACTATCAGTACCGTTGGCAATTGCATCGGTTACTGCAGTTTTATTGGTGGTGCCCTGTTCGATTACGCTGGTCCGATGGTGGTCCTGCCAATTGCTGGTTTCCTTGGATTCTTGGGCTTCCTGCTTTTTGGCCTCACCTTCGATGGAAAGATAGCGAACCCCAGCGTCGGTCTCTTCTCCACTTTTAACGCTATTCTTTATCTGGGGACGCCGTGGTTGGATGTTTCGACGATTATGCCACTGATGCTGCAGTTTCCACTTGACAGGGGTTATGTTGTGCTCGTGTCCAAGACAATCAGTGGTCTCGGTACCGGGGTGCTAATGGCTTACTTCAACGGGTGGTTTAAGGATACCACATCCGATGACTTGAGCAATAACAACTACTCGGGTTTCGCGTACTTTGTTGCCATACAGTTGGTGGTCGTGTCACTCATTGCTCTCAGCGTAACTCGCATGCCCATGTACTTTCCTTGTGCGTGGCGGAAGCAACGGCTAAGTGAAGAGGAGTGGACGAAGCGACAGCAGACACTTCAGTTATACATGAACCAGCCTGCGCCTCCCAGAAGGATGAAGATAGCTGTGGGACTCGTCCTCAGCCTGCTGTTGTTTCTCACCACACAATCACTCATTGGTGGATATGTAAAGCTTCCTCCGGCTGCCTATTTGGCCTTTTCGATTATTGCAGTGCTCATGATGGCATCATTTTGTGTCGTTGCGTTGCCGTTTCAATGGCTTGGACGATATACTCCAGTGCGCCCTACGGATATGGACACAATTGGAGAGGCACTGGAGGATGTTGTGACCGAATCAGCGGTGGCTACAACGAAGAACGAGGTGAAGCCATTGCCGCAGTACAGTGGGTCCTTCTGGCAGCACTTGCTTACCGTGGATCTTTGGTGCATGTGGCTTACATGCTTTGGTATGTGGGGTACTGGAACTGTCATGCAGATGAACGCTGCCCAAATTTATGAGAGCAAAAGTTACGGTGAGAAGAAAAGCTCCACTCTAACACTGTATATCACCATGATGTCTGTTGGCAGTGCTGTTGGTCGCATGTCTATGGGATATCTGGATATGGTGCTGACACGGCGGCAGCGAGAGGGGCTTAAAACGTTTCCCACAACAATTGCGCTCCCATTTTGCCCTCTGATGTTGTGCATCGCCTTCCTGCTCTTCGCGTTGCTTCCCGCTAACGCGCTGATCCTTCCTTTCTTCCTTGGGGCTTTGGGTAACGGAGCAGGTTGGGGAAGTGGTGTGCTTGCGTTTCGTATAATGTATTCACAGGATTTGGGAAAGCACTATAACTTCGGCTTTTCCTCCGGAATTGTGTCAACGATAGCGCTCAACCTCTTCATGTTCGGTGGTATGTACGATGCTGAGGCTGAGAAGCTTGGTACGAAACCCGAGTGTAAGCAACCTTCGTGTGTCAAAAACCAGATGCTCATACTGATGGGTGTCAATGTTGTGGCAGCGGTCGGTGCAGCGATTGTCCACTTCAGATTTTCGCGTTTCATTAATGCTGAGCAGAACAGGTGTAATGAGCCAGCTGATGAGATGAGTGGTGTCGCTGCTCCTGTTACAGAGGATTCAGAAAAAGAAAATTAAGGAGGTGACCACGGTGACATTACGGGAGTGCAGTAGGGTTATATTTTATGCTTGGTTTCTTTTATAATCAAAACTTCGTTGTACCGTTATTTTTTTTTCATTATTTTTTTAATGGCGGCTTCATTATCATGAGTAGTGTTGCCATCTGTCGTTTTTTATGATGTTGTTTTTTTTTCTTTTAACAAATTCACGAAATATATATTTCCTACAACGGTCCTACCTTTACTTCATTCTTTTCTGCACGACAGTTTAGAAACGCTATTTGAATGGTTTTCCGTGGTCAGTTTCCCAGTCTCTGCGAAACCTTTGTTTTTTCCGTCACGAAGCCGTTGCAACACGGCAGTGATACATATCAGTGCTTCCCTTTACCTCTCTATGGATTCCTTTTCTAACACTCTTATTACTCATTTTTCTTCTTTACCTGACAAATGTTTCCACACAAAGAGTAAAATAGAGCTACTACTTGCGCACTTCCACTCAGAACAAACCGACCCGCAGTCCCTGCAGTTATGGTTTACCTTGTCGATGACCTTGCCCGTATGCGGATGCTGATGTCAGGCATGTATGCGGAGTTGGGTGTCTCAAAGGCATACTGCTTTTCGATTTTCACGCCATTCCTGAAGAAAAAACTCAATTTAACACAAACTGAAGTTACAACTATCAGTACCGTTGGCAATTGCATTATGTATTTCAGTTTTCCCAGCGGCGCCCTGTTCGATTACGCTGGTCCGATGGTGGTCCTGCCAATTGCTGGTTTCCTTGGATTCTTGGGCTTCCTGCTTTTTGGTCTCACCTTCGACAGAAAGATAGCGAGTCCAGGCGTTGGCCTTTTGTCTTTTTTTAATGCCCTTG
The DNA here is from genome assembly GCF_000002445.2 of Trypanosoma brucei brucei TREU927. Taxonomy (NCBI): domain Eukaryota; phylum Euglenozoa; class Kinetoplastea; order Trypanosomatida; family Trypanosomatidae; genus Trypanosoma; species Trypanosoma brucei. Next base: position 1,149,709 of record NC_007276.1, on the reverse strand, counting down.
TATACTGTGCATTTCCTATCTTGGATGTAAGTTCTGTTATGCCACTGATGCTGCAGTTTCCACTTGACAGGGGTTACATTGTGCTCGTGTCCAAGACAATTGGTGGTCTCGGTACCGGAGTGCTAATGGCTTACTTCAACGGGTGGTTTAAGGATACCACATCCGATGATGTGGAAAAAAACAACTACTCGGGTTTCGCGTACTTTGTTGCCATACAGTTGGTGGTCGTGTCACTCATTGCCTTCGTTCTCATTCGGCTTCCCATGTACTTTCCTTGTGCGTGGCGGAAGCAACGGCTAAGTGAAGAGGAGTGGACGAAGCGACAGCAGACACTTCAGTTATACATGAACCAGCCTGCGCCTCCCAGAAGGATGAAGACAGCTGTGGGACTCGTCCTCAGCCTGCTGTTGTTTCTCACCACACAATCACTCATTGGTGGATATGTAAAGCTTCCTCCGGCTGCCTATTTGGCCTTTTCGATTATTGCAGTGCTCATGATGGCATCATTTTGTGTCGTTGCGTTGCCGTTTCAATGGCTTGGACGATATACTCCAGTGCGCCCTACGGATATGGACACAATTGGAGAGGCACTGGAGGATGTTGTGACCGAATCAGCGGTAGCTACAACGAAGAACGAGGTGAAGCCATTGCCGCAGTACAGCGGGTCCTTCTGGCAGCACTTGCTTACCGTGGATCTTTGGTGCATGTGGCTTACATGCTTCGGCGTGTGGGGTACTGCGGTCGTCATGCAGATGAACGCTGCACAAATTTATGAGAGCAAAAGTTACGGTGAGAAGAAAAGCTCCACTCTAACACTGTATATCACCATGATATCTGTTGGCAGTGCTGTTGGTCGCATGTCTATGGGATATCTGGATATGGTGCTGACACGGCGGCAGCGAGAGGGGCTTAAAACGTTTCCCACAACAATTGCGCTCCCATTTTGCCCTCTGATGTTGTGCATCGCCTTCCTGCTCTTCGCGTTGCTTCCCGCTAACGCGCTGATCCTTCCTTTCTTCCTTGGGTCGCTGGGTAACGGAGCAGGTTGGGGAAGTGTTGTGCTTGCGTTTCGTATAATGTATTCACAGGATTTGGGAAAGCACTATAACTTCGGCTTTTCCTCCGGAATTGTGTCAACGATAGCGCTCAACCTCTTCATGTTCGGTGGTATGTACGATGCTGAGGCTGAGAAGCTTGGTACGAAACCCGAGTGTAAAAACCCTTCGTGTGTCAAAAACCAGATGCTCATACTGATGGGTGTCAATATTGTGGCAGTAATCGCTGCAGCGATTGTCCACTTCAGATTTTCGCGTTTCATTAATGCTGAGCAGAACAGGTGTAATGAGCCAGCTGATGAGATGAGTGGTGTCGCTGCTCCTGTTACAGAGGATGCGGGGCAGCCAAATGAAGGGGGCTCACACAGTGGCGGAGCAGCGCAGCAGTAGGGTTGTTTTACAGCTGTTGCCGTACCTGAACTCTAAATTGAAAATATGCATTTGCCTCTATCTCATAAATCTTGTTACGTTGAATTTATCCTTGATGTGACTACTAATCAATATAATAATTGCTCCTCACTCCCACATTGTGTTGCTTCTTGCAAGCAAGAGGGTGTGCCATTTGATCACTCTTAGTGGTTGATGGGCGGATTTTGTTTTACCTTAGAGTGTTTTGTTCGTGTGAGCAGGTAGCCACGTTTCGCTCTTCCACCTTGTGGTAAAAATAAAACGCTATTTGAATGATTTTACGTGGTCAGTTTCCCAGTCTCTGCGAAACCTTTGTTTTTTCCGTCACGAAGCCGTTGCAACACGGCAGTGATACATATCAGTGCTTCCCTTTACCTCTCTATGGATTCCTTTTCTAACACTCTTATTACTCATTTTTCTTCTTTACCTGACAAATGTTTCCACACAAAGAGTAAAATAGAGCTACTACTTGCGCACTTCCACTCAGAACAAACCGACCCGCAGTCCCTGCAGTTATGGTTTACCTTGTCGATGACCTTGCGCGAGTACGCATGCTGATGGCAGGAGTTTATGCTGGTCTTGTTGTATCATCGACTTACGGATTCTCCGTTTTTGCGACACATCTGCGGGAGACGTAACGTTTCGGGTGAACAAAATGTTTTGTGTCGTTGATCTCTTGTATTGTAAGTTGCTGTTTTGTTAATTGAGTCTGTGTTACGGTTCTCGTTTTCATCAATTATGCTGGTGTGTAGTATGTTTATTTGGCCTTAGTTTTTTTATTAATGATCTGTTTATAATCCTTTTTACATGTACTTTTTTTTTCTTTGCGTAGCTTATACATATGTATATATTTTTTTCCTTTTATTCTGTGTTTTGTTGTATAAATTTCGAAATCTTGTTGTGGATATATTGCTGATATTGTTGTTGTGTAAAGGTAGTGGGAATGAATATATAATGTTTTTTAAATACGTTTTGAATGGTTGTCGTGTGCTGTCTGGTTGCAGTCTCTCGCTGTTTATTCCATTTTTCGTATTTCCTGCTCATTGGCGTTCCCACTGCTCCGTTTTTTTTTTGTGTTTGTGTGTGTGTTTGGAAAAGCTGCTGTTGACACTTGAGGTGTGGAATTTATAGGTTAGTGGGATGGCCTTTTGAGGCTCTTGAGTCCTCCGCTGGAACTGCTTATGCTCAAAAATTGTTTATTAATGTCCCTTAACCTTAAAGGGGCGTGGGGTGTGAGGATTCTGGAAGGTCTAAGGAATAAAATGATGGTAAGCAGCTGATATGTGATTAAAAAGAGGGAAATAACAAAGAGAAAAGGGTACGTAAACTTGTAAATGGCAATTTTATTCGAGCATCGTACATTCTGTAATTCTCGATCTTCCTGCTCTTACTTTGGCAAGTGAGGGAGGATGCATTGTGTCATGTTTTGAAGTGTGCCACTCTGGCTGGGAACGGCTATTTCGTTTCTTTTTTTTTTTCGTAGTCATGCCGGCTTTACTGCCTCTTGCTTCTTCGGTGAACGTTAATGAGTGGCGTGTTCCAAATGCATTACCTCAGTATTGTATTGTGGATCCACGAACTGTTTCCTCCCTCATTTTATCCACAAGGTGGTGCCAAGGCTGCTTCTTTATTTTCATGTTATGTTTTGCCGTGTGTGTTTTAGTTGGTGGAAAAATGACGTGAATCGGCTGCCTGCCCACTTTTCTGATGCACTTCACCTACCGGATGCGTTTATATCCGCGCTATTTGTTGCTTACACGGTGCTAATATTTAGTGATTCGCGTGATTTGCTGTCACTGTTATGGTTCTTAAACCCGGATGTGGGGGTGGACCTCGCAGTGACGTTGCTTTTGCAACTTATAATTAGATACGACATTGTGTTTCTGATGGAAAGGTAATGGGTTCACCTTTGGAGCTACTAATGGTAAGGATATAAAAACGGCTTGTATAATTAATTTGGTTTAACATGTAATACATGCATAAATAACCATATGTTTGTATATCGTCGTTTTGGTACTGTTTTTTTTTTTTGGTTCCATGTTCTGACTTTGTCTATCTAATTTCGCCTCTGGGCCGTCTCTTGATGCACTTGTTACCTGTGCATTGCTGCATGTAACCACAGGACTGTCCGTTACTGGCGTGAATGCATCCCAGTTCTCCTTCCTTTTGCTTTAATGTCTGCACCCCTTTCTTTTTCTTTGTGTCTACATATTCGTGTGCGTACATGGGAGAAAGAAGGCTGCGAATGTGTGGCATCGGTTGCGTAATTCATGCGCAGCACGTAAGAGATGATGACTACCACGTGAAACTATGCAAAAAGGGCAATGTGTCACGCACTTCCCTCTTCGAGGCGGTACGTCGACGTGGACACGACGCCTGGTCAGTGCTGAAGAGACATGTTAATGCACATGTATTTGTGGAGGCTGCCAGTGGCGTACTTCGACTGCGTGGTGGTAGCGAGCCAGTGGTGCAGCCTTTACTATTAGGAAGTGAGTCCCTCGTAACCGAATGCAACGGTGGTGATCAGTCAACTTGCCCGTCATTTCTTCAATGGAACGGGGAGGTGTTCGGCGGCAGCATACAGCTGGCACCGTGTGGTTCGGATACCGCTGCCATTGGCAACCGCTTGTTTCAGCTTGAGCGTGAATGCAGCGCGATCTCCCAGGACTGCACATTCGGTGACAACCATGTACGTGCAGACAACTTAAGTGTAGCGCAGGCTGCATTCGCAGAATTGTGTGTGAGTTTCCTGGAAACGGAAGTGAAAGGACCCTTCGCCTTTGTCTACTACGCTCATTTGCTGCACCTTTTCATGTTTGGTCGAGACCCACTGGGGAGGCGATCACTTCTGACGCATGCAGCGACGGCCGCGTCGGCAGAATGCGGATCGGTGGTGGAATTTGTTATATCTTCCGTTGCTGTGGAACACGATGGCCACTGCGCGGCAGGAAGCGGACTGTCGGGGCTAAGGAAGCGGTGCAAGTACGAATGCAATGATACCCACAATGAAAACGGTGTTTTGGGAACCGACGGGGATAATACACCTACAGCGGACGGTTGCTCTTCCTTGCGGTTCGGCTGTTGGAAGGAGCTCCCAAACACGGGCTTATTCACTCTCAGTGCGGCAGCGGTCTCGAATGTTGGATCGTCGTTGGCGCATTACCCATGGAAATTGAGTCACTGTGCCCACCCTTTGGTGCGTCCACCATGCGGTGTACAAGCGCAGTTGCTGAACAGAAGGGAGGAAGAATACCCGCACACGCTGAGGTACCTTTTGAACAAAGGCAGGATATCCCACCACGCCGTGATGCAGGAATTGACAGCGTTCGGCATGTGGGCTGCATCAAGCTATTTGTCGGCCCTATGGGAGGCAGTTTCAGTGCGTGTACGCGCCGATCACTGTGGTGGTGATACGGCCACGCCCATTGGTGTTTTGTTCTCAGGGGGCATCGATAGCACTATATTGGCCGCTATCGCCCACTATGTCTTGCCGACAGCGACGCCTATAGAACTAATCAACGTGGCCTTCGGAGATGCCCCGGAACTGACACCGGATAGGCTTGCAACGTTTAACGCAGTTGAGCAACTTCTTCAGCTTCCGGCAGTTGAACCCAACGATAAGGCTAACGGAACGGTTGGGGCGGCAACGCAGGCGCAGAGGGAGTGGAGGTTAGTACTGATTGACGTGCCTGTTGGTAGCGATGATGCGCATATACGACGACTCATATTTCCCAAAGACACCGATATTGACATCAGTATCGGTACCGCGCTATGGCACGCTGCACGGGGTCGGGGTCGCATGCAACGCATCACGCAAGACAGCCAGGTTGCGGAGCAACTTGCCGCAAGAAAGGCGTATCAATTGCGGCACAAGCTATATCGACTATCAGAAGGGGGGGCTAACTCTGACGCCAACACAGATATGGAGTCTGGTCACGAAGTCGGTGGCAAATTTGCGAAGTTTTCCCCTTTAATCGATGTCATGATAGAAGAGTTGGAGGCGTCTGGTGGGGAATGCGCAACTGCTCCCGTTCTCTTGTCGACACTAGGGAAAGAGTACGCCGCTGCGCTCCGCCCCACGCTGTCGCAGTACGGCTACAAGAAACTTGGACAGTACTTGAATGACGCATCACTTGCTGGTTTGGTTGCGTTCGCGAAAGGAAACGAAGCACCGTCGAAGGCTATAAGGCTTGTTCGGGATGAGGACGTGGCGCGGGTACAGCGCACGCGGCCTGCTAAATGGCTGCAAATCACCGAGGAAGATTCACCGCTCGGTTACTGCGTCGAAGAATACGAATGTGAAGCTCGTGTCCTGTTGCTCGGGATGGGTGCTGACGAAACCCTCGGTGGTTATACGCGGCACCGTCGAGCTTTTGAGCGCCGTGGTATTCGCGGCCTTGTTGGAGAACTTGATCACGACTTTTCACGGCTATGGGAACGCAATCTCGGCAGGGACGACCGGGTGGTGAGTGACAGTGGTAGGGAGGGTCGATATCCTTATCTGGATGAGGGAGTACTTGCCGTGCTTGGTGCAGTGGTGGCGGGGGCGCACCAGCATCTTGTCTCTAGCGACCACCACACGCCATCTGATGAAACTGGTGTCACTTCAGCAGGGGCGGTGGATGATTCGGTGCTGGAACTGGCCGTGTCGTCGGTCTGTAGCTTTACAGGGGCTGGTGGCACACCCGGTGTAGGAGACAAGAAAATTTTGCGGCGCTGTGCCGCGCTATTGGGACTTGGCGACGTTGTACGGCTGCAAAAGCGTGCGATACAGTTCGGCTCACGCATTGCGAAGCAATGCTGCAGCTCTCCCTGATTTGTTCGCTTAAAATTGTAAGATGCAAGCGTAGCAAGAAGAGAAAATTTTCTCCCACCCACGCCCAGCCGTTGTTTATTGGTTGTTTAAATATCACTTCGTGTTTTCCATTTTGTGAAACTGGTATCGGTTTACAGCAGGATATCCTCTTTCTTTTCCCCTCTACCGTTTTCCCCGCTTAATTATCCGATGTTTTGCCCGCTTGGACTCTGGCTGCAGGTGCGACAGACTGTTGCACGCGTATTGGTGGGCTTGCACTCTCGTTGGGGCGTTATTAATGTTTTCGAGCTATGCAGGTTGCTGCTTAGCCACGTGCACGACTGGTTTCCTGGTGCCGCGTGGCTTGTTGCGCAGCAGAGGCGGCGGCAGCGCTGCTGCCTTTGCCGGTTCGTCGCCTTCAGCCCCTCTTATTTGTTCGAAATGTGCCTTCATTGAGCACAACACGTGTCCTAAGAAGTGGCGGAATCCAGAGAAGGTGGAGGTGAGTCGACGCCATGGCGGTGTGAAGCTTGGCTCGGAGGCGGTTCGCATCAGGGAGCAGGCCGCGGTAGAGCAACAGCTTGTTGACGCAGACAAATTCACCAACTGGAACATAGTATGGGGTTTCGCAGCTGCTGCAGCCCTACTTCTTGTAGCGCTTAATATTTTGTTGGAGGCGGTGGAGCCGGTCCCTTCACCTGAGTACACACCGTACGTCCCCGGTGCCACCACCATCACCGCACCGGCCGAACGCCTAAAGAACGAGAAGTTTTGCTCATCGGTCGGCAGTGGTTGATATCCGTCGGTGCGAACTTTGTTTGCCGGGTGTAGTGAACGTGAGACAGTGCAGCAACTCCCTGGTGGACTGATTCCAATTCTCTTTTCCGTGTGTGAGGTGACTGTGTGAGTTTTCAAAGCGCTGACGACCGTCGGTGCCAGCGGTGTGCCTTTACGTCGACCCTGAGCATTTCACGGTTGGGTTCAACCATTGCCATGCTCTTGTGCACTGTTTTTTCCCCAAGCGTCCACTTGTTTTTTTTTCCCTCTCATGACTTTCTTTTTTTTCTTTTGCTATTCGCTACATCGCATACATGGAAAGAAAATAAAAGAAGGCGTAAGAGGGTGAGAAGGGATTGTGCTCGTTTGTGGGCGCTAGGAAGACGTTTTGTTTTTTTCTTTGTCCTTCCCTAACTCCCATTTAGGGTTGGCTGTGTAACTACCGCGTGGTTTGAACAACGCCTGTGCAGCATTTAAGTTATCAGATAGATAAATTTAAAAAAAACAAAGAGGGGGCGAATACACGACGAAAAGCAAAAGTGGAAACTCACAAGCGATGCAGACGCCATTGACTGATGAGGAGCGTAAAGCAAAGGAAGCTCGCCTGCGTGAGCTGCGCTCCGAACTGGAAGGGAGGGGTCACCCTTCAACTGCTTCAGCAGGAGCCCAACAACATGAACAGCAGGAAGACGTTCCCGGGTATGATGAGGGCTCCGAGTGTAGCAATGATTCTGACGAAGACTTTTTTACGGGAGCTGAAAATGCGGCTGGAGTGTGTATGTTTGCTGAACCGATGGAGGAGCCATTGGGCCACACATTAGAAACTAGTCCATGCGTGAGACGGGGCATAGTGGGAGATTTCGAGTTGTTGCGTTTGGCCAAGATGGGGGACCTTGTTTCCTTCAGGGAGTTTGCTGCTCTTACCTCCGCCGATCCCACCACTTTCAGGGACAACCACGGAAGGAACGCGATGCATTACGCTGCGGACAGTGGAAATATTGCATTGCTTCAGCACCTCATTGATAGCAATGTTCCCTTCACAACGGACGAAAAGAAAATGACCCCAGTGGACATTGCGACACTGAATCAGTACAATGACGTCGTGAAGCTTTTGGCTGAGACGTTTCCCCAGGCAGCGGATCTTGTTAAAAGCTATGAAGAGGTACTTGAGTTGTTTGCCGTCCCGCCACCTCGGTTCACGATGACAAAGCCAGCCCCACCTATTGAGGAAAACTCCAGGCCGCGAGCATTTTGGAAAGCGGAGCGTACCGCCTCAGCCACGGCTAGTGCTGATATTACCGTCTCTCAGCTGACGGATGCCCACCACAGTTTGATCCTCCGCGGGTTGAGTGGGTTGGAGCTTGCGCAGGAGGGGCATGGTTTCCATAGTTGGCTTCCCCCTGCTGAGCCAGCAGTTACTGCAGCTGTTCTCCCGCGTGCAAAAGTAGTTGGCGCCTTACGGAAGCCGAATAACGGTGACGGAAAAGAGGAGGACATTTCTGGTTTGGTCATGGCTGTGCCTTTAGGTGGTTCCGTCGCACTCAAGAGTGGTGGTGCTCGTATTGAGAACCCCTTTTTGATAACGCAGTTGGCGCTTCACCCGGCTCTGAGAGGCGCCAACCGTACGCCGCTGCTTCTGGAGGAGATGCACAAACTTCTGCTGAGCAGTGGGGCAACAACTGCCGTATTCCGCAGTTACCTTCAGCTCCCCATTCCGGCCGTTGGTTTGGTGAAGTGGTCGAGAAGGTCTATAGCACCCGGCCACGTCTTCAAGAGGCGGTATGCTACGGAAGTTTTTCCCGACTTTTTCCAGTACGATGACGTACTCCGTGCAGATATTATCACTAAAAATGCACTTACTAAATCTTTTTGTGATAATGCCGGTCGTTGTGCCAGATGGGAACTCGTTGATCGTAAGAACACCGAGCAGTTACACCATCTGCACAGCTTTATCACCTCTCAGGCGGAAACTTTGTTTGATGTGGCTTACCTCACCCAGTCCGTAGATGACCTCCTCACGTCCATTGTGGGGGAAGGTTTGTCTTCGTTTGTACACAGACCGTCAACAGGCGGTGGGATTACAGATGTTGTCGTATTGCGGCTGCGCCCAGGAGGAGCGGGGAAAGGCGAGTCTCAAGAATTGAACCCGCTGGCCGCTGTTTGTGTGTACGCCATGTTCAGCTCCCTCAAAGGGCCTGCGAAGGCGGAGGAAGTGCTGGCGCTCGCCTATAGTCTAAAGGCCGAAACCGTTTTCATCCCGAATATGTTTGGGTTTCTGGACAGTGATCTCAGCAAAGCAATGTTCGAGGAACTGCTGCATCTCCGCGAGTATTTGTATATGCCGCGAGCCGTCACAGATGCCGCTGTGCGGGCAACGGCGATGTCGAAGGTAGCTATTCCATGCTTCTTCATTTAGTATTCAGCACCCTTCCCTCCCCACGCATGCATTCTTTTATATCTTTTTTTATTTTTAATTCGCGATTTATTTTCGACCATGCGAGTGTGGCCTGCTGGGCGACTGGGTATGATTAGTGGGGTGTGTTGTTTTCCTCTGTTAGGAATAGCGGGTGGGTGAACTTGCGCACGCATACACACACGTATGTATATATATATATATATATATATATATATATGGCGGAGTGGCAGTGCGCAAAGGGAACGAAGATAGGGGAGATGGAGAAAAGGGAGGAGGAAACAGAGTGAAGAGGAAAGAATGAGAGGCCAGCGGCATAACTCATCGGAAATCCGTGGCTACAGTCAATACGTGATCTCGTTTCCTCCATCCCTCTCCCTTTTATTGAGGGGGTAGGCTCTATGCTTGTGTGTAGGCTGCGCGTGCTGACTCTTTTCAGAGAAGGGATTAACAGCGTTCCTTGGCGTTGTGTGTGAATGAGAGGGTGAAAAAGAAAAGAAGGCCAAATAAAAAATTATTTGCCTCCTCCTGAGTGACGTTACCACCTAAAGCATGTCGTCCCACGGGCGTTTGGAGTAAAACGTAACGCACACGTATCCCCAATGGGAGGTGCCACAGCACACCAGCACACATGAAAGGAAGGACATGAGTATGTAGGTGCAGCTCCGTACTTTATATATATATATATATATTTGTGTCGCAGCGGCTTTAGCACGCGTGGTCATTTTATTTTCGTTGTCGTTGTTCTTTATTGTTCTTCTGTGTTGATGTACGATTTACCGTCGCGTGTAGATGTGGAAGGGGTAGTTATGCGCCACGGTAATCGCTGACTGAGCGTACAATACTGTGTGGTAAGAGGATGGATTGGAAAGAGAGAAAAAGGGGAAAAAATTAGGTAAAGAAAACGGGGCTTAGGGGCGAATAAGGTGGGGTAAAACGAAAGGGAAGGGCGCTGCATACTAAGGCACATAGACGACTCAATTTTTGTACTAACGGCAGTTTGTCCAGCTATTTTTTTTTTGAGAATACCCCATTACGGTTCCGCTGTGTCGCGTTCCAGACACACTTTCATTTCTAGTCACCCTTTGTGGTTGGCGCTCTCTCGTTCTGTGTGTCGTCCACTTGAATTTATTCCTTTTATTCAATGTTTCCATACTTCTGTCACACACTCTCTTTTTTGTTTTTTTTTCATTTTTTATTTTTTGCCACCCCACAATGACATGAAGAGGTGCACCATGACCTTTAGCACGCTTGTGCGAAGGAGGGCCTTCTTGCCCCTGATCACACCGCACAACATCTGTTCGTGGGCCTTCGTAGGGAACCGTAGTTACGCTTTGTTACGCACCTTGTCCCCCCACACGTGTCCTGCAGCTGTGAGCTGTTCCACTCGAAGCCCATCCATCAGGCGCTCTCATCTGCCACTCGTGACGGCACCGATGACCGATTGCCTCCTTCACGGGCGCCGGCAGTTATTTACTGCAGGTGAAACAGTGGAAGAAGTGGGCACGGACAACGGTGGTTGTGGACTCCCAGAAGCGGAGGCGCTGTTGCGGGAAAGGTTTGGCCCGCAGGCCAAACTTGTGCTCCGGCGTTGCCAGCGGCGCCACTCGAGGAATTCAACCAAGGCAGCTCCACACGGTGAGGAAGAAGAAGAGGTTGTAGAAGACGACGAACCCGTAGGAGGGGGTGCTTCATTTGATTCAGAAGAACAATCAAAGCAAGAGCAGCAACTGTGTGGTGTCACGGAATACCGAGCATCCGCTACGTGTCGTTTGCTAGGCTTCCCCTTAGAGCTAGCGGTGGCGAGCGGAGGCGAGGCAAAGGAAGTTTTGCACGCGGTGCTGAATGATGCGTTAGAAAGCGACGTAGTTTTTATTCACCCACAGCAAAGGGCCTCCGCTTCATCGCATGGGTGCCGCGGTACGGGACGTAACCGCGGATATCAAAAAAGAGGTAGCTATCGTAAAGGCAAGGAAGAGCCGACGCTATCGCCACGTCAATTGGAGCTTAAAGCAATCATCGATGAACTGAGAGAGTTGTGTGTTCACTTTAGCCGAGTGCTTAAGTTTTCTATTAAGTCCCCGCGGAACTCCTCTGGGAAGCAAGGGCAAGAATCAGAACAAGGGGCAGATTTGAGGTGGCGGTGCCGTGCCTATGAGCGTGATGAATGGGGCATGACGCCCTCCCTTTCCTTCAGCGCAGAGGCCCGTGGTCAATCCGCAAACGACTCGTTGGTGCGTTGCCTGGCGATGCTGCGTGATCGCTACCGTGCGGAATTGGAGTCACCTTCTGTTCAGTTGGAAAGCGTCCGTGAGGTTGAGGTCCTCGTACGGCCTTGGGAGAAAATTGTGGAAAGCCATTGTTTCGAGGAATGCACTGAGGGTTCGTTGGAAAAAGAAAAAGGTGACTCCCAGAGGCATGACCAGGAAACTCCGTCGCCATCATCACCATCACCGGTCACGTGCCACGGGGAGGGAGCTGAGCCAACAGAGCCCATTCCCGTAGAGGAACAGTACCGTGTGCTTCGGGCGGCAACATTTACTGCTGCCGTTACCGTGGAGGACGCACGGGGAAACATAAGCGTTCACCAGGTGAAGCGGCAGGCCACACCATTAGTTGCCTATCAAAACGCATCGTTGCAGGCACTACGGGCTGAGTTAACTTTCTCGCCCGATGCAAACATCGCCACTCAGCTTCTCCCATCCTCGCCGCTCCTCGTTCGGATGCGCTGGCAGTTTGATGCGATGGTGCAGCACCTCTCCCGGGAATATGGAAAGAAAACGGAGGATATTGCTTTGGTGCGTGTTGAGGGTGATGGTGCTGGCGATGACAAGGAACGGGATATTTCTACCGCGCCGAAGGACGGTGACGGTGATCAGGGCGTGCCACACGGAAAGCATCGATACTTCTTTACCGCTTCCTTCACGTCAGATGGGTGTGTTGTTTGGCAGCAAAGCGGTCCTGGTCGTTATCGCCTCGAGTTTGACTGCTATGTGCAGGCGCTTACGTACCTTCTTGACCAGTACCCCGAGGTGGGTCGCGTTTACTTCGATCCACGAGGCGGGGGTGTTTTCTTCCCAACTACGCAACTTCTAAGCCTCGCTGTTCAAAAACATGACAATTACAACGTGGCTACCAACCACCGTGGGAAATGGAATGCCTATGCACTCCTGGGAACCCTAACCTCGCAGCTCATTGGAAGTTTTTACCAGACAACTTATCACACTGACCGTGCCACGGGCGAAGCCACAGCAGTGCTTACAGTTGATGATGGTTTGCGTTCGAATCAGCTTCTAATTGAGCGGCGCGCAAGGAAGAGGGGTGAGGCGTGGCGCAATGCTTGCCTTGACGCACTGAGGGAAAATTTCCCCAATCAGTACCGTGATGCACTGTTGTTGCACCCAGATATTGATCTTTCTGGAGATACAATGGCTCGTGGAAGCAAATTTCGGGCTCTTCCCCGTGAAAAGCGAGTGGAGCATATGGGAAACATTTTTTCGCTTGTTTCTGCCTTTGCCGAGGAAGATTTGGGGTGGCACAACTTGAGGGTGAGGTTACGCAACGCATCAGGTGACTTGGGTCTTCCCCAGTGGGTTGCGGAGATGGAGGCGCAGGTGGAGGGTGAAGAGCAGCGGCGTGTCGTCGCCGTGTCACCTCCGTATCCGCAGGTTAAACATGCCCGACGTGTCCTCGTTTATTCGCTCGCAAAAAGGTACTTTCCAAAGGAACTTGAGGCGTACGCGAAGCTGAACCGTGGCGACGCAGTGAATCCCGACCAGGATGCACAAAACGTGTACAACTCTGTGTTTCGAGTTGGGTCGGAATCGTTCGTCCACCAGGTTATGCTGCTGTTGGAGGAACAAGCGCCAAGCATGGCCCCTTTCACATGGAGTTTGGAGCAGCAGGAATCGGATGGCGCTGAAGAGGAGGCGGGGAACGATGGAAGTGTCGAGTACCTGCTGCGACCATTCCGTGCCCGCTTTCGTGCCGCTGTATGTGGCCAGAAAGGTGACTTGCTTGTCAGCGAACGTATTGGTGAGGAGGGCGAGAGCGCTGCATGTGTGCTGTGTAGTGCGCTGAGGGCGGCCACGAACCGACTAGCTGGCGACAAGGGTGAACAGTTGTGGACAGAATATGAGTGCCACGCCCCCCCACCCATAACCAATTCGCGTGAACTTTCGCTCTACATGTTCAACACCTTCTTTGGTGTGTCTACCGGCACTGCTACTGCCATTGAGGACGATGGAGCATCACCTTCCACGGTGGAGCAACAGGTGGTTGATATTGATGCAAGGGAGCTTGGAGGGTATTGGTTCGTGACTCTTTCCTTCTCGAGGGCGGGGGGTTTGGCGGTTGCGCGGGCAGTCGCCACGTCAAAGCGCGAGGGGGTGCGTGACGTGCTGCTTCTCGCATGTCGGCAGAGCTTCCCAAGAGCACTGACGTATCTTTCAGCACACTCCAAGGAGATTCATTCCTTTGCTGAAGAAATACTTACGGCACCAGTGGTGGAAGTGTTGCCAGCAGCCGTTTTGCGAGACCTCCAGCGTCAACTTGAGCGAGCAGAGTCGGCAGGTCCTCCTCGGCCTTACACACTTTTGCGACGGTGTGTTACTCGGGAGTTTCGCAATGAGCGCTGGCTGCGTGTCGAGCAACAGCCGAGCAACGGTGGTGGATTTCAGTGCCGCATTTACTTACAGAGGCATAGGAGGGAAACAAGGAAGGGCGAGGTGCAATTGGTGGGGTTTGGTGCGGCACTTACGAGGGCGCAAGCCCTCCACATCGCCTCTTTACGTGCTCTGGAAAATTTGTTTGAACAGGATCTTGCGGACGCCATTGCACGCTCACCAACCTATACTGACCTACCGCCACTTGAATAGATAACACACAGAAAAGTGTAGAAAGGGGGCAAAGCGCAAATTTGGTGGGAATCGGTTTCTATATGTGTGTGCGTGTGTGTGTTCGACAGGGTAGCGCACATTTACGCGTCACGCATCTGTTGCGAGGAGTCACGGCGGTGAAGGGGGTTGGTTCGCCAGACGGATGTGTATGTTGGCTTGTTCACCTTCTGCATGGATTGTTCATTTCCCCGTCCGCATCTGAAGGCAAATTTCGCGTCTCTTTTTTTTATCCCCCACTCCTTCCCTTCCCTCCCCCACCACACCGCCACCAGAGAGGACATCCGTGAGCAAAAGAAACATCGATGTTCCCTGATGTTGTTGATGGGGTCAGTGGTGGTACCAGTGAAATGGAGAGAGCGCATAAGGCAGAGGCAATTGTGCGAACCCTCTTCTTGGAAGGGGTAAAGTACTACTTACGGCGCATGCCGTCGGTACCGATCGCCGCAAATATTTCGCTTTTGTACCACGCTCACAGATTGTGCAACGTGTTGCGCCAACTGCGGCATGTTTGTTTTTCTTTTTTGGTGCGTACTGGCCCCATTGAGCCGCCGCTATTTTCGATTCGGGTAACCTCCTCCTGCTTGTCGCTGTATCTCCACGTGACCAAACGCTGCGTAATTAATGTGGTTCCGCTGCTTCCCCGAGTTTTCAGGCGAATGTCGGGTCGGTGATGAAATGGGAAACGAAAGGTGGGTAGTGGTTGGGATTACAGGCGGCGGACAGTGTTCTTATGGGCAACACGGAGTCCCTTCGTTTTCCCAGTTTCTCTCAGTGCAGTGGACGAAGAATAGTTCGCGCCTTTGAGGTTGAGAGAAACAAAGAAGCACATTGGGAAATAATGTTGTGGGTCGTTAGGAGTTGGAATGGGAACTTTTAAACGATGCGCGTTCGCAGAGAGCCCTCGGAGATGAGTCAGGTTGGTAGAGTTTAAAGACGCCCAATGGGCACTCTAATGTCCTAAATTGTCACCTCTTTGCTTTCGCTTTTTTTTTCTTTTTCTCCCCCCCCCCCGTCGTTTGTAGTTTCAAGTGTTACGTATCCCCCTACATCACAAGATTAGGGCTGTTGAGTGGGTGCTGAAGAGGAGTTCGGATAGGAAAAGTAGGGGGAGAGACAAGGAAAAGGATTTGGGGAGAAGGCACGTGCGTTCGCTCTTGTGGTTCTGACCTCCGCCGCATCGCTGCCCCAAATCCTTTTTATTATACCACTTTCGATATGGACGACATCAGGTTCCCCTCATGGGTCAGCCACTCTCCTGCATTCGCCTTTGCTCGTGTGCTTGGCTACCAACTGCGTCGACAACCGCTAGACACCCCCGCAACGGATAATTCGCCACAGGCGCTTGCGCTCGGTAGCGGAGGTCCGAGGTGGGGCGACGCGCCGCTCGCCGTCTCCGGGAGGGAGGAATTGTTGGGCCCGTGCATGCAAGAGGGCTATTCGGGTGCGGATGTGCTGTTCGGGAGAAGTCGTACAGACCCATGGTTGGCCTCTTTGTCAAGTGTAAGTATGCCCCAGCATCTGCACGGTGGTGCCATGCCAACCACACATGCCCTCTCGGTTGTCAACAGTGGTTACATGTTGCTTCACCCACGAGTAACGCAGCTATTCGAGATGTCACAAGCGAAGGATTTGATTGCGGGACAGGGTCGTATTTCTGGGAAGAATGCTCCAGTGCTAATCGCGCTTGTGGCTCTAGCGGTCGAGTGCCGCTCACTCCCATTTGATCGCACAAAATCGTTCTATCTGGAGTGCGTTTCTTTGTACACCTCACTTATGCAACAGCTCAACGCAACAACTTTTTCATTGGGGGTTGACATTCGGGGGTTTGTCTCTTCACTTGTTGCATGTGGCATCCACCTTCGGCATGCAAGCAGTGGCAGCGGAGGGTTGGAAAGGGAGAAGGCGGGTTGTCCCACGTCTACTTATGCTGGCAAGGATGTTGGTGATGGTAGTGTCGAGTTGAGTAGGGAAGGTTTAGTGGGTTTTGGGGCGCATGTCGTCGATCCACTCCTCGTTCAATGCATTCCCTCAAATGCAGACGAGTGCGTAGACAACTCCATTGCACTCGGTGCGCTTGAGGGAATCGCCATCGCTGGAGAAGCCGGCAACGTGGATCTCGGCACGGAGCTCATAGAGCACCTGCACAACCTAACGGATACGCTCGTTACATCCTCACATCGAAGGGATCCTCCATACAAGGAGCTTTTGTGTTACCTTGTGGAAGCACTATCATCGGTTCATGGTGTCTGCTATACCAAATTGCGCTATTGGTGTCTAACGCTGTTACGGCCGGAATATATACTCAGGGGCCTCCAGCGAAGGGAGGGCATCCAGGCGCGATTAGTGGCAGCTACGCTGAGGCTTCTAATGGGGTGGCTGAAGGAAACTGCGATGTCAATTTCCTGTCCGGGCGACAGTGCAGCACGTAGTGGGGGAAATGGGGATGGGGGAACTACTTCCTGCTGTTCAATATCTAATTTTGTTGACCGAAGGGAGGTTGTCGAAGCCGAAACGCTCATTGAAGGCGTCTGGGCGGTTCTTCAGGATTCTGAGGACAAATGGGGCAAGGTTCAAAATCGTAGTTTTGTATTGTATGGGACCAGCCTGCGTGCTGTAGTGGTGAGCTTGCTCCAAGCGGAGCTGGAGCGTATTCGGTGCTACGCCATAGTCAACAGCACTTGCCAACACAACGCGCACAGCGGACAACAACACGAGCGTGGTAACGGCTCAGGTGATGCGGGGTATGTGCCCTCCATGGAGGAAGACGCCCTTCGCCTCGGGGTGATTGGCAACATCGTTAAGTTTCTTCTCCTACCCAAGAGTGCTTTCGCCGCGATTGGTACGGCTGGGCCGGTGGTGTCGCTTCACCAAGATATTGCGGAGCACAGTGCAAAAGTTCTGGCGTTCGTCGCATCCACCGATGGCAGAGCGCTGTCGACAAGTACACATCCCTTCTCGGTCTTAGGGGCCAAAATGAGGAGAATACAATTTTCCAACAAATTTTACGGTGGTGTTGAACAAGTAACACATGAACTCATTCGTTGCATTTTAAGGGCGGGAAATCTGGGAATTGCCACATCATCCAATGTGGAGACGAGAAGCCGAACCGCCGCGCTCTGCTTGCAGGGACTGTGTGCCACAAATGCTTACATACGCGCCCTTGTCAGCACAGAGGTCAACGATGCTGTAACGCGAAATGACGGGTTGCAGCAGTTGGGGGACGGTGCTGATGAAGCAGGGAGTAACGTTGAGGGACGTTTGGATCAAGGTCCCGTCGACGTATCGCTGCGCTTTTCTGTGTGCTTTGAGATGATGAACCGTGTTCTCTTGTCGAGGCACCATTCGTTGTGCAATCCGTTGCCTTACGAGAGTCTACGTCGGTACACCCAGCTGCTGTTTGATACGGTGGAGGACACTCTGCGAGCCCACACTCGGTGTATCGAATTGTCGCATACAAATAAACAGTTTCCAGGCAACGAACTACAGGTCACGGCGGACGCTTTTTGGCACCTTACTCGGCGTTGCCATGATCGTGTCCTTGCGATGGTCCGTGAGGCGCTTCGAGATTTACCCCACAATGCTTCGGGCGATGCCGGCGATGAATGGAACAAATCGCCTCTTGTTGAGGCGATCAACAACGAGGGAAAGGTACTGCGTCTCCTACTACACTCGGTCCTCCGATGCATGATCAACTGTTTGTGGCCAGGCTCCGGGATTATTTACGACACTAACATTGACGGTGGGAAGGAAACGCAGAACGGTCACCATATGCGTTCCGATATGAGCGAGGTGGCCCTTGCGACGCTTTCGCTGTTCCTGCAACCGTTGTGTCTGCTCTGCCAGCTTCTCACACTTTTGCCTGAAAAAGACGTACAGTGTCTCAAGAGTTACCGTGATAACGTGCAGAGGTTCAAGCAGTTGGAAAGTACAGACTCTTTCATGCACCACAGTGGCATTCAGCCTAATAGCATGAGTCTTCCACTCTATGATGACAGCGACGCCGCCCAGCTGCGCTCCTATTGGCTGATGCTTACGTATTATGGCTTTACTTCCAAGGTGATGCTCCTAACGCAAGCTGAGGGAAAAGGTGCGGAGGGATCATCAGATGTTAAGCAACCCCGTGGGGGTGAGTACGTGTTGTCTTGGAACCAAACGAAGTGCGTGCGCCTCCTTGCCTCTTTATCACCACAGCTTTTGCGCATGCGATCCACCGATTACCAACAGGTCATGAGTGATATTGAACTTTTGGAACGTCATTTGCGCAACTACAGCACTGACAGCCACGCCATAAAGCCTTACAGAAAGGGGTTGCTGCAATACCTGGAAGACTGCTGCCCTGGTGTATCGTCGGTGGGGCGCCGATTGCCGTTTTCTGAACTTTTTCTTTTTCATGCGCTGGCAACCCTCGAAATCCTCCGAGCTTCCTGCGGCTTCATCTCAACTATTGCACAGTACCACCGGTTCGAAATTTGTGAGTTCGACGCTAGTGCAGATTTCCGGGCAGCAACGTCGTGCCTAACGGCTGCTGCAACAAATCGGTATCTCTCAGCGTTGAAAGCCACGTCTCCCGACACGGCCGCGAAACGGATCGAGGCGGACGTACCACAACTCGTCTTATTATATGGTTTCGCCGTTCAATCAGTAAGGCGCTCCGCCAAAGAAATACTAAGTAAAATTATATCAGCCTTCCCGTCGTTTGTGGGGACTTGCCAGGCTCTTCCACTTCTGTGGGACGTCATCGGCGTGCTTGAAAAGGGAAGTGCAGCAGAGGTGGAGCTTTACTGCCAATCAAAGCAAATGTTGGAGCCCCCCGCCGTCGCTGCGGATCCGGAATCCCCGGAACGACGAAAACAGTTGAGTGATGCCGTCTCTTTTGCAGTGCATTGGGCCCAGCTAGCAGAGCAAGGCTCCCCCATCGCCTTGCGGGAACATGCCGAGCGTTTCATCGTTGAACAGCCGACGTACGGCACGGTCGAGCCCGGCATCGGGTTAAGCCTGGCCCTTCGTGCACACAACGCTGGGGGTTTATCGGCAACGTCGAAGCCGATGTGTGAGCGAAGCCTCATAAGGAGGAGTAACGCAAAGGGCCACGTTAGGGCACTCTTTCGGGTAGCAACCCATGGTGGTGCTGATCAGTTGCTGCTTCAGCACCTGCAGGAAGCGGGAGAGGACCTTGTGAAGACCTTCGGTTTGAGTAAACAACTAAGGGAGCAGCAGTTCGTGACGTTGACGAACGCTCTGTCTGGTGAAATAGGTGTGGATGATTTTAGTCGTGGTTGCCAAGGTGGGGAAGCGGAGGACACGGTTCACCGGGGTTCCTGGACGTCCACATGTACCCCACCTAGTGGTCAGACCTTGTCAGATAAGCTGCATGAAAGTGACACACTAGCTTGCTCCGCGGTTGTGCTCCTGACGAGCGCGCGGCTTGGTACATCAATGCATATAAGCCTTCTGCGGTGCATCGTGCAGTACCCCATCCGTTCGTTTTCAAGCGACGCCCTGGCCAAGGCCATCAGTTGCTGGAGGTGGATCTTATTTGAGAGACCGGGGCTCTTTGCAGCCCCACTGCTAGCAGAAGTTGTAGAGGGATTTGTGTGGACAATTACCCATCGTGTTGGACTGTTTGACGGCTCCCGACCGAGAGGCCTTGACGAAGTGGAGTCAGGCAGGAAACCACAGTTAAGGAGGGATGCGGCCATTTACTCACATGATTATGCCACGAACTCTCCACATAAGCTTCTCGCCGAGTTTTTAATTGCGTGCTATGTCGATGAGGGCGGGCCAGTATCATTTGTCCCGCCCGTTCTCCACCTTTTAAAGCAACTCGCCTTGAGGATTGTGAAAACTCCGTCCAGGCTCTCCACAAAAGATGCGTCCTTCTCGGAAATGACGCGCTGCGTCCTGATGATAGGTCTCATTTGCCGTAATTTACAAGCTGCAAACGAGTGCCGTGCGCGCGAGGGTTTGCCGGCCCTAACCCCCGCCTTCTTCGTCGGAGCCCTGCGCCAAGGCTTTTATCGCTGTTTGATGCACTGGTTTCAAAAGACGCCGCCTTCTTGGTACTTCTCGCGGGACCGCACGGCCGCGGAGAAGGAACTAGCGGCCTTGCGAAAACTTATGGAAATGTTGGACAGGGACATGAAAGCATTGTCACGTTCTAGCGATGGGTTTCTGGACTTTGCCTCACCAGAAAAGTCAGCTGATTCCACCCTTGTCAACCTGACGCTTGTGGGAAGTGTCGCGCAGCGCAGGATAGGTGAAGACATTGCGGGTGGAACTTTCACGGACATTGAAAGCCTGATTGCCGCTGAGCGGGAACGGCTAATGAGCCTCATCCGACTCCTGCAACTCCTGGTCAAACACGAGCACCATCGACTCCTCGTTTGGCTCCATCCTTCCGATTCCCTCTCAACGCCGTCCCGCGACTATTTTGACGCCATTTCCAGTGGCGAATGGTTATCGCACTGCACGGCGGCGTCAGAAAGCGACCCCGCAGTACTGGTTGCGTTGGTGGCGCGGTTTCCCAACAGACATGTGGTGGGTTGGGCTGCGCAAATCGTCTCTGAGAATCCAGAGCTCTACTGCAATATACCTGGAGCAGTGGATCTCTATTTGAACAGCGTAACGCTGGTCAACGGGTATCCTGCGCTCCACCTCTTCAGGAACGGTGGTCTTGTGCAGTCCCTCCGCCATCTGCACGCGCGGTATGCGACTCGGTACCCGCAGGTCTCCGCGTACGCCCTTCGCAGCCTTTTGTGTAAAAAGTGCGACTCGCTTACGTTTTACCTCCCTCAAATACTTCAGATACTTTCAGAGGACCCAATCGGGGCCGTGCCGTCTTTCTTGAAGAAAATGTGCAAAAGGAGCCAAACGTTTGAGCACCAGCTCCTTTGGTCCCTACAAGCGGAAGGGGGTGGAGATAGCGAGCACGCACGGAAGTGCTCCCAGCTCGCGTCGGAGATCCGGCACTCCTTCAATGCCTCAAGGAAAGCTTTCCATGACGGTGAGTTCAATTTCATTGACCGAATTATTTCCTTGTCTGGAGAAATGATGCCTATCGAGAGGCCGCTTCGAAAGGGAAGGCTCCGCCTTCGGTTGCGCGATAAGGAATTCCACGACTCTATCGGTGGACAGCACTTATATTTGCCCACAGATCCCAACTGGAGAATCGTCGCCCTTCGCCCTGACACCGCTGGTGCAATGCAGAGCGCGGCAAAGTGCCCCATCATGGTGGAGTTTCACTGCGTTCCGCAGAATAGTCGGGACGGGGAAAATGCACAAGGAGAGGCGACCGGCTCGGATAAAGAAGCGGTAACGTCAAAGCTCTGCATTTTCAAGATGGGGGATGATTGCAGGCAGGATCAACTTGCATTGCAACTGATAGGGCTCTTCCGCCGTGTGTTTGACTCCATCCAGCTACCATCCTTTCTTTATCCGTACAAGGTGGTTGCCACCGGGAGGGATTGTGGTGTTATCGAGTGTGTTCCCCGGGCAATGAGTCGTGATCAGATTGGGAAACTGGTGGAAGGTAACCTCTCGGAGTACTTTGTACAGACCTACGGCTACCCAGAATCCGTAAGATTCCATCGCGCTCGGGAGTGTTTTATCCGAAGCATGGCCTCATATGCCACCGCTTCTTTCGTCCTCAACATAAAGGACCGTCACAACGGCAATATTCTTATCGACTCCTATGGCCACTTGGTGCACATAGACTTCGGGTTTTTGTTTGACCTTTCACCGGGAGGCGACATCAACTTCGAGTCGTCCCCGTTCAAGTTAACCCTGGAAATGGCGCAGCTCATGGGGTACCCGGTGAATGAAGGGAAAGGGAAGCAACCAAGCCCCTCCCTCGCAAAAGCTCTAGTGGATCTGGAGAGCTACAATCTATTTGTGGACCTGACGATTCGTTGCTTCCTCGCTGTTCGACAATACGCCCACGAGATTTGTGTGCTTGTTGAACTGATGCTCAGCAGTGGTCTTCCTTGCTTTAAGCCCAAAAAGACAATTCACGATCTGTCCTGGCGCCTCGCGATGCATAAGAGTGAAGCGTGGGCAGCAGACTTCATGCGGAAGCGGATCGCAGAATCCAGGGAGAACGTTCGAACGGTTCTCTACGACCGCTACCAGAACTACGCCGAGGGTATTGAAATGTAGGGGTCCAAAGGCACTGCAGAGGAGTTGCGAATTCAATATGGACTGGGACTGGCATCGGCAAGCGCAAGGCGCTTCTGCGCCACAAAGGGGATTGAAGGAAGGGAGCGAAGGTAAGGTAATGGGGTGAAGGAAGACCGGTACACTACGAAGAAAAAGGGATAGAAGTACGTCGCAACCGATACGACATGGTTCTGACCTCTATTAGCGTTTACCTTGCGGACGTGCACCTGGGGCTGCCGTAAGGTAACTGAAAAGAAAGAAAGAGATGGCTCAACTCATCTACTGTGCCTAGATTGCTGCGGGTGAGTTGCTCCGTTATTGCTGTCACTGCTTCGCGGGTTTCGTAGATGCTTGCTTTTCGTTTCTTTGTGTTTCAAGCTGGGTTGGATGAACTGCAACTTTGTCTGCACAGGTCTCGTCGGGAAGGTGCCCGCAAATATTTTGAAGGTAGTGTGGACCGCAGGTAAAGAGGGACCCGGAGACGTTCCATTCGCCGAACGGCGCTCCCGTCGCGCGTCAGCGCCCCTCGGAATTTCCGCGGGCGGCTGGGCGTTGCTCCCCCGCGTGGGATATCGTTTTCTGTGGCACCCGAAAATCCGCCATCGGATCGTATAGAGGTTCTTCGTTAGCGCGAAGCCGCGCGGCTGTGGGACCTTCGAAACCGCATTTCGACCCGTTTAAAATTGGCCGTGAGCTTCGGTTGGTGGCGGAAGGGGACGGTGCGTGCACAAAGGAGCGCGGAATCACGTGCGGGAGGGCAAAAGCACATCGTCCGCCACGTCGGGAAATACCGGAAGCTTCTGCCACCGGCTGTCCGCACGCCATCGCCCCACGTCTTTTTTTCATGGCCACCGGTTACCGGTCAGCGGATGCAACGGCGTTGTCAAGGCCATCCTGCGCCGTTAGTTGTCTTTTCTCACCTCCTTCAGAGTCCTGCTGGACATTGTCTCCGAGACCCTGGCCAAACCGTTTTCCACCGCTAGCGTTATGCTACCGCCGTCCGAACTGATCGATGCTTTCTACGCCACCCCCGGTTTTGCCGTGCGCAGGAAGGCAAATCCACGACCACCGTCAAAAATTTCGGCAGCCTTTCCAGCTTTCACGTTGCAGCCTTGTTTGCAAGTGGTTCCGGTGGGGGAACTGCTCTCCCTTAACCGGTCTCAGTCGGATTGAGCCCACGTCACTGGTTACTTTGAAACGCCGCTCCGGGCAGTAATCTACTGTCGCTTTCCCGCTTTCGCCCTCTGGCGCGCAGGCGCCCCACACATCACGATGAGAGCTTGCATCACTTTCCCATGGCTAATGAGCACCGATTCCCGCTCGGTTGCTCCAATCTTACCGTGCTTTCATTGAAGCTATGGGGAAAACGGGCTGCCGCCATAGCGGGCTACTTAATATTCGAAAGCTACAGCGTAAACGCTACACTTTCCAAAGCTTTCGTTGTTTTCGGACCTTCAACCACGTCCAGCCCTTCCCGAACGAGCGGTAACGTTCTGCAGTCCCCCATTTTAGAACGGGTGAGGCCGTTGCCCCGGCGCCCGTAGAAAGTAAATATTCGACTTGAGCTGACCTTCGATTTGCGTCTCTTATAGGGGGCAGAAGACCACCCGCCTCATCGAGCGGGACCTTCCCTGTGCAGCGGAGCGGCAATGCCCTGCGGTGAGAAAAGTGCACGGCAAATTGGAAAAGATTCCTCTGACACCCCGACCCCAATAAAATGCGCCCCAAGGAACGACTGTCATAGCCACTGGCGCTGCCAAAACCAGATGAATACACGAACCCCTCAATGTAATTCACCACGGTCAAAGGCAGCGTCCAATGCACCTCCGCGGCTTTCTGAGCACATCCCCTCCCCTCCCCCTTCTCCCTCCGCATACACGCGCGGCTAAAGGGCCGCCGGCCGATAAGGCGAATGCGGGTGTGTCGTCCCGGGCACGTTGCACGTCACGTGCCCTTCCAAAAAACAGGTTGCAGCACCGGTCGTGAGGGGTCCGTCGAACAGAGAACAGAGCGGCCAACGGGAGCGGGAAGCAGCAAGCCGACGCAAAATCGGCAAGACTACGGAACGCAAGACCAGCGCAGCATGCAGATGAATACGGGCACAGGGCATCCCGCCCTCCCCCCCCCCCCCCAAGCAACTTCCGCCGTTCCGGGGAGATGCGAAACGGGCAACACCGCGGAAGGGGGTTTGTCTTTTCACAAGAAAAAGCCGAGCGTCTCCGCCACGAATTTCTTAAGCAAGGCGGCTCAAGCACGAACAGAGGCGGCAACAACCGGGCCTGACGCTAGCGCCTTTCGTGTTGTTGGCAAACCGGTCACAGGCCTTTCTTACACCGACTTGGCGGGGCGCATCTCGAACCGCTACATCACTAACTTGACGACCCTTGTGGGGCATGGGTTGGTGAAAGTCGAAAGTTTCAAAGCTGGGGGAACTGAGGTAGGAACACCCTTTAATAAATCCGGCGAAAGTGTTAGCGCCTTACTTTATTTAAGGCACTCCTGATTTAAGCAAAGTTCTAAGAAGAAAAAAATACATGAATTTTTTCTGAAAAAAACATGGATTAGGGAAAGGTCATGAAGAAATTTTTTATTTCGGTGGGCAAGAAGGATTGCAGGGACGTTTTGAAAGGATGCTCCCCAAGCCTTCTCTGCTGCACCCCCCTTTCCCAAACCCCAACGCGTGCTTCTCTTTCGCGCCGGAACTCGGAGCAGGGAAAGGCTTTCATTGAAAATAAGCGGTTAGAGTTCTCCCAGAGCCACACCACACGTCAAAGTGGGCCGTGTTTCCCCTTTCTCCTCTAAAAAGAAACAAAACGGTGCCAAAACCATTCAAAAGGTTTTCTCTGCACACCTTCTTGACTTCGAAAAAAGGGTGCGACGGCGCCACTCTCCACTTGCCGAACCCGTCGTCCCTCATACAAGTCCCCCGTGTCCCTCCGATGACGCTCGAATGAATTAAGCTGCTGCAGCGGATTTCTTTGAGGAACTAACCCTCAGGGCCACCGAAATGCAAAAAAAAAAGAGGGAGCATTAGAAACAGCTTTGTCGCTGCCGCCCCTTATAAAACTGCACCTCCACCCACAAGAGCTTTTGGCGGAAGCCCGTCCCCCCGAAAAGCTCAACGCTTTCCCGCCTGCATAATGATAATAAAAAAAAAAGCGCACCCCCAAGCCGAGGCGACTTTCAATCGCCCCGCCGCAAAGAGCATTCTAAAAAGCATAAAGAAAAAAAAACTAAAACAGTAGCGCAACCACCGTCCACCTGGTTAAAATAACTTCCAAAGTTTACTTCAAAAAAAAAAGGGAGACGCACCTTCCAAAGTTAAGGATCAAGCGCCCCCCACCGCGCCGCCACGACCGTTGGCCCTAACGACCGCGCTTCCCGGCATCACCGTCCTTACCGGACGCCCGATCCCCGCCTGCCATCCACACAAGCGCCCGATTCACTTGCCTCCGGGCAGCTGTCGGATTTTCTGTCCCACAAAACGCGTGTGAGCAGTGAACTCGCCGGAAAAACTGCTCAACCGACACCAGGCAGTCCCGTTTCCCTTCCATGTTTCGCCCTTTCCGAACCTTTTCTCTCACCTCAAAAAAAGGGGGAAAATAAGGTTACGCAGGAACACAAGCAACGCATAACAATCACATCCGAATTCGCCCAGCACCAAACACCGCCCACATAAAAGACTTCACAACCCCCCGCCCATTTCCCCACCGCCCTGGGCCACCCTGACAAATCAGGCGGCCCCAAAAGCATACAAACACACACCCTTCCGTTTCCCCACCGCCCTGGGCCACCCTGACAAATCAGGCTGCCCCAAAAGCATACAAACACACACCCTTCCGTTTCCCCACCGCCCTGGGCCACCCTGACAAATCAGGCGGCCCCAAAAGCATACAAACACACACCCTTCCGTTTCCCCGCCGCCCTGGGCCACCCTGACAAATCAGGCKGCCCCAAAAGCATACAAACACACACCTTTCCGTTTCCCCACCGCCCTGGGCCACCCTGACAAATCAGGCGGCCCCAAAAGCATACAAACACACACCCTTCCATTTCCCCACCGCCCTGGGCCACCCTGACAAATCAGGCGGCCCCAAAAGCATACAAACACACACCCTTCCGTTTCCCCACCGCCCTGGGCCACCCTGACAAATCAGGCGGCCCCAAAAGCAKACAAACACACACCCTTCCGTTTCCCCACCGCCCTGGGCCACCCTGACAAATCAGGCGGCCCCAAAAGCATACAAACACACACCCTTCCATTTCCCCACCGCCCTGGGCCACCCTGACAAATCAGGCGGCCCCAAAAGCATACAAACACACACCCTTCCATTTCCCCACCGCCCTGGGCCACCCTGACAAATCAGGCGGCCCCAAAAGCAGACAAACACACACCCTTCCGTTTCCCCACCGCCCTGGGCCACCCTGACAAATCAGGCGGCCCCAAAAGCATACAAACACACACCCTTCCGTTTCCCCACCGCCCTGGGCCACCCTGACAAATCAGGCGGCCCCAAAAGCATACAAACACACACCCTTCCGTTTCCCCACCGCCCTGGGCCACACGGAAAAAAAGGGGAGGGGTCTTTTAAAGAGCGACGGGGGCGAGACTTATGTCTCGATTTCTTTTTATGGGAAAAGACGCGGCGGCTGATAGTATAGCATTTCCCTTACTCTTTGTTCATTATTTTTTTTTTCGCTTTTGATGGATTTTATATAGATCTGTGTTTTTTATTCTTGAAAACGGGTTGTGTAAATTTTATTTATTTTTTTTGTGTGAATAGCTGTGGAATCTTTTGAAAGCCGATACTGCCAAAGTGAGAATGCTGTTTTATTTATGATCTTCTCGTATTTTCGGTTTTGAATGGGGGGAGTTACAATTTAATTTTTTTCTTGGGCGGCGACGATACCATTTTTACTATTTCTGTTGCTATTAGGGCGCGGGGCTTATTCCGCATTTGTTCATGCACCTTTTCTGCCTTTTGCTTCCGCTCTCACGTGGAGGACTGTTTGGTGCGCTATTGAGGGATGATCCGGTGAGATGCACTTTTTATTTTTGACGCTACCGGCGATACCATTGACTTTGTTGGTCGAGTAACTTTTGACCACTTAATCGCCGCGTTAGTCCATATTTAACGCGATGTTGCCTATGAAATTTGACTCTCCTTCTCTTTATTTCCCTCTTTCTTCCTTTTAAAGATAATAATAATAATCACGTTAATCCTTTGCGACCTTTGCGAGGAACAAGAGTAACTTCTGATGGTGAACGGAACGTTTCCACAAGAAAGAAAAGGCAATACAAATAGGAATAAAAGTTTAATTTCTGTAAGAGAAGCAAAACACACAGAAAGAAAATGGTGGAAAAAACAACAGATGAAAGAAGGGAAGAGAAAGCTGCAGCAACTACAGAGGCGAGAGTGGTGGTGGGAAAAAGAAAAAAAAATGGAGGCGACACGCTTCATTTCGAACCCTCCTTGTGTGTGTGTTTGTGTTTGTTTTTGTTTTTGTTTTCCCTCCTCCTCCTCCTCCTCCTCCTCCTCATGCTCTTCTTTTTTTTTCTTTTTGTTAGCCGCCTTTGGATAGGGAAGGAAAGGGAAGGGAAGGGAAAAGAAGGGGAGTTTTAGCGTGCCTTTGAGGAATTTGTGCCGGATCCTCTGGATAATTCCGTGTCCTCCGCTGCCGCCTCGTGCATTTCAATCTGCCGTAATATTGATTTCTTACTTGTGTCTTCCAATTCCCCTCCCAAAATAACTTCGTCAAGCACAAAATATGCCCGGTGGAAGTTGAAGATAAGGTCCAGCTCGCAAACATTGCCAAAGTATCGGTCCAATAGCTCTACGAAGTGGTGAATCATCTCCAAAATTGCCAATTCATTGTCTTGCTTGTCAATGCAGGCAATAAAATAAAGAGACGCATACCGCTGGCAAACATATTTGGAGCCGCGGAGCTCCAACACGTTGGAGAAACGGGCGGAACGACCCAAAGCGGTTTGGCAAAGTTCACGAACAATTCGAGTTTTTTCTTTGTTCGGTATGGAAACGTACCACTTCGCCAACCGTACTTTGCCTTGGCGACTTATAAGCAAAAGATATCTTATCATGCCAATGACGTTATGGATGGAATTGGCACGCGCGGCCACCGCAAGTTTAATATATGCTTCTGGTTTACCTCCTTCCTTCGTCACACCTTCTTTTTAGAACTTTTTTTTTTGTTTTTTTTCGGTTAATTTTTTTGGGGGGGGGAAGGAAAGGGAAAAGGAAAGGGAAAAGTCAGAAGGGGGATGGAAAATATAAGTGAAGTCGTCGTTTTGGGATCAGAAATGGAAACAAAAAAGACCGAATGGAATTGTACACGCATGTGCATATGCTTGGTAGCGGTTTACGGTTTCAAAAGCGCGCATTCACACAGTTACAAAACCAACTACATCACGCTAGAAGAGGCAACTCCAACATATACGGAAGTGACACATTCTCCCACTGTACGGTTCGAATTGCAAAAAAAAAAACAAATGGGCAGGGCCGAACAGGCAGCAGAAAAAAAAACGTATGGCACGGCATCACTCGGGAAGCCCAGTTGAAACCCCACAGAAAACCCAAACACACAGATATAAACAACAAAGAGAGCAAAAACAGGACCCTTTTCTTTTCTTTTTCTTTTTGCCCATGGTTTTACTTTTTGTTTGTTCGCTTGTTTTTTACCTCACCTCATCAAAGACAATCTCTTCGGAGCCCCTTCATTTGGCAAGTTTCCCCCAAACATGTCATCATACAAATGATCCCCCATGTATCGTATGTAACCCCAATTCGACGTGCGCGGCGGATGCGCCCTCTCCTCTTCTTCCTTTTGACTCCCATGCGACACATGTTTGTTCGCCAATTCCTGACCACATTTTCTCCAAACACCCTCAACGCGCACGATATACTCCGAAACACGACAAAAAACCATTTCCGCAAGGAGGGCCCGACAGGTGTATTCCGAAAGAACTTGCCAATAGGGGTCGCAAACGTGCTTGGAGCCATCGGCACGTTTCAGTGGGCAGGCAACGCTATCACACTCCAATGCCCATCGTAATTGACCCATCACGCCGCGACAAAACATTCCTTTCCAATGATATGAATAAACCCCCTCAGCAGATGCGGTAACGGACGAATCTTCACTTCCCTTTTGTTCGGCGTTGAATGCCAGTCGCTGCTGCGAGTTTCCGCATCCTGAAGTATTGCCTTTTCCTCCTGTTGTATCGCCTCCTCCTTGACCCGCTGGAAGCAACCCCTGGAAGTTACACAAGTCGAATACCGTTTCACCGTTATACGTCGAGGCTATCATTTGTGTTAAGGCGGAGATCTCCTTTGCGTCCGCAAATGGAAACATATTTACTAAATTTGGAAATAATTCCTTGAATGTCACGAGAGAACCGTGGAATGACGCGCCGCCGCCCAGCGAACCCCGATCGGTGCGCACGATACCATTGTCAATCAAATGTTGAATGCAAGCGTAGAGCTCCAAACGCCGCTTGTAATGCTCCATTCGATCGTAATAATCCATCAAAAGACTAAGACCTCCCCTCTTTCCAGTTGAGTCGCGTACATAATCCAAAATACAACCACTAAAAAAACCCTCGCCACCATCCAACACAAGTCGCGGAGAAGCATGGCGACGCAGCAAAGTGCATTCCTCCACTTCCCACCATAATGTCGATGGTGACCAGCGGCGCCCGTATTGAGTTATCGCATTATAAAACATCTCCAAACAAATGTGATCGCGCTTCCCGCGGTGCTCGCTCCAACTGTTAAGTGGCTCCAAGCAAAGACTGCACCAATTCTCCGTTTCATTCCAAACCCGTGTAGAACCAACAACATTGTTGCTGCAACCATATGGGTGAAGTGAAGTAACTTCATGAGCAATACCAATTGAACTGCCGCTACTGCGAGCCCTGCGTTGATGATTGAGGCAAAATCGTCGCAGAGACGAGGACCGCAACCTACAAAAGAAAGCAGCGGTACCAAATACAGGAGTCATATATCCCCTACCAACTACTCCTTTCTGGAAAGGAATATATAAATAAATAAATAAATAAATATATATATATATATATATTCCAAAAAAAAAAAACTACATGGCGAAGAAACAGAAGAAATATAAAGAGAAACTAATGAAATAAATAAATGGCAGTATTCACGAGTTTATGCAATGCCGGTAGCACACCATCTCCGCATGAGTGGCGGGAGGCGAAAACGCCCCCTTCCCCGACCTCCCCCCCCCCCAAAAAAAAACGAGAGCTCTCCAGCGTTTCCAAAACTACAGAAATATATATATATATATATATATTCCTCACGCCTTTCCTCTGTTTATCTCCCCGCAAGGGCCGCGGCAGCACTAAAAGTATTTCAACAGCGTGGTACGCACCCCCCCCCCTTTTAAACACAATAACGCGCACACAACAAATGAGCCCACACCCACCACCACGACGATGAGGCGAAAAAAAAAAAAGAAAAACGAAACACAACGGTCGGGTTTCAGGGGGGAAAAAAATGTTGAAAAGCGAAGCGAAGAACTTACACCGCGGGGTTCTCAGTGTATGCAAGCATGTGTGCTGCTACATCCGTAAACACCCGCCTTCCGCTCTTGTTTATGTAATATACTTTTTTATTCGCATACTTGTACATATACTTGGATTAATATATATATTGTATACATATTAATGTATATTATTGTATGTTATTGCATATGTTTATAACCGCGTACTGCCTTCGACGCCCATGCACGAGGCACCTTCCGGTACATTGCACAGTAGTCCCGCAGCGTAACTCGCAGCCACGCGAAATAAGCAATCATAAAGTGGAAAGAAGCAATCTCAGCACCTCGAACAAGCAAAGGGGAGAGAAGAGAGCAAACAGTTGATATTTAAAATAGCGTTTCGGTGCTCACCAGCACAACTCCGTATCCTTCCAACCGGAAATAGAACGAAAACGGAAATAAAAAGAAAAGAAAAGAGGAGAAACGAAAATGGAAAAAATGGTCAACAAAAGGGAAGACTTGCACACAAAAGTTACCCAATGGTGGTGTATGGACTGCCTGTTGTTGCGGATGATGTCATGAGGATGTCTAAAGGCGCATCGCACAGGGAAGGCCGCATATCAATTGTGAAAGTTGTGCTCGCCCATAATGAACTGACTGGACTGCCGCATTCTTGCGATAGCGCCGCACCCGCATCACCGCCATCTCCCATACCTCGCATTGTGAGGGCGGCACGCACGCGAGTTGCATGCCTCCAATACAAATTCGATTGACTGTTTTGCCCACCAGAGGCGCGCTCGAACCATTCCGCAGAACCCTGGCGGATGATGCGATTGTTGTTTGAGCTCCGTGAGGTTCCTCCCGGGCTGAAGCAATAGTCGAACTGACTACGAACACTTAGCGTTCCCCCACGTACGCCTTCACCCGCATTTCTGTGCGGCGTTTTCCGCGGGGCCAAAAGCTCCAAAATAGGCGCGCTGGCGGTAGGGGTTAGGAGGGACTCGGATAAATGTTTGGAGTGTGTCCGGCTACGCGGGTGGGGTTTCACTTCTCCATCCACGAACAAATGCTCATTTACTCTCTGGCGGCGGGAACGGCGTGTCACCGTGGCGTCCAGAGCAAAGTTCGACACGTCGCTGTTGCCGTTGCCGCTTCTATATGCCACAAACTGTTTGACTTTTGGATTTCTAACGAGGTGATGCAACCTACCGCAAGGGTAGGAAGCAAAGAACGATTCGGGCTGCAGCGATGCAAGTGGTTGGTGCAGATGTGCCCGATGATTCCGAAAAGAACCCTTTGGTTGACGGCTAGAAATTGGTTTCCTTTGTTTGTTGTCACACAGTAGCAACGGCGCAGACTTGAACTTATTCCCACCCGACTTGCGCACCTGACTGCAACTAAGCGACGGATCTACAGGAAACGTTGGATGATGTCTTAAACCCGTAAGGGGAAGTAAAACAGATAAAGCCCTAGCACCGTCGTGGTTCATAAACCGTCCCTTTGGGGTGCAACTAACTTTACGCCCACCGCCACCCTTCACAGAACGGCCTACCGGTGACCCTGAACTGAGTGTCCGTATGAACCCAGATACTTCTTCCGCACTGTCACCAATACAAAGCTCCCTTTTGGTTCCAACCGGAGTTAATGACGATTGTCGCGAGGACACTTCCTCTCGGATCGCCTCATCAATTTCTCCCCCACTAAACTCCAGCTCGGAATAGCCCCAAGTTGCACCACTTCCTTCATTGCAGGTATCACCAAATGCATCAATACTGTCCCAACTGCTTTCCGCTGCGAGGCAGCGGAGTGCTGGCGGGGCGTCCGAATCCTCCTTAAGATCCCGCAGGTGTTTTGCAAGATTCTTCCGTACAGAATGCGGAGACCAGCACTTCATTAGAATCCAACAATGCCCCCACCACTACGAGAGCACGGTTTTATTTTTTTATTTTTACTTTTTGAGGGGGGGGAGGGAGCCTTATGGCAAATGAGTTGAGACAGCGAAGAAAAATAAAACGCTTCCCTCTGTTTTTGTTACCAACACCACAACTCGCCACTGTACAAATACGGCGGGGCACGTTTTCGTTTATGCTCCGCTATGGTGGGTTGAGTTGGTGATGGTTGGCCGTGTCAACCGGAACCAATTGCTGTTGTTACCACGCCTGAATGCTTTCACGCACTCACTTTACACTAAACTGGGAATTGGGAAAGAGAAAAGGGAGAGAGAAAGAGAAAAAAGGAATATATATATATATACGCAAATGTTTGTGTTCGTGTGCGAACTGCAACTCCTGGCCTCAGCAGCCTTGCGCGATGCATTTGTTTAGTGATTCATTCCCAAACACAATAAAACGAAATGATGTCGTGTACTTTTCTTCCCCTTTACCGGAAGAACCCAACAAAAGCATCCCTAAACGACACACGAACCCGAAATACATCAGTCGGTGCTGGCAAACACACACTGTGCAAATGAGAAGGAATATTTATCTCCACCAACATTTATTTATATTCACCCGTAAAATAAAGAGGAGGAGGAAGAGAGGGATTCTCCATCGTGTTTAAAACAACGTATGGCACACTGTGACATATATATATATATACACTAATATATACATTAATATATACATTAATATGTATAATAACATGTATAATAACATGTACATGCGCATGCGGCGTCTTCCATTTAAAACGGGCGGAACATCGAATTGAGGCGTAACTACGCTACCGAATGAAGAAGTAAGATCGAGGAAATAAAGAAATAAAATGACAAGTGACGACAGTAAATTATGTCAACAGTAGAGCAACAACAACAAAAAAAAAGAAACAAATGATACATGAGAGGATTAAGCGAAGCGACAGCATGAAGGAAAATACAGACATGCAAACGCAGAAAATATGCCCAACTAACGCAATATCATCATCATCATCATCACAATAATAATAGAGATCCGAATTCATGTGAACCCGCAAGGCCGCATTCCCCACGCGAGTAAAAAAAAAAAAAGAAATGGGCTTATCTCAATTATTTTCGTCTGGGTCCCCCTTATTTTGATATCGTTGTTTTCACTAACATCTTTAATAATATTAATATTATTACTGTTTTTTTCATATACTTCTTTTTTTTGTTTTATGTTGTCATCTCTCACCTTTATCTCCCGTTTTGAAAAACAAGAGGATCCAAAACAACAAGAGAACTGTAAGTGTAGAACTGATGCTAAAGAAGCATGCCGAAGCCGTAGACGGCGAAACGAGGACAATAAGACGAACGAAAAGAAAAAAACGACAAAGAATAAGACCCGTCCTCATTCCGTTAACTTTCCTGAGTCAAAAGTTATTAAGTTCACTAAACGAGCACTTATTTTTCTTCCTTAACTCTTCCTTCCTCTCCTGCCGCCCTTGTGACCGTTATTACTTTCTTCATTTTTCTTCTTCTTATCTTTATTTTATTTTAATTCCTCCTCCTCCTCCTCCTCCTCTGCAATCTCTCACACATGTTATGTATTAACCCCCTTATTTTTAACTCCTACTTCCTTTTCTCCTGTAAAAACAATAACAATAACAACAGTTACAATTACAATTACAATAGTTACAATTACAACTGTTACACACATTGTTATCCCGCCTCTTCATCTCGCATCATTACCACACCCTCCTCAAGGCGGAGTTTCCCCCGGCGTATGAGTGACTCCACAACACATCGCAACTTCCGTGCGAGCCGGGCCTCATAACATTCCACAAGTTTCCGTGCGAGTTCTTTCATGTTGAGTGTTGCCGGTGCCGCATCTTCAAGAACCCACCGCACCACTTTTGTCACCTCATCATCACTTCCCAATACAAAACTTGGAACAACGCAATCGGATGCCTCCGTCGAGCACACGGAACGCGGTAGCACTAATGGTTCTAACCGATGTCGTTTCCCCCGCCGCACTTCAGCGCCTTCCGCTTCATAAACCGTCGCAGCGGTAATTAAAACATTTGATACCGCCTTCGCTGCCACTACGGATGATGATGATAATGATGATGATGCATCTGTTGATTGAGTTGTTTTTTCTGCTTCTCCCGCCTTATTGGAAGTTTTCTTCTTTTGTTTTACCCACGAGTCGTCATCGTCGTCTGAATCGCTGCTTAGCTGCATGGCGGGCCGTCGCATTTTCTTATCTGCACCATTCCTTCCCGCATTATTACCATTGATGTATCCTTTACTATCGCTTTTACCATTACCGTAGTGGTTTTCATCATCACTATCATTAGCAGATTTTTGATGTCCATTAAGTTTTTGGTTTTGTTGTTGCTGCGGCTGAAATCCACCTGAAGTGTTGCGCCGCCATTTTCCCTGATATTTTTCAACCTCCGTTACACATGAAGTGTGGCCCTTAACAGTGTGAATGTCAAACACTTCCATGCAATCCACACACGCAAAAGAGGCGCCGCGGCACATATTCCCGTGACCCGCAACTTTGGGTTTTTTCACAACGTCTTGACAGACGCTACAAGTGAAGGAAACCATTGAACGGATGTGTCCTATAAAGTGCGCTAAGCAACTAAATGCGTTTTTTATTTATTTATTTATTTATTGTTTAACACAAAGTAAAAAAAACCCACAATATATATATATATATATGCGTGTGCGTATTTCTGTTTGTGACTAAGGACTAGTTGTAATAATAATAATAATGCGCCTAACACGCGGCTTGAACAACAACAGCAACAACAACCACCAAAATGAGACGCTAAATATGACGCTACCATTTAATTAACAAAAATCAATGAGAAGATATGGATAGAAAAAAAGACAAACAAACATTATGCTATGAAGTCAAAACAAATTCTTATTTTTTTTTTCTTTTTTGGTGCCGGAAGTATCGCTGATAGCTCCAGTGAAGAAATATGAGCATCACCAAAAAAAGGGATGAAATGTCATTTTCACCATTTATGTGTTTATATATTTCTTTTTCCTCATTTCTTTGCTGTTCTCTTTCTTCCTTTCTCTTTTCTTTTTTTTTTTTATGTTGACACTTCACTTCTTTTGTTATTTCCTTTTATCTCTCCTTTTTTTTAAAAAAAAAATCTACCGTCATCTTAAATATCTTACCGTTTTTTTTTCCTCTCTCTCCTTCTCTTTTGCTTCGGGACTTTGATTCTGTATATATTTGTGTGTCATCTCCTCACCATTGCTCCATTAAAACTGCATTACGTAAAGAATAAGATAAACAACACAAGAAATAAATAAATGTGGAGAGATTAAGTTCACGCAAAATCAGGCATTTTTTTTCTTTTCTTTTCTTTTAATTCATCCATTTATTGATTTATGTGATCGCATTTCACTTCTCATTAAAACAAGAGAGTTTTCCTTTAAAAAAATAAATAAATAATAATAATAATGAAACTTAAACAAACAAACAAGAAAGAAGGAAAGGAAATGAGGAACAGCTCAACATTAGTAGCAAAAACAGTAACAAAAACCCGCAACAATAATAACAACAATAATAATAAATAATAATAATAAACAGGAAAAAAAAATACAAACACTTCGGCTGATGGGTAAAAGAAAAGAGGAGGGAAGAGGAGGGAGGAAAGGGTAAATAGAAACAAAAACAAAAGTAATACCTTTTTCGGTATTGTCATTATTAATATTATATAATTGTCATTATTACTATTATTATTGTCATTATTTTCATTGACATTCATATTAGCTTTGCTACCAGTTTTTGTTATTGTTGTTGTCACCTCTGCATTTTCCCTTTCGGCTCGATTTTGTTTCAATTATTTATTTATTTATTTATTTCCCTCCTTCATCATCATTGTCAATCAATTCGTACGTATTAAAATATTAACAAGATAAAAATACATACACACACACTGGTTTATGTAAAATATGCCAGTCCCATCACTTGTATATAATAATAATAATTATTATTATTATTTTCCTCCTCTTCCCTCTTTCCTTTCATTTTCTTTTTCATTTTATTTTATTTTTTCTTCTCTCTAATTTTATTTATCCTCTCTAACAGATACACAAATCACTCACAAGCAGAACTAAACGAAATAAATAAAAATAAAATGAATGAATCATTATATTTTTTTTTTTAATAACGTAAAAATAAACGTAAAATAAATATCATATATATATATATATATATATAGTAACAGTAATAATAATAATAACCTTGAAGAAAACAAACAAAATAAGCAAATAAAAAAAATAAATAAACACAAAAAATAAACGGGAATTTATTCAGAGCGTCATTTCATTTGATTAGGAGGAGCCGAAGTTATTGTCTTTGAGCTTTTTTCAAGCACTGCAGGGGCCAAATATAACAAAACCCCGCTCAACTTCGTAATTCCCCCCCCTCCTATTTTCAGTCGCCTTCTATTCAAAAATAATAAAAAATAAAAAGGATAAATCAAACGTCATAAATGATATTAACAATAATAAACACTCGGAGAGCAATAAAACTAAATAAATAAAGTTAAATAAATAAAAATAAGAGAGAAAAAATAAATAAATAAATAAATAAAAGAGACTCGAAAAGAATCGTCTCAACGTCATTAGGCAAGTGGGAGGAAATTATTGATGTCATTAATGACTGTCACCTCACCCTTGACTCAAGGGAAATACTGGAAGCAAATAAAATAAATACGGGAGAGGGGAGGAGAGGAGGGGAAAATAAAAATAAACAAACAAAATGTGGTGAATAAATCATGAGAGGAGACGACGTTGAAATAAATAAAGACCCACGCACATGGTCCAAATAAACATAATAAAACTAATGAAAATAATAAAATGAAAAAAAAAGAACGGATCAGCAAATACTCCCGTCTCTCCCCTTCATTTCATCCACTGCTGCTGAAGGTGCAGTAATAATAATAATAATAAACTAAAGAGCTAGCATGCCAGAGAAACGGCACAACTTATTCAATATATATATATATATATATGAAAAAAAAAATGCAAATCATATCACCACATAACTTTCCTTTGTTTTTTTTTTGAAAAGAAACAAAAAAAAACAACACGAAATAAAGGAAAGAAGGAAAGAAGGAAGGCAAGGCAAAGGGTAGGCAAAGAAAGGCAAGGCAAAGGGTAGGCAAGGCGTCGCTTAATCCACTGGTGAAGGCGGCACCGGAATGCCAGTGGGGTTACACACAACGCTTCGGTATGGTTCATGAGTGTACCTCATGCCTTTTTTGCTCTCACATATGGAACAACTTATGGCTGATCGCGATGCCGCGCAGAGTCCACTACCTGAAACGGTAAAAAATTTACCATTGGTTCCAACCGGAGCCTGTGGCATAACGGTACAACATGTGTTTATTGTAGTAGAAAGGGGTTCCGGCATTTTCCAACGCCCAACCGCAATATCCATAAAATCATCAACTCGCGTAGCTGCCACAATATTTGGAGAGCGGAGAATTGGTGATGGGCCGCTTCCTTTCGAGCCCAAAACACAAAGCGGTTGCACGGGCAAACGTTCGCCCGATGGGGGGCGCAGAACTTTTGGCTGCTGTCGGCCAACAAAACGGGGCTGAGGAACACAAAATGATGAGGAGTTATGCCCCGAACCTCCACCAGCCACAGCAGCGGCAGCAGCGAGCCGGCGCTCCGAATGATCTTCTGCAAGTTTTACCATTAATGGGACGGAACCATGAGATGGGAAGGGACGAGTGTTGTGTACAGCCTCAGCTGCACGATCAGCAACACCAGATTCCGTAAATGTCACAAATGCAATGCGGCGTTGGGGTCGGCTGTTGTCAGTAGTGGGAGTTGCAGCAGCAGTGTCTTTGTGCAGTGATACGCTCTCCACAGTACCGAAACGTTCAAAGAGACGTTGCACATCTTCAGGTCCCACATCCAAAGGAATGTTACGTATGAATAACTTCACAATTTTCTTTCGGGCCTCGCCTACGGGAGTGCCATCGTGTTGCCTCTTCGCCCATTGAACCGACAGCACACGGCCACAAACCACTCGCCCATGACAACCCACCAGAGCCGCACGCGCCTGTTCTGTTGTGGCGAAACGCACAAAAGCCGTTCCGAGACTGTCACCCGTATGAATATTTCGCATTACAGCCGCAGAAAGAATTTCTCCATATGGCGAAAAGATTTGCTTAAGCACCGCTTCATCCACGGCAGCCGATAAGTTACACATGAATAAATTGTCACGGCTATAAAGTTCGCTTGACCGATGCCTCAATAATTTAGAGGACGGAGGAAATGACTTGCACGGCATCATGTGCGGTGCGTTACCCCTGTTCGGTTATTCCCTCTACAAGATGCCTCCTACTGCTAGGCTACTTTTGTGAGTTTTTAATGTATGTATAATTATTTCTTTTTTTTTTCTGTCTGTTTCAGTGTTTAGATTTGTTATGAACGCCGAACAGGGCCCCTCCCCCTGAAACTACCCGCTTCCTTCGTTTTGCACCTTACAAACCTGGTGATACGTTGGTTTCCTCACCCCTCCCCCTCCAAAGGGTCACAAGTGTATCAGATAAAATAAACTAATATTACAAAAGCAGGGAACAACAGCAACAATAAGAAAATGCGCAAGTAAAAGTAGAGTAAATAAAATAAAATGAAATGAAAAGGAAGGAAGGAAGGAAGGAAGGGAGTAAGATAGCGACAAGCAATAGAGTTGGAGGAGAGTGTTAAAGTTCATGCGACTTCTTAGAGGAGTTCTCGGCCTTTGCAAACTGTGCAACGTTATACTGCGGAATGTGAAAAAGAGAAAGGGGAAGTAAAAATAAAAAAAACCTTGAAATGCAACAAACAGAAGGGCGCTGCTACACTCATGTGCTTTTTTTAAAAAAAAAAAAAAGACACATGATTCAGCAAGAGACATAAGGCGTAATGCTTCTCGATTCTAACACGCACTCATAAATAAACACACATATATATGTATATATATTATATACATGATATATACATGACATATATGTGTGTGTGTGTGTTGACCACGGACGTGGCGCAGTTGAAATTCACTAACATTCCCCACGTTTACTCTTCCCTTAGCCGAATCCCTAGCGGTTGTTGTTGTTTCACTGCTCTTCTCTTCTTAGCTCCCCCCCCCTACATTTGCATCTCTTATATATATATATTTGTATTTCACTTTTTTCCTGTATTACCACAAATAAAGTTACTCGAATACTTTTAGATTGTGCTCACCTTGTGTTGCGTGTGCATATGAATTCCACTTCCCCAAAAAGAAGCACCTGCAGGAGAGGTGAAAAGTATGCATAAACGCATATACACTGCAAGACATTAATTGATTCACCAATCACAACGGCCAGTAACCACTACAAACGGCTGCTAAACGGAAGTGAAGTTTTAATTGCGACGGACAACAGGAGAAACACATGGAGCGGTAACAACACATCGCTACATTGCAAAACACCGTGTGGCACCTCCTGGCGTGAATCCACACAAAAGTGGCAATTAAAAGGAAACAAACGACAAAAACTTTTCATTTCTCTACCTTTACAAGAAGGACAATGTCTTCCTCGCCGTTTGCGACTCCTTCACACGGCGGGCTTCTTCAGCCTCCATTGTCTTGTACACTTGTCGAAGTTCCTTCTTCTTCCCACGGCGTTCGCGCTTCAGATCCTTTACCAACTGCTTTCGCATCTTTTTCTCCTCCTTCGATTCATTCTTTCCTTTCGCTAAGGACAACACCGACGTGCTCAAGTCCGGCACCTCCTGCGACATGTCATCACCCTCATTATTGTCACGGTGCGGTTGAGTAACTTTTTTACCCTTCCGCTTCTTTCCCGCGTCTGGGGCCCGTATGACGTTAGGTTGATTGAAGTACGTGGAGTAAGTTGATAAAACTGTCTCGCAATCAAGGCGGTTGGACTTATCTACGATCCTCCGCACAACATATGTTTCCCCCTCCTCCTCCTCCTCCTGCGACTCGCTGCCACATTCTGATGAGTTATTCGCTTTTGCAGCATTCCTCACCTGAAATGTGCCATCATCGTGATTACAATCATCATCCATTTCTTCACTAGCGCCCATGCTATCATGACCTATTTTCACTTCACCGTCCGCAGCGTTCTTCTGAGCCTCAGCCTGACGGCGCAATATACGCTCCCGAGCGGCTCTCCGGATCTCCTCTGTCTCCCGTTTAAATTCCGTTGCGAAACGTATTTTTTTGTCAGGCAAAATTGTCGTTGTGATTACATCACCCGAAGCCGTCATGTCGGTTGGAACGCCGTATGCCATGCTCTTTAGCTGGTGAATAAGGCCCTTATTTCGCATTGGCTCAGCAGTTCTATAATCAATACCGGCACGCTCAACGACAAACTCTTCCATAGCGCGGAGGTACTGGTCAGCGTCTAGCGCACCTTGCGTCCGCGGGTCATCGGTATAAGCGTCATTTAACCTCTCATCAACGGTGAACTCACGCATCAGTTGTGTGAACTGGCGGTCAATCGCACGCCGTGTCGTGTCATGTGGCACAAAACTTGCCGGGACGTTGTCACGGTTTGTACTTCCGTCATCATTGCCGTCATCATCATCATCATCATCATCACCACATCGGCGCCTGTCAACATCCAAATCATCGTCTTCTCCGCCAAAAACCAACTGTCTCAGAAACTCATCCGTTACTTCACCTTCCTCCTGGTCATCAAACAATTTATCGTCACTACTTTCCTCCTCACCGTCAGCGGCTTCACTTCTAGACTTCTTAGTAACTCCTTCACATGCACCACCGTCATTATCACTAATATCCTCATAGCCGCCATCATCAGCACATTCATCATTTTTATTTTTATTATTATTATTATTATCATCATCATCATCAGGGTCCTGTGCCAAAAGAAAGTTGTGCCTATTTAAGTAATCCTCTTCACCTTCTAACATTCCTGCGTTACGTTCAGTTGGTGCCGATGTCTCATCCCATTCTTGTGCCCAACGACTTACAGTTGACATAGAGGCTCCTCCATCATCACAAAAGCTGTCATCATCATCCCGCTGACGGCGTCCGCGTCCTGAACCCGATGCCGGTAAATGCTGACGCACTATTCGCTCTTCCACCATTATGGCTTTACGCCCTCCGGTGTTCTCCGCGTCATCATATGGCTGGTGGACGAGTTTAAATGTTACACCTTTTGAGCGTTTTGGAGGCATTTTATTCTCCTCCTTCCTCTTACGCACTCACTCACTCACTCACTTCCTTTTGACTTCGATACGGTGCTATTGTTTTCTTTTCAACCTTTGCTACTATTTATATATTTATGTGTATATTTATATATTTTTTTCTTTCTTTTTTTTTCTCTCTCTCTCTCCCTTTTCTCTTTCCGTTGGTTAAGTACTGAAAACAAAACAAAACAAACAAACAAACAAAAAAAGCACCGTCCGCTCACGTGTCGTCAAAAACACTAATGCGAACAACTTTCACACAAACACGCGCACTATTTCTCACTCTTACTCTCACTCTCTCTTTTTTTTTTATTATTTTCTTCTACCTTTTCCTATTTCCCACCTCTTTGTATGGCTGTCTCCCTTTCTTCTTCTTTGTTCTTTCTATTTTATTTTTATCATTTACACGAGCAAAAGTTATTCGAATAAAGTGAAATATGAAAAAAAGAAAAAGAACAAAGAAGAATAAGAAGGAAAAAAGATAAATGGAATGAGGGCTCAAGTAAAAGAATACATATGTGAGTAATATCAGTAAAAGAAGAAGAAAAAAAAACAACAGGGAAAAGATATATATATATATATTTATATTTTTATATATTTATTTATATATATTACGGATTGTTTGACTCAGCTGAAGAAAGAAGGGAAAAGTGGCAAAAGAAGAAAAAGAAGAGAAAGAGAAAGAGAAAGAGAGAGAGAGAGAGAAAAAAAAAAGAGATGAGGTGTGTGAAAAAAATTCCCGCAGGTGGCAACACACATAAGTGAAAAGCCTTTCATTCAATTAAAAGTAAAAATAAAAGGCAAAGAGAAAACGAATGAATGAATGAATAAATTCAAAACAACAAACGAACAAACAAAATGGGAAAAGAAAAAAAAGAAAAGAAAAGAAAAAAAGGAAAAGAAAAAAAGGCAGAGGGGCGTGGAAGAATGACACAGACGAACAATGAAAAGGGGGCAAATAACAACAACCACAATCATAATAACAATAAATTGCAATTGTAATTATAATTATAATTGTAGTAACTATAGCTGTCATAATCCTAATCATAACACACTGGGATGGAAAAAGAAAGTCACGCGGTGGAAACAAACTTGAAAACAAAAAAAAAACAAAAAAGAGTCGAGCAGAGCAAAATGGAAACAAAAACAAAAACAAAAAGTGTAAGTGAAAAAAACAGGAAACGGGTGAGGGAATGTGGGCAGAGCTGCTTTCTTTTTCTTTTTCTTTTTCTTTTTTCTTTTTCTTTTTGTTGTTGATGTTGATGTTGATGTTGTTGATGTTGAAACTGACGTGCAAGTGAGAAGCAGGAAAATAAAATAAAACAAAAACAAAACACAAACCACGCATTCACGCAGATACATATGCAAATATATTTGTACAAATATAAGCGTACACAAAAGGAAAGAAAAACAAATAACAAAAAAAAAAGATGCGGTTACACGATGAAAACACAGCAATGAAAACAAACGATAACAAAAACAATAATAACAATAACAATAATAATAATAACAATAATAACAATAATAACAATAATAATCGGGGGAAATATCAAAGCCAAAAGTTTTTTTTTGTTTTCCTTTTTCTTTTATTTTAAAAAAAAAAAGAACACAGATCGGTACTGCCGATAGCAAATGAAACCACGGAGGGAAGGAAGGTGGGGGAAATATGCCTAAGAGGGGAGGAAATAAAAATAAGTAAATAAAACAAAAACAATAAATCAGAAAAGGAACAATATGAAGAGGAAGTGAAAGAAAAAAAAAAAAAGAGGACAGTCCGGTAAGGAAATGGCATAAATAAAATTCGTGCGATTACCGGGTACCGCTCCGTCAAATGAATCGCTTCACTTCAACATAGCAATCGTAACACTTAAAGAAATTTACGTATATATAAATATATACAAAATACAAAATACAAACATGTATTCATACATATTTATATTTATATTTATATATTTATAAGTTTGTGCATTTTTGCACCTTTGTGTACATTTTCTTTTTTTTTTTGTTAAGCGACTTCCTTGATGATGATGATATTGTTGTTATTAATATTATTATTATCGTTTGTTTTTGTTTCTGTTGTTATTCCTTTACATCTAAAGTATAACGGGCATAAAAATTCTTCATGTCATTCTCTTTTCTTTCTTTTTTTTCTAAAAAAAAGAAAGAAAAGAGTTCCATGCACCACTCGTACCTTTTCACCACTTTCATTACCATCCCCTCCTCGTTGCTTTACAATTATTTCGGTTTTACCAATAACAATAACAATAACAACAATAATAATAATAATAATTATTATTATTATTATTTCCTATTGTTTTTTTTTTCTAAAATTCATTTCAATCCATCTCTTCCCTCGAGACCAAAACTGCTGCTGCGACTACTGGCAGCGTTACGACAAGAAAAGACAAGACAATACAGTACAAAAATTTAATTTAATTTAATTTGAGTACAATATATAATATAATATAACATAATAAAGAGATTATTAACAAAAGAAAAAAAAACAACAAAACAGATACGCATTTATCTCAGGTCTTTCGTAGCAAATGACAAGAAAAACAACGCTAACAAAAATAAAAATT
Source organism: Trypanosoma brucei brucei TREU927 (assembly GCF_000002445.2). Classification (NCBI taxonomy): domain Eukaryota; phylum Euglenozoa; class Kinetoplastea; order Trypanosomatida; family Trypanosomatidae; genus Trypanosoma; species Trypanosoma brucei. Next base: position 1,104,976 of record NC_007276.1, on the reverse strand, counting down.
AAAAGCAAAGAACAGGGGAAAGGCGTGATTATGTTATCACGTCCACACATATTTCAAGTTTTTTTTTTTGCTTTTATTTTATCTTTTTTTTTTATTTTTCCTTTTTATTTTCCTGTTCTTCCTTTCCTCCTCCTCCTTTTTTTTTTTGCTGAAATTATTAATACAACATAAAACTCCATACGTATCCTCGCATATTCTTCCCTCCACCTTTCATCATCCCATTGCTATAAATATAAAAATATACATATTATATTCCCTTTCCTTTTTTTTTTGTATTTCCCCTTCGGGTTTCTCCGGGGTTGTTTCTAGAAAACAAAAAAAAAACGATGAACGATGCATTCCATTTTCAGTGCCTTATGTGTTTCTTTCCCATCTCCATTCAAAAATAAAATAAAAACATAACACAACACAACACAACATAACATAACATAAAATTTCGTTTCATTTTCATTTTCACTTTTATTCAGCACTTCGGTGCCACGCTCTTTAAAATAATAATAATAATAATAATAAATGTACGCATATATATATATATATATATATATATATATATATATATATATATATCGATGCCTCATATCTCATTAACATAAGAACAACAACAACAATAATATCAATAATAATAATAATATCAAAAACAATTCAAAATAAATAAATAAACATAACAATAATAACGTAATAATAATATTGATAATATAATAGTTACCATTACTACCGTTATTATTATTATTATTATTGATATTAATATTATTGAAATGATGCTGTTGTTAGTAAAATATGCTAACGGTGGCAAATGAACGGTTGTTTTATTATTATTATTATTTATTCACATGTGTGTGTGTGTGTGTGTGTGTGTGTGTGTGTGTGTGTGTGTGTGTGTGTGTACGTATGTGTATATGTGTTTTTATTTATTTTCTGTTTTGTTTTGTTTTTGATAGGAAAGAAAGGAAGAATTAATCAAATTAAAATAAAATAAAAAAGGAAAAGAAAAAGAAAAAAAGGAAACAACAAAAATCACTTGTTTACATGACACACGGCGTTACGGTTTGGGAGGGAAAAGCAGCGAACACGTTAATAATAATAATAATAATAATAATAATAATAACGGCAATAACAAGAAAAAACAATAAAAACACCGGGGCATTTTACCAAATATACCAACAAAAAAACCGCGTGAGTAAAAATATATGAAGAAGCAAAAAAAAAAAAATGTGCCCGTGTAAATGCAACGTGTTGGTGTTGTATCTTCTGCTGAATTCCGCTATCAAAACCATAGCAGTGATGGTGGGAAAAAGATATGAGACGGAATATAAACACATATATAAATAAATACACACGTGTGAGGCACAAAAAGAAAAAAAGAAAAAAGAAGAAGAAGAAAATAGAAAAGAGGGAGGGAAAAAATATTATTATTATTATTATTATTGCGTAACCCGGTCTCTCTTCCCTCCCCCCCATTTTATTTTTCCTCTTTTTTTTTATTTATTTTTGGAATTCCATAATCCCATCAACTTTTCACTTGTTAATCTTCATTCGAACTGTGTATATATATATATATTTATTTATATATTTTATTTTTTTTGCATTCCTTTATTTTTTTTTCTTTTTTTACCTCCTCCTCCTTCTTCATATCCTTCTCTAAATTTATGTGACCATAACGTATATGAATGTGTACATTTATTTATTTATTTATTTATTTCTGCATAAAGGTATATTCTCCTTTATTCTTTTCCTTTTCATTTTTTCTGTTACCTCTTTTTCCTTCCTTTCTTCCTTTCTTCACTCACTCACTCTCTCTCTCTTTTATTACTATTTTGTTTTTCTTTTAATTTGTGAGAAGGAGAGAAAAAAAAAAAAGAAAAAAAGAAAAAGAAAACACACGCACACAACATATTCTTCACTTTCCTTTATTTTTCTTTTTTTTTTTCTGCCACTTGGAAATAATAACGAAAGCCCGTCACTTTTAATTATTATTATCATTATTATTATTTTTTTTTTTTTTGCTAAACGAAAGCGCTCATTCGCTCATTTTATTTAATTGTTATTTGTGTCATATCGGTCACTTTAGCGGTCACCGTCTCTCCTCCCATGGCGATATTTCTTCAGTTCCTCCTTTTTTTTTAAAAAAAAGGAATTATTATTTTCTTTTCTTTTCTTTTTCCTCCCCCCCCTTTTTTTACGTGTGTACATTTTGCGTTTCATCTCATCTCATCTTATCTCATTCAATTCAATTCAATTTCACTTTTTTCGTACACTTGACGTGGTGTAATTCCCCAATATGTCATTTTTTTTCTTTTCTTTTTCTTTTATTTATATTTATACATTTTGTTTGTTTTTTTTTGTTTTGTTTTTGTTTTTAAATTTGATTTTCTCTCATACAAAATTTCTTCTTTTCTTTTGTTTTTTCCCCCCCCCCTCTCCACTTCTCCACTTCTCCACTTCACCACCACCACCACCACTCCCCCTTCGCCTCTCCGCTTTGTCAAAATGGACGACTACTTTCAACGGTAATGAGTCACGATGAAAATTATAATAATAATAATAATAATAAACAAACCACAAACAAACACAAATTCTTAAAGGAACATACAATTTTGTATAATCTCACACCTTTTTGTTGTTGTTGTTTTTTCCCCCTTTGTCTTTTGCTTTTGTTACTTTTTTTTCTTTTTTTTTGCCATTTACTTCAATTCATTTTGTTTGGTCTTTCTTTCCTTTCTTTCACAAGTAAACCAAAGGCAAAAAAACAAAAACAAAAACAAAAAAAACAAAATATTGGTGGATTATACATTATATATTATACATTTCATTTAATTCATTTAATTTCACTCTTTTCTTTTTTCTTTTTTTTTCCTTTTCCTCGTTTCCCCTCGTTTCCCTCTTCCTTTTAGTTTGGCCATGCAACCTCCACTCATTATTTGTTGCCGCCATCACAACTACGATGAACAACAATAACAATAATAATAATAATAATAATAATTTTAAAAACAATAAACAATAAAGAAAAAAAAAGAACAATAATAACAATAATGATGATGATAGTGATGATGATGATGATGATAATAACTGTAATAATATTAGTAGTAATAATAAAATAATAAATGTATAAATTTATATTGATATATTTAATTAATTATTTATATATATATATTTTTTATATGAGTGGAGGTGGTGAGTGAACTAATGGAAGACCGAGAGATATTTTCTTCATTCCCTCATTTCTTTGTTGTTCTTTTTCTTTTTTTTTTTTCCTTCTCTTTTTCACTTTATTTCGTCTTGAGTTGTCTCATTTATTTTGCTCGAATGCACCCATGAGAAAAACGAACAAAACGGGAGAAATATTTCCCTTCATATCATAAATATTAGTTTTCTTTTTTCCTCTTTCCCTTGTTGTTTTCCTCCTTTAAAATGAGAATATATATGAATTCATTTCAGTTCAATTCATTTGTTTTAAAAAAGTCTATTCTTGTTCTCGTTCCTCCTCCCGTCTTTGCTTTTTTTTGTTTTTTTTTGTTTTGTTTTTTAATTCCTTTACTTTCATTCTTCCGGATTTTTGCCGTATTGGGAATTTGTTTGAAAAAAAAACGAAAGAGGGAAAAAGAATCGTTTGATTTAATATAATAAAAACAATAATAATAATTATTATTATTATCATTAAAGAAAAAGAAAGAAAAGCGTACACTATGAACGGGAAAGTAACAATAGAGAAACAGAAACAAAAACGGATCCCAAGAGACAATGACAGGGAAAAAAACAAGATGATGGGGGAAAAGGTAAAACACACGCAACAACAAAAAACTAAAACTTAAAAAAAAAAAAAAAGAACACCGAACAAAACACGACAGAACAAAAACAAATAATATCGAACAGAAACAACGAGAAAAAAAAAAGAAAAAAAAAAGAGAGCCCGAACATACACAACAAAAATAAGAGAGGAAACGGAGGTAAATAGCGCGCGCGGGGGGGAACAAGTGATAAAAAGAAAAAGAAATGAACAGAGAAAGACAAGAAAAAAAGAGCAAAGAAAAAGAGAACAGGAAAGGAAAGGAAAGGAAAATGAAGTGAAATGAAATGAAATGAAGGAAAAGAAGGTGGAACGAGAAGTCAACGATTGAAAAATTTATTTGAATGTCGTGGGAAGGTAAAACGGAACGGGGGACACAAGAGATTAAACAAGATAATACAATATAATCAATAATAATAATAATACAATATAAAGTGACGAGTTAAGAGAGGAAAGGGATCGAAGAAAGAGTTGAGGGTAATGAAGTAGCCATTAATTTACATAAGGATATGTTACATCCCTCTTTTTATTTTCCGCTTCGTTTCTTTCGCCTCTCTCTTTCCCACAGCTTCGGCATTCCTTTCTATTATTCCTACTCATCTCCCTCCTCTGCTTCATTACCTCACTCTCTTCCGTGTCTGCTCTAATTCTTTTCATTTCACACTCCATTTCTTTTTTAAAAAAAGGGGGAAAAACATTATTCTTATTATTATTATATTTTCATTTTCATTTTCCTTTTTTTTCATTGGTCACATTAAATGCGCACATCTCCCCGCATCCTGCGCCCATAACTCTTGTCTCTCTCTCTCTCTCTCTCTCCTCTCTCTCTCTTCTCCACACATACACACTTCAGTCCTGTATATCATTATCACAATATTATTCATATATTCATATATTCATATCCGTATCCATCATCAATATTCTTCACACAATCAATCACGTACCTGAATCCTTCATTAAATCTCTCTGGTAAGCAACAAAACAATAACAATAACAGTAATAATAATAATAATAATAATGATAACAATAACAATAGCAGTGATAATAAAGCGCACATAACAATAAAAACGCGTGACATTCCTCTTGTTTCACTATATTTTTCATTACAAAAATATACAACATTCCTTGTTCCTTCCCTGCCACCCCTAACCCACCCCGCCGTACACACGTACACCAAATTCACTACAACGCGCACATTTGCAAACCTTCTTTTTATGAACTTTCTTCTCCAACCATTTGTGCTCACTATGTTCTAATCACCGAATCCATTTCCTTTCCTTTCCTTTCCTTTTGTTGTTGTTTTTTTTTGTTTTGTTTTTCATTTTATTATTTACTCTTCTATTTCTTTTTTTTTTTTACAGGTGAGTAAGGGTACAATAACTCCCCTCCGTACACTCTGCCATTTCCCTCTTGTTATTATTTTCTTTTTTAAAAAAAAAAATCATTTGCCCCCTTTCTTCCTACTCCTCTCCTCCTCCTTTTGATCCTCTTCTAAAGGCACACAGAAGCACGAACGCAGACAAGTTTCCGAAAAGTGGGAACCCCTCCCATCCCCCGTCCCCCAAATTAAAAAAACAAACAAAACAAAAACGAAAACGAAAACGAAACAAAAACGAAAACGAAAACGAGAAGAAACGGAACGGAGCGAAACGAAATGGAACGAAGGGTACACAAACTCGTAACCCACACACATACACACCCTTCGTATTCTTTTATAGTCATCTGTGTGTTACAAAAACGGCACAAATGAGCCGGGGGCATGCAGGCGGTGGTCCTCATCACCAGACGGAGTCGTCACGTGGCACAACTCCGCCGCGCCCAAATTCTCCAGAAAATCAAGCGATAATGATGAATCGGCGTCATACACATCACTACTGCTCGGATGCGGACACATCGTTGGCTCCACATCATCTTTTACAACCGGGCCGACCTCCACTGCAGAAGAAGAAAGAGGAGCAGGAGCAGGAGGAGGAGGAGGAGGAGCCGTAAACGAAAACCCCGTGGAATCTACAAGACCCGCTAACGGATCTGTGGGGAATGGCGGCGGTTGTGCAAAGGACGAAAAGATGTCCACACGCTGCTGCTCGGATGATGAACCCTCAGAAACGGATGCAAACCCCTGATGTGAACAATTGCCGCCTGTGGCTCCCATATTTGCGGATTGACTTTGGCCCATAACACCAACCGGAATGGTGGAGCCGGCCTGATGCCAAAACATTGGAGTCCTCAGTGCCATTGCCTGACCATTTACGCCTACGCCAACGTTTAGAACGGGTTGAGGCACAAAAACACCGCCCTGTGGGATCATAGTCGGAAAGACGGCAAAAGCGCCTCCCGGGAAACCGCAAGCATCGGTTCCGAGCGAAAAAAGTCCCGGAAGGCCACCTGGTGTGTCAATACCGAGTCCACGAATATCCCCTCTCGCGGAACCATGGCCCGATATCCCTAATGACTTGTTACTTCTAACGCTGCCACTTGGACTACTGCGACTGACGCTGCCATCGTTGTTTTGATTTGTGTTGCCATTCCGTCCCCAAGCGCTGCGGCCACTTTGTGCGTTGTGACTGCGTCCATGTCTGGGGTTATCCTCCGCAAGCTTCACCATAAGGGGAATTTTTCCACAACTGTGAAAGGGACGAGTGTTGTGGATGGCCTCAGCTGCCCTCTCAGCGACTCCGTCGGTGTGGAACGTAATGAAGGCGATGCGACGTTCCAAGTGGCGACCGGCGTTTGGCGTGGTGTCTTTATGTATTGACACGCCCTTCACTGGACCAAACGCGCTGAACACTTCAGTTAGATCGGCGTCACTGACATCCAAAGGAATGTTACGTACGAATAACTTCACAATTTTCTTTCGGGCCTCGCCTACGGGAGTGTCGTCGTGTTGCCTCTTCGCCCATTGAACAACCATCGAGCGGCCCTCCAGCACATAACCCGTTAGAGCCTCCATCGCCGCCTGTGCCTGTTCTGTTGTGGCGAAACGCACAAAAGCCGTTCCGAGACTGTCACCCGTATGAATATTTCGCATTACAGCCGCAGAAAGAATTTCTCCATATGGCGAAAATAAATCTACCAACTCATTTTTCCCTAACAAATGGGGAATATTGCTCACAAAGAGATTTGTCCTACTTTGAGATTCCGCACGGGAGTCCGCAGCCGGGGTGACGGTAGGAGTACCAGCGGTACCGGCTCGCAAACTCGCAACAGGAACATTGCTGCTGCTGCTATGGCTTCCACTACTGCTCGTTCCCGGACCGCTTTCATTATTCAATGGCGTTTTGCCACTTCGACCCTCATCATCCAAACCAAAGAGTGGCAGCGGCACATGCGCAGATGTGGTGGCTAAACCCTTAAGAGCAACAGCAACAGCAGCAGTTGCATTTGCATTTGCAGTAGTTGTCGGCGGTGGTACCGTCTCCACGTCACTCACCGCTGAGGCATCCAAAATCCGTTGCTGGGACCGCTCAATTGCATGAACCAACTGCGTCCCTTCTTCAAAAGGAACTTCCATGACTCACCCTGCAGTTGGGGTTTGTTTGTTGCTGTTGTTGTTGTTGTTGTTTTTTACTATTCTCTCTCAGACACACACACACGCAAACTCACACGCAAAAACGCAAACAAATACACAAACAACGCCCTCTCGTATTCCCTTGAAGGTTATGCGCACTTGCTTTTATCTGTATGTATAGTTTTGGTACCACACTCCCTCTTGTGTGTGAAACCTCCTCTTCACAGTCCCACAGCTATATCACCTGATGTTGCTGTTTCTCCTCCTCTTCTTTTTTTTTTCTTGTTTCTTTTTTTTATTAATTCGTCACGCTCCTTAACTGCCTCACGGAACCCTCGTGAGTGAAGGGTGAAAGGAGGCTGTGCGGCTGCCTCTCGCCTGTATTGTGAAGTTCACTCACGCTCAAAAACCGCTGCGAGTGATTTCAGTCACTTCTCAGATCGTTTGTTGTTGTTGTTGTTGTTGGTGTTGGTGTTTTTTTTTTCTCTCTCTCTCTCTCTTCCTTTGCAACCTTTTCAGCTATTTTGTGGTGGTTGCTGTATTTGTCTCCCTTTATTAAATGCGTATATGTTATTTCTTCTCCCTTCTTGTGTTTGCAGTTGTGTCAACTACACTCACCCTTTAAGAGCAAAAGAAACACAAGACAAAACAACAACAACCAACCAACCAAAATATGGTATTGAAAAAAAAAAAAAGCAATGTGGCCCGGTAAAGTGCGCCTCGTACCCTTTGTTTTAATTTTCTTTTTTTTTTTCCGCACCTTTTTTCTCCTTTAAAAAAAAAAAAAAAATCACCCAAGGACTTATCCGACCCTCCTTTTGCTCTTCTTTTTTTTTTTGTTGCTTCTCACGTGACACGCTCACTTTCACTTTTGTGTGTGTCCGTGTTATTCCGCTTCTTTTTTTTTTGTGTGTGTGGGGGGGGGTGCTGCTGTTGTTGTATCTTTTTTTTTTTTGGTCCTTTTTCTTCTTTTGTATTTACTTATAAATACACAAGTACAAATACAAGTAAATGAATTCCCTTTTCCCCTTTCGCTTTTATTTATTTATTTTCTTCTCTCTCTCTCTCTCTTCTTTCCCTTTTTTTTTTGTTCTTTTTTTTTTCTTTCTCTCTGCCTTTCCACTTTCCTTCCCTTTCTTTTCGCACTATTTTATTTGTTTTGTTTTTGCCTTTGCCTTTTCTTTCTTTAATTCGATCACTTCCTTCCTTCAGTTTCCTTCTTTGTTGTTGTTTTGTTTTTGTTTTTTGTTTTTAACTCTGGACGGAAATGTCGCTGCTGCTGTTTAATTTATTGTAATTCCTTCGCTGATATGTAAAGAAGAAAACAAAACAAATGATTTTTTTTTTTTAAAGGAAAGAAAAAAAAAAAGAAAAGAGAAGAGAAGAAAAGAGGGGGAAAATGAAGAGAAGCACATGTACTTAAGGGAGTTCAACCATAACAAAATCAATAATATTAATATCAATAATAATAAAAACAATAATAATAACGGAAGCATTTAACAATTATAATAGCAGGAAATAAATGGTGACACAATTAGCAGTAGTAATAGTAGCTGTTTTTTTTTTTTGTTGTTGTTGTTTTGTTTTTGAGTGAGGAGGAACAACTGTGAAAAGAAAATAAAAAGGAAAGAAAGGGAAAACTTTCCCTCACACACCCCCCCCCAAAAAAAAAAAAAAAACATACATTTCCGCTCATATATATATATATATATATATGTTTCTTTTTTTTTATCTTGTTTTTTTTTCTTTCATTTCAGAGGAGCTATCAACAACAAAAAACAAAAAAGAAAAAAGAAGGGCGATTAAATAACAAATAAGGTTCAGGCAAAATAAATATAATAAAAAGAAGAGAAAATAACTTCACGTATTGTATTTGTCGGCCAAATGTTTTAAAGCACCCTAAATAAGATAAAACAAATCACTTCGGTCTTTTGTTTTCCTTTCATTTACTTCTACTTTTTTCTTTTTTTTGTTTTATTTTTTTTTTATTTTCAACTTCTTCTCGTCATTATTTAACATGAATGAATAAATAAATAAATATGAATAATTTATTTTTGATTATTTCTATTCTTTCTATTATTGTTATCGTTTGTTTATTTCCTTTTTCTCCTCCGCTTCCGAGTGCCGTGAATTTGAAATATTAATTTATTTTTCTTTTTATTATTTATTTTTCGGGGAGAGGGACATAACAAGACACCGAATAAATAATGATATTACAATAATAATAATAATAATTTTAATTTTAATATAATGGTGAATAAAATTTTTTAAAAGAAACAAGAAGAAAGAACACGGGGACAGGCAAAAACAACAACAACAACAAATAACTATTATTTGAGAAAAAAAGAAGGGGAAATGAAGAGAGGACCGCATCACGAAAGCAACGATAATAAAAATAGTAATAATAACAACATAAATAATAATATAATAAAATTAAAAAGGTGCGCGGAATCGTTACGGAAATGAACTGAGTAGTGTCCACATTTCCCTCAATAATTCATTTATTCACTCATTTATTTATTTATTTATTTATTTATTTATTCCCCACCTCATAATTCCTTTATGCATTATTCCTCCTTCTATATATATATATATATATTCTTCCTTTACTCTTTTCGCTCAATCATTTTAATTCTCCCAGCGTTTTAACTCATTTGATTCCGATACTTTTACTTTACTTTATTTCATTTCATTTTTTTTTCGTTATGTTTTGTCTTGTGTTGTGTTGTTTTCCCTCCCGCTTCATTTGAGTCGGAACACAAACGAACAAACAAACAAAATAGAAGGAAGGAAGAAACATAACAATCGAAACAATAATAATAATAATAATAATAATAACGGTGGAAACCAGGCATTAGAAGTGATTAATTATATATATTTATTAATATCATGACTTTCGTACAAATGTCATTTATTTCGTCATTTCGCTATTTTGCTTTATTTTGTTTTGTATTACTTTTTTTCTTTTAAAACCAGAAACTCAAAAAACAAACAAACAAACAAACGGAGAAATATTTCCTTTTCACTCTTTTTTGGTTTTCCCTCCCGTTACACGCATACGCACACGTGAAGTTTGCCATTAAATAAACAAAACAAACAATACATAAATATATAAATAAATAAATATATATATATATATATAAATATATTATTATGAAAATAAAAGGAACTTTCATTACTTTTCCCCCTTTTTTTTCCTCTTGTTTCATCCCTTTACTTTCTATATCTTCTTCTCTTTTTATTAAAAAAACAAAAACAAGTCTCCACTTGGACACACTTCAGTTCCTTCAAGCATTTATTTATATTATATATTTATTGGAATAATAACTACAAATAAAATTTAAAAAAATAATTAAACAAAAGAAAGTGAAATTAATTAGTTAATAGTAAATAAATGACTAAAGAACAAGAGGAAGGTGTAAAAATATATATATATATTCACAAATATAAGTCGTGTCTATAAGAAAAAGAAAAAAACAAATAAATAAAAAGGGGACGGCGGACCGCCGTGACAACCGAGGAAAGCAAATAATTGGGAAATGAAGAATAAACACGGAGATAAAAACGTATCAAAAAAAAAAAAAAGAGATTTGTTTTTTTTATTTCTTTTTTTTTTAAAATAAGAAATTTGAGAAAAACAAAAACTCAAAAAGAAGGGAAGAGTAGTCAAATACAAAATATAAGATTGAATTTATTTTCCCCCTGATGGGACACAACAGGAAGAAAAAAGAAAAAAAAAAGAAAAACAGTACACGTGCGAACCAGGAGAAAATAAACCGAATAAATAAATGAAGCAAATAAACACAAGTGTAACCGCAAAGGAGAGGGAAAGGGGGAAAAAAAAAAGAAGAATGTGTAAATACAGAGAAACGGGAAGACACGAGCTCAATCGGAGGATAATAAATAAATAACGTAAAATAATAATAATAATAAAGTTAACGTATATTATATATATATATATATATTAGGATATACAACAAAGCAAAAGCACAAACACATGAGGATATAAAATAAATACAGATAGTGGTCGACAACAAAAAAAAAAAGAAGTGTGGTGAAGGAAGGAAGGAAAATACAAAATACAGTGGAGACAAAAACAAAAACAAAACACACATACACACACACACACACACATGGCGGACGAGAAAAAAAGTTGGACCAATTAAAAGAATACCAACAACAGAAAAAAAAAGGGAGAATGGAAGGGGGAGGGGGGAAAAAAAGAATAAATAAACTGACATGAGCAAAATAAAAAGAAGGAAACAAAACAAATACACATAATACGCGTTAACCATCTGTACAAAACACTACTTTTCATCCAAGTATTGGCGGGAACGGCTCGGATTGTATGGATCATGCACATAACACCGCGCCCATTGGCGGTCACTTCCGCTGACACTCGACGTTTCCGGCGACATGTGTGGAAGCCCCTCCGCTGCAAGTGCTGAGCAACACGAAAGTAAAGAAATATCGAGCACAGCAGCAAGTGGGAGCTGAGACCGCTCCGCTTCTCTCGGTTGACTTTGTTGCTTTACACCGCCTCGTGGCAATGGCAAGTTATTTATTAGGGAAGCCTCAGGTGAGTCGGGAACAGCAACATGAACCGACGCTGCGCTAAAGCGACCCGCATCGGAAATTGTTGGAGTCATGTCTCCAACGCAACTTGCAGTTAGGGATGAGGTGGAATTTGACTGATGATTTTCCGGTCTTCGACGGGAGTTATGCCCCGAACCTCCACCAGCCACAGCAGCGGCAGCAGCGAGCCGGCGCTCCGAATGATCTTCTGCAAGTTTTACCATTAATGGGACGGAACCATGAGATGGGAAGGGACGAGTGTTGTGTACAGCCTCAGCTGCACGATCAGCAACACCAGATTCCGTAAATGTCACAAATGCAATGCGGCGTTGGGGTCGGTTGTTGTCAGTAGTGGGAGTTGCAGCAGCAGTGTCTTTGTGCAGTGATACGCTCTCCACAGTACCGAAACGTTCAAAGAGACGTTGCACATCTTCAGGTCCCACATCCAAAGGAATGTTACGTATGAATAACTTCACAATTTTCTTTCGGGCCTCGCCTACGGGAGTGCCATCGTGTTGCCTCTTCGCCCATTGAACCGACAGCACACGGCCACAAACCACTCGCCCATGACAACCCACCAGAGCCGCACGCGCCTGTTCTGTTGTGGCGAAACGCACAAAAGCCGTTCCGAGACTGTCACCCGTATGAATATTTCGCATTACAGCCGCAGAAAGAATTTCTCCATATGGCGAAAAGATTTGCTTAAGCACCGCTTCATCCACGCGATTGGAAAGATTACGTACAATTAGGTTCGTTTTGCTTTGGCATTCGTTTGGTGTTAATTTGCTTTCCGGTAGCTTCACAAAGGGTCCCCGCGGTTGCGTCCGATCCGATCGCCTTCCATGCCGTCGTGGGCACGGTGGAGATTCTCGAGAGATGCTCAAAGACATCATTTCTCCAGCGGAATCATGAGTTCCTGAAGAAATATCCCACTCGTATGGGCTGGTAGGACATATGGGAAGGGGAGCGGCGTTACTTTGAGATGAATAAGGATGAACCCCTTCCTGGGACATGTGCTTTTGGTACCGCGTAATTCGTGCAGAGATTATAATAATAGGGGTAATAATGTCGCTGTAAGTTACTTCCTTTATTGTTCTTTTTTTTCTCCTTTTAGTGAAGGCACGCTTGATTGTTAATTTGCTCTGTAACGTAAAGATAACGTGCGAACGACTCACTGAAGCGTTGCTACAGGAGAGGGGGAAAAAAAAAGGAATATTGAAAGCGATGGTAAAGACATGAACATGTCGAGCCCGCAGCACATATGTTTAGGACAGACAAAAAATGCGATTCACTCTGAGGAAAAAAGTGCCCCCCCCCCCACACACACACACAAACACTCCTTAAAAAAACACAAAAGGAAAAAGAGGCCCAAAACACTGATGTCAAACACAGCAGAGGCCCGCTAAAGCAGAAAGAATAGGAGGCGGCAGCGTCAGGGTTAAGGCAGCGAAAACCCTGCGCAGCGAAAGCTGTTGACAACAACCCGACGCTGTCAACCAAAAAAAAAGGTGAAAAGATATATATATATTATTTTAGATAAAAGAGGAGGCACAAATTACACAAAGACAGACACACACAGACATACACAGAGAGAGATGCACACACTAGGTAATGAAACAAGGGAATGAAAGAGATATTAAAACGAACCATGATAAAGTACAAAATGTGCAAAATATACACAATAATAATGACAGAGAGTGAGAAAGGGGGCGACCCACTACACACCGGCCCTGGTTACGCCCGTTGAATGGCCATGTAAAGGTGATAACAACTAAAAACAAACAAACAAACAAACATATGGACACAGAAGAGAAGCATGGAGGGAAATATGGCGTGTATCCACTGTTATGCACAACCTCTTTACATTACAAATTTGTGTGCGTAAGCAACACGCAGAGCCACCAAAACCCACAACAAAAAAACAAAAACAAAAAGCGGGCCAATGAAAAAAAAAAGGCGAAATCAGTAAAAATACACTAAGAAATGGAAAGGCCCCGATAGATTTTGAAAACCCCTGGTGGCACATATGACAAATTGAGGAAGGCAGCAACGGCAGTACGTGTAATGATGGCAAACGCGCTGCCATTTCAAATTACAGCAAAGACCACGACGACTGGACAAATACGTACTTAAACCAGAGCCCACGCGTGACCCCTCCCCCTCCCCCTCCCAATGTCCTCTCCAGGTGTGCACCCATACAAATACCTACGTTCCCATAACTGAATGACCGCATCTGCCTGTCTGTGATTACATGATGGGAGTAAAGGTACACACACATACACACGCACATATATATATTTATATATATATGTGCGTGTGTATGAATTAATAAACATATATACTTCACCTCACACGCGAGGACGTTTTCCCCGTAACCACGGATGCTGCAGCACCTCGGCAGCGGTCGGGCGCACGTTGGGGTCTTTCTGCAGCAACTGCAAGGCGAGATCACGGGCAAGTGGTGAAAGGACACTACCATCAACATCTAGCTGCGGGCCCTCGTCTTGAATAGCCTGTAACGTCTCCTGCTGAGACGTGCGGTAAAAGGGCGGTTGTCCGGACAGTATTTCCACCAAGAGTGCACCCAGCGACCACATATCAGCCTTGTAGGAGCATGGCGTGCCGCCCAAAAGTTCTGGTGGCATATAATCAAGCGTCCCACACACTGTCAGCCTCCCGTGGCCGTCCTCCGTCTCACTACATGCGTCGGTTTCACCCGCCGCGCAGCGTGGCGCCACTTCAGACGCATCATACCCGTTTGTTATCACAGCAGCGGCTGCAGAGCCGGCAAGACCCTTACTCCAGCCGAAGTCAGCAAGCCGTGCTACACCTCTGGCGTCGACGAGAATATTTCCCGGCTTTAGGTCACGGTGAACAATGCCGTGTTCGTGAAGATATGCCAGTGCCTGAGCAACATGTCGAATATAACGTGTCGCCCGGCCCTCGTCAAATCGTCTCTCCGCCGTCGCCTGAAGCCTCCGCAGCAGCGACCCACCCCTACATAGTTCCAGCACAAGCACGACACTTCGCGGAGTTATGTAATAGCTGAGCAAACGCACAATATTGGGGTGCCGCAAAGTTCGGTGGAGATTGATCTCCCACTGCAGCTGAGTCTCTAACTTAGCATCACGGAGCCGCTGTCGCGACAGTTCTTTCAGCGCAACGACTTGACGTGAAGGGAGGTGCCGGGCGGCAACCACAACAGAGTACGAACCCTCCCCCAGCACGCTCAGCCGCTGGAATTGCTCATCACGCAGATCACTCTGCTGGATCACAACCTTCGGTTTCGGCTGTCTCACACAATGATGCTGTTGTTGATGCCGAGAAGGCTTTTGTTGTCGCTGTTGACGGGAGATTACAGCCGGCTCCCCACCATCCCTCAGGCCACCTCGGCAACCATCAGCGGAGGTTAAGCCCCGTGGGGGTTGAATTTCCCATGGTGTTGGGGTGGGAAAGCCCACACCATCACCAGCGGAAAACCAAATAACCATCCTCCTCCCTTCATGGCGGTATAAAGCAAATGTGTAGCAACGGAAGAGTATGAGAAAAAGACGCAAACAAATGGGCAAAAATGTAACCAGTGGCCTGAAGAAGAAGATAACAACACAAGGAACCATGACAGTGCCAAGAGCAGGCCGACATCTCGCGAGAGGCGAATCTCGTGGACGGAAAGCGGTTAACAAAGCTTAATGGAAATACAGTGCGTCTCGTGGTATATGCAGAAAAAGTTCACTGACCGCAAACGGCAGAAGCGCCTGCACCCTCGGAGCCCTCAACAGCGGTATGCCAAGTGATGGTGGGGCTGCATCTCAACCACCCCGGTGTGTGCAGTTTTCTCGCTGTACGGATATAGTCACTCATGCACAGATCTACTGCGTGATCCGGCGAAGAAAGAAGAAGGGAAGATCCGTCACGACATCCACTCCTTGAGGTAGGCGCAGTTGCGTGGGTTTACCACACCGTTGCCACTTGCCGTACAAACATGAAGCTGCGCACAACCCATGCAAGGAAGACCGACAGCCGGCATCGCCCACGCACTCGGCTGTGAAACGGGCGCCGGCACCCACTTCGTCCCGGAGCCGGCGCCGGCAGCGGTGGGCACGGCCGAAAAGTGCCTCATTACATTCCGACCCGTGGCCAATTGGTACTGCGCGGGAACGGCAGGTGAGGGCGTTACGCAATCGAGTAAACCATCAAGTACTAACGTCTGCACGAGCAACTGCGCATCGCGCTGAGAAATTCGTTTAACACAGCCCGCCCCCACACTTCCCCCCCCACTACAACTTCCAGTACTGTCGCCCAGTAACGTTGCCACCGTGCCGTTGGGAGATGTTGTCATCACGACCGTACCCCCTGCTGTGGCATTCACATCAGCAGAAGAGCTGCCGCCGCGCGCCTCCTGCAAATGCTGCGTAATCTGTTCCAAGGAGACGGAATGCCGCTGAGCCACAAGTAACATAATGCGCCGCCGCATTTCGTCCACAAAACCTATGTCCATTTCACGGGAGTCTTCTCCGCCATAGAATGTCCCGCCAGTCACTTCGTCACTTGGCTCAAACTCGAATAGGAGGTAGATGCGTTTTGCACGGTTGGAAAAGCAGCGACGCTCCTTAATACGCTTCTGTGATAGCAGCATCTGCAACGATTTAATAATCTCCCCCTTAGGCAAGCGCAGGGAACTACAGAGCGCAGCCTGGTCAATGCCGCTGTTCCCACTGGCACGTATGGCGTCAAGTACCAGTGAGGGCCCCTCTGGCATGCTGTTCACGAGTGCAACGTACATATCACCCTCGCGGTTCCCATGGCGCAGAACCACCCGCCCGCCTTCCATCAAGCCCCGCAACGCTGCAGCCATTGTGCGGTGGTGAAGCCCGAGGTCCTGCTGCAGTGTTGCGAGTAACAGCGCACCCTGCCCAGCCAACGCCAAACTTGCAAGTATGCGTTGCTCAGCATTGTTCACACCCGGCACTGAGGTCATTACCTCCGTGCAGTACTAACTGAGAAGCGAAATGATGAGCAGGGGTAATGAAACCACGAACAATTGTACAACCCACAACCAAGCTCTTTTCTAGCATGGTCGAGTGCACCGAAGCACCACCACGTAAAACAGTGGGGGGAAAGCAAAAAGAAAGGGACGGAGAGGTGGGCAATAGTTTGATACAGCGTGGGAATATGGTAATGCACATGCAACGGGTGGGTTGAGCATGGTGCTCCAGATGGGAAAAGAAAGCGAAGTCGCGGGAAGGACTAGCATGAGAATACATATCAGGATGAGAGGAAAGAAAGGAGGAAAAAAGTGGGCTATGGTACACGAAATCCTGCGGCCAGCGTGCAAGGGGTTGATGCGCCTCAACCGTCAGTCTAATTAAATAGTTCCCTCCTGAGGGTAGCGGAAGAAAATAGACAAGTAAAAAATGCTTAATAAAGGCAAAGAACATACAAGTGCGAAAGTGCATAACACCCAAAAACAACCACATACACACACATATATATATGTGTGCATGTATAACCAGAAGCACCTGTGTGTGACAATGTTGTAAGAAGGTGACCATCACCCACTGATGGACCAAATGCCACTTATCCCACTTCAATCTTACGTCCAAAACTTTTTAACCTCTCTCACAACCTCCACGCAAACATTACCTCTCCATTCACTACCATATCCCCATCGTGTCCCACAACCTCACTATTCCTCCTTCTCACACTCATTTTCTTCCACACCACCTATATTTAAGGTATTTATGTATATGTGTCTGTGTGTACGTGTGTACGTGTCTGTGTCCATTTTCTGGTCATTTTCCTCTACTTCCCCATTATTCTCGATTTCCCTAATAACTCCGTTTTGGATGGTCACTGCAGTAACCAATATTTCAAAAAGAAAAAAAAAAGAACATTTAACACTACTGATACCAGTCACACAGAAAACATGGGGGAGAAACGAACGAAACAAAACGGTAAACGAGGAAGGAGAATGAAAAAAAAAAGGTAAAACAATAGAAGAAAAATGGTCAAAATACCCAGCGAGTAAGCGGCAGGGAAATAACAACAGAAGTAATCACAACTGTACTACGAAAAGCAACTCCGCTCCCCCCGCCCCCCCCCCTCTCCCTTCCAACCATTGCACCCCACTCATTTCCTCCGCTATCTGTAAAATCCCCCACTTTATCTTTCATCTTTTTTTTTGCGTGTGTGTCCCTCCTCTCAGCTTATTTTTGTATATATAAATATATATGTTGGGTCGCCACCACACGAGAGAAATCCCACCTCCCGCAAGCGCTACCGGGGCCTCTCAATCCTCAGCTGCACCACCGGCATTGACACCACGAAACGAAAAATAAAAAAAACTAAAAAGAAAAAGAGAAAGGGACAGGAAAGAGAGGGAAGAGGGAGGAGGAGGGAAAAAAAGAAAGAAAGAAAGAAAGAGAGAAAAGGGAACTAAGATAACCAGCGGGAAAAAGTATGCGATAGAGACTGGGGTGGGCCTCGAAGAGAGGGAGGTGCGAAGGATTACAAACATTGCGGAAGAAAACTGTGGGAGAGACGAGTAGAGGACATGGATGAACTAAAGGAATAGAATGAATAAAAAACGAAGAAAAGAAAAAAAAACAAGTAAAGAAGAAAGCTGAAACCCCACAAATCCATCAAACATTCCTTTTGTCCCTCTATCCTCACCCAAAACTCGTCACCACCAGTAAGACAAGCACGCACACGCAGACACGCAGAGAGAAAAGGGAGGTTGGAAAAGAAACTGTCACGGTATGCACCACAAGCACACATCCAGACACAAAATACTAAGAACAAAATCATTAAAGAAGGAAAAAAAAACTACGCCTCCAACGCGTAGACATACACAAAAGCGCACACACGTATATAAATATATATATATATATATGTGTACATACTTTCCGCTTATGAATTATTATTATTTTTTCCTCGCTGGACTTTACTAACGTAAAAGAAAAAACAAACTGAAGGTATTTACACGCATAAAACGCTTCGCATCTCATGATGAAAATGATGATAACCAAACAAAATTCAGATTGAGTTTTCCTTGAAACTGCCTTTGCCGTGTTTGTGAATTAAAACAAACATATATACATATATATATATATATATATATATATATATGTAGGCCACTAGCGCCTCACTCCTTGTGCTCTCCGCGGTCGCACTTACAGCAGCCCACTATCCGTACTATCCATTTCTTCCATATGCTACTCTACACCTATTTTAGTTTAGTCCCTGCCTTAAGCAAACCGTAAACATTTGATGCGGCCTCAGAAACGGCGAGCTTCATATCCCCCGCGTCGGTGGATGGGCTTCTGGTGAAAGCCGACACTGTCAGCCGCACCTCCGTTCCATCAATGGTGTAACCTAAACCGTAGCCGTTAGCGGTTACAGGACCAAACATGAATCGCTCTACCCACGGCGCTGTTAAATTACTTGTACTTAATCTCCACGTGGAGCACGAAGTGTACGTTTCGTCGTTGAAGAAAGCGAGCGCTGCGGCATCATTGCGCTCAACTGCCAGCCGCTTCAGAGCTGTCAAGTGCCGATCGATGCCTTCACCATTCGCCGCTGCCTTCGCCAACCTCACATGACGCTCTGCAGCCGCCTTTAGCAGTGCCACCTGCTCCTCAACACTCGCCACATATGTTGTACTTCCCTCCTCATCGGATGCGGCATTAGCCTTCGTCATACGGTTGACGGCCTCCGCCACGAGCTGCATTTCCCGAGTCGCTGACCGAATCGTCTCAGTACGCCCATGAAAGAAACGACCGGTGGAGGCCGCCTCATACGTTGGTGCGAGTTTATTCCGACATTTGTGGTGGGCCACCTGAAGGCACATCTGCACAAACGCATCGGGGCTCACACCAAGCTGCTTCAACTGAGTTTTGCCATACGGAATGGTCACGTCTTCCAACGCCGTTCCAGCAATGAGCTCGAGAGCCCCGGCGCGTGCCGCGCGAATGTGGGCAGCGAATGTCTTCCCAAACGTCAAGGTCAAGGGCTGAACCAAGGTGCCAACCTTCGCAGGATCCAAGCTGGTGGCAGAGGTGGAAACAGAACTTCCATCACCTCCCTCAACATCACTGATAATATCACTGATCCACCGGAGCCACTGAACGCCGTCGCTGCCGGAATGCTCGAAGTTGAATGCGACCCGCCCATCTGCAGATACAATAATTTGATGCTTGTCGTACCATCGGTTCTCAAACTCCGTGTTGTTGCCGTGCAGGGAAGCACCGTCCACTAATTTGCCGTCACCTCCCCAACTCTCAGTGTCGAGGCAAACAACCACAATGCCCTCTTGAATCTTTTTGAGGTTCTCCGCGTTCTCCGGTGTTTTCACCAACTCGGCATAAGCGCCTGCCCAAGTCTGGCGGTTCCCCGCCGTAAGAACTGACACGGGTGTTGTGTTGTCTGCATCTGGCGTGATTGACAGAACGTACTCAATTGACTTTTGGACCACCGCACGGTCAAGAGGGACCTGCTTGTCGTCAAACACGCGCACTGCATACGGGTGGCCGTCGTGAAGCACAATGATGTGACGAAGTTTCTCCATCGGTGTGGTGTGAAACGTATCCTTCTTCTCACCTGGAATGACCGAAGCTCCAAACTGCCGCAGTAGCGGGGACACATCGCGTGTTTCGTCAAATACCTCTACTCCCTTGTTCACGGCGTTATACACCCACCGCGCAATGCTGTGTACGACAGCCGCCCCGACAGCCGCTTGCGTATCACCCGCATTCTTTAGTTTCTTGGTGGTGATGGCGGGGTTGACATTCACTAATACGGGTTCACGATTGCTCAAATACATGTCTTCCCACAAGGCCTCAATATACGAATACGGGTATACGCCACATGCGGCAGCAGCGGTATCTGCCTCCACAAGTGCCGCCTGCAAGCCCCCAGCGGAGGAAGTAAGAAAGGTATCAAACTTCTGCAAGTGATTTTTCACCATCTCGGCGGACTTCAGTGGCCATATGGATGCGCGGTACCGCTCCGCTGTTGCCTCAAGTGTGGGAATGGGCAATCGAGGGAGCTTCAGAACGTTGACGGCAAGGTCCTTTACGGGGATGCGCTTCATGATAATTTAGATAGCACTGCGAAATAAATACTAAGAGATCGCTGGCGGAGGTACACAACAGTAACACTTCTGATGCATACGTAGGATTAGATCGTTAAAAAAGAAAAAAAAGGAGAGAGAAACCAGGGAGGAATAAGAGGGAGAAACACTGATGAACAAGATAGGAGCTATGCGATATCCCACATGGCATCGCGATCTTTCACTTATAAGCCACTCGTATCCAGTGGAGGGGGGAAGAGGAGCGGCGGCGGCGACTGCAACCACCAACAAATATCGGAAAGGGGAGGAGGATATGGTGTAACGTGTGAAACAATCTCCCTCTCCTTTCTTTCTTTCTTTCTTGCTTTTCCTCAGCTCTCCGGATATGGAAAATAACACGACATCGCGTGCCTCGTTAGTAATGTGTATGCTCAGAGTCCGTTTACCTTTTCCATTCCCTCATTAATGTAATTTGAATTTATACGTGATGGAGGTTGTTGCTCATAATCACAGCACTGGAACAACTCGCAGGCCCAGATGGCAACGTACAAGGGCCAAGTGCTCGGTGCCCGGGCATGTGTTAAAGGGTGGAAAATAATAATAATGACAATAATAGTAATAAATGTAATTCATGTATACATGTCTTTGGTGTGGAAAAAATAAAAAAATACATCGCGTTACCAACTTTAATGTTTAGTGTAGGAGAAAAATAATAATAATAATAATAATGAAAATAATACCACACTAACGGGAGTGAGTTCACGATACCTCCGTCGACACACCGCTCATCATCCCCTCCATGACAACCAAACAAAATAGGGAAAACACAAAATGTAAAACAGAACCAAACGACAATCTTCTTTTATACGTAAGCCCTCATTACCAAAGTGCACTGAGGGCGCTCGACAACAACACACAGAACAAAAACAAAACAAACAAAAGAGCTGACATAAAAAAGGAAAAATGGAAAACATTACACCACCTGCGACTCCCAGCGTCCAAACCCCTACAGCTTTTACCACACTCCTTACTGGCTCACTCACTTGTCAACATGCAAAGGCAACAACCGCAGCCCTCGTCATATCACGGTGCCGCATGGCATTTTACCTCCTCTTCACTAGCCTCCACCGTCCAACTTCTAATAACTTGGTCAAGTGTTACCTCACTGTACTGCTCAAATATTCGGGGGTCAGTCGGTGAGAGGAAGTTGAAGTTGCCCTTCGCTATAGACTCATCGGGAATCCGATCTAGTAAAGCAGTATGAAAGCGAATGTAATGCACTAGAGAGTAATAGGTGTAAAGAGGGACATCTTCGGGACGCGGCAGCGGACAGAACTTCATCAAGAACCCCAACAGCATCAAATCGGCCCCGGGGCCATCGTGTAAGAGGGCTTCCTCAAAGTTAACCGCCGTAACATAGTACATGTCCTTAATGTAGAAACGGATTTTGTTAAGCGGAGGTCGTCCCATCACATCCTCCGACGTCGCAGCCCAACTGTCAAACATAGTCAAAAGAATCTCCTCCAACACCTCACGACGGCGGTTAAACTTCTCGATGGGAACACTAGTGGCGCGGCGACTAACCATGTGCACATGCAACACATACAGCCAGTACGTCAAGTCCATCTCAGCGTATTGAAGGTCAAACAGCTCCTTCCACGCGGGTAATGAAATGTGATGGCATAAATGCCCGGACACAAACTCCGACACCGCGCGGACCTGCCCTCCGAGTGTCATCCATCGCGGCCTTTCCCCCTCATACACCGCCATAGATGAAGGATCCCTCACATCCACGCCCTTGTAACGTTCCTCATTTTCCTCCACCATGGATAGAAGGAGCTGCTCTGCGGGCATCATGTCAGTTGTTGCCCGTGAGGTGAGGAATCCATCCGGTACCTGCTGCAGGAATTTGCTCTCACTCACAGAGGAAAATTCGCTTCCAAGACTGGCCCATGCAGCAGCAGTCATCCATGACGATCCAGAAGTTATAGCTGCCGCATTGGGTGATTTGCACCCGCAGAGCCGCAGGAATGTCCTCACCCACATTTCACAAAGATTATTTATCTATTTACGCTTATGTGCAGGTGTGTGTCTCGTCAAACTCCTCCTACTGAGCGCAGTTACGGGGTGCAAAACCTAACCCATAATCAAGAGAATAGCGGAGGGGAACGTAAATGAAGCGTAGAATAACCAAAAGTGAAGAAAGGGAAGCATGAAACAAACAAACAGCCTCGGTAGAAACGGAAAACAAAAAAGAAAGGAACACCACACATTTGCCCTCTTGACGGGTAAAATGATTTCAATTTCCCCTTCTCCCAACAGAGAACACATCCAGCACGCCACTGTGGGGGAATTTAAAACGACCTCTTCAACACGCCACAAGTCCCCACACAAGGCCAACAAAAAAAAAAAAGAAACACACTAGCAGGCAAATATATATACCGAAGCACCACACGCTCCTCAGTAGAGTGATTCGACACACCACAAGCCAGTAAATAGTACAGAAGGTGGCCAACGAAAAAAAGAGAAGAATAAAGACAGAAAACAAGATGAAGTAACTTTTTACCGACATCATGCACTCATATTTTCTTCCATCTCGCTTTATGCTTGCACTCTGCCACTCCACCTTCCCACCAAACAATAAAATTTAAAGCAAAAGAGCTTTAACACCTTTCCACGCCTCCCACACACACACAAACACACACACACAAATACACGTCTTTTGTACAGCTGCTGATGAGTAAGTCATACTTCTACTTCTGTGACGAAGCGGCCCTTGAAGCCTCATAGCGCCCAATCCGCCCCATGACGGCATCAAATGTATCCTCCACATCCTCATCTTCCCAGTCCTCTTCCCATGATTTCATCACCTCTTCTTCAAATTGTCCACTAATGCGCCGTGCACTCAACGTCCGATGTGAGCTTCCAGAGCGGACAACACCTCCGTTACCACCACCCTCCGTTGCATCGAAGGAAATAAAGTCGAGAAACCGGTCCTCGGACTCCTTGTACCAATTAGACCACATCTCATCTGCCTTGGGAAGCTCCAGTGAGGCCTGTGCCGTCTGCAGCACCACCTGCGGCGTGAGAACTGCCTTCAATGAGGCCACACTGGGGACAGAAGTTGGTTGCGTGGGTAATGGCGACATTGGCTCCCGGTTGCTCATCAGCGCCGTATTCTGGTTTCGCTCTCTCCTTCAAAATACACTTTTTGCTCCTCCTCTGCTTCCCTTTTCCCTATTTATTTATTTACTTTCCCACTATGTCAACTTTCCCCTTACTCGCACTCCCTTTTGCTCCCTCCTTTAAAAGAAATATAAAAAATGCTTCTCCTTCTCTGAATTGGGGACGGTGTTTGGAAAGGAAGAAAAATAAGGAACAGATGAAGTTGGTACAAGCCACTATTCTCAGGCATGGGTGATTTAACCACAATGTCAGTTGTGCATGGGTATCTTCAAGATACAGATGATAAAATAATGAAAGAGGAAGCCATGAAAGCCCTTTCCAGTATGAAATACGGTACGTCAACGTGTGCGTTTGACCATTTGCAGTAAACTTAAAAAAAATAAAGCAAGAAAGAGGTTACGACGGTGGGAACCACACATGCGCGAATGGGGTTTACCACCCAATGAAAGAGAAGCCCCCTCAGCGAAATGGAAAAAAAAGAGAAGCGGTACAACTTTGGTGAAGACGTACAAAAGGGGGAAAAAACGCACGCATGACCAGGCATCGTCACCGCCAAATAAACATAAACAATAATGGAGGCAAGCCGCGAGACACCATGCCCCAGCCACACAACCACACCGCAGCATCCCGAGCAGCCCCAACACCCAAGATGGTGAGCAAGACAAACCGAAAAAAATTAAACAAACGAAGGATGGAGCGGTAAATATATCACTTGGCTCTCTTCGCTCCCACTACCTTCCATACAAAATGATTAGTGACGTAACAACGGCAAGAAAAAGCAACTCAAAAACAAAAGGCAAAAGATCCTCAGCAATTGTGGAGAAGAATTACGGATGTGCAACCACCCTCACAGCAGCTGGGGATGTGGAAGTCACTAATCTGAGGTAAAGCTAAGTGAGAAGGGAACACACAACTTCGAGCAAGCAAGTATTAGCGCCGTTTCGATGTCACTTTCCCCATCCCAAATGCTTCACAACACCCTGAACTCCCCAAATATACCCCACAGCCGCACACTTTTATCCCACGCTTCCTCTTCTTTCATCCGCACGGCGAATGCATTCGCAACCCAAAGGCCAGGAACAACTTACATGGCATCCGGCTCGCGTCCAGGCTCGGCCACATATGACGCCTCTGGATCGCCGGAAGCACGTATCTTGCAGGATGTGTCGAGCGCCAAGGCATTGAGCGAGCGGGCATAAGACTTCACCTGATGGCCCTCGATTCCAAACACCTTATTCTTCATTGGGTGGCACCGTTGCTCCATATACGTGGGCTTACAGATGTAATTGCCATGGCGGTTAATATCCACTTCGGTGCCAACTTGCGTGCCGTAAAGCCGGAACGTTGCAAATGTGTCACTCTCGTTTACAACACGAAACGTTCGGGGAATCGCCTTGTCGTAAGCGGTTTGAAACGCTGCGTTCCCCATCGGGGGCTGACCAAACGTGTAAACCGTTACCTCATCCAAGGGGTATTCTATCTCCCGCAGCATACGCCGCACACTGTAGGCACAAAGACAAGCCACAGCACCCCCCATGCTGTGGCCCGTGCAAAACACACGGTAAACAGTGGAAGAATTGTCCTTTAAGAACCCGCCAAGTTTTTCTTCAATAGAAGTTTGGTGTGCTTCCCAGATCTCCAAAAATCCGGAGTGGACCGTTGGTTCCCAGCAGCAACTCGACTTCAGAGACGCATTGTCCCTATCGGTCTTCATTTCATCCCAAGCACGGCGGCGCATCTTGATGTCCTCCCTCACGTTGCTCATATTTGCTGTTCCTCGGAATGCGATAACGATTCGAGGGGCCTTGCCACGATGGTGCAAAAATTCAGTGTCCATGACAGCACAAACAGCCACTACATCAAGTGCCTCAAACACAGCGATTGGCTTATAACCGTATTGTTCCACATCGATAGTGGGCGTCCCGTTATGGTCTGGAGTGGCTGCCACAGACTGTTGTTCTGTACTAGGGCAAAATTTGCGCATCTCAACATCACCTTGCGACGTGCTGCACGCGTCTGGGTCCGTTTCCCGGGGGTAAGCAGCGGATTCGCGAGCATTTGAACGGTAGTTTGAAGAGCCGCGGCAGCGGCCCGAGGTTCCAACCTTTCTTTCTTGGGCCCGGGCGTGCGACTGTCCCTTCCAATTGTACGATTCAAACGCTATGTTGAAGCAGTCAATGGCTGTCTCAAGATTGAAAAACGGGAGGTACAGGGGTTCGTGCATCCTTTGCTGAACAGCATCCAAAAGATAGGTTTCGGCACGCTCAAACGCATGAGCAGGTCGTTCGAATAAGTTCCTCCCGGCTCCCCTCACCGACGCGGAAATTACACCACGGAGTGCTTGCCACACACTCTTTGGGTTATTAGTTGACCCTCCATCGTCGCCGCTATCCTCTGAATGATCATCCACAGACCCCAGACGACGCTCCCCGTCACCGGGAGGTGCATCCCCGGTGGTGGAGCTCAACCTCAACGCCACGGAACCGTTGAGAGCTCCCCCATCGTTTTCTAGCAGCGGAGCTCGGGACCCACCTCCTTCCCTGCCAACATTTTGTCTCATCACTTGGGATGCGCCTGACGGTCTCTCGGGCCCCAAATCGTTTTCCCTCCCTGCTTCAACGTACGGTAGGAAGCACGTGGACGTCATGTCCATGTTGACAATCTCGGCTGCGCCTCGATTACAAATCGACTCTCTCAGACCCTTCCAGAACTCTATATCCTGGGGACGGGAGTGAACGGAGCACATAATGGTATAATTTATCGAGGGGTCACTCGGCCCCTCAACCGGTGGAGATGAAGAGTCATTGGGTATGCTCTGCAGAAGGAGAGATAAGTTATGCACACTACCCCTTCTCTTTAACCTCACAAGGTACCGCCGTACGCGGTACTCCAGTTGTTTCCAATTGAAGGAGGCCTCCTCCTTCTCTGTATGAAAAATGTACATGCTGCCGCCATGGCGAACAAGCCATCGGTACCAATCGTCAGGCCAGACACTTTCTTTCCAGCGCGTGTCTCGCGGATGAACGGGAACCGTCTCTGGGCGGTGACGGGTAGTGTATATTAGAGTCATGACATTGACCAAAACTGGCCATACCAACAACGCCGGTAGCTGTATAAGTGGTTGCCACGCCAACATACCCGGGATTCTGAAATCGAGCACGTAAAACAGAGCGAATTGTGTAATACTGAAAATGATGGCCGTAAAGAACATAAACATGAAAACACGGCAGGCAAGTTGCTGAGGTCTCGAATCCAGGTATGATTTCTTTGACATGCTCCGACGTAGACGGTAGAGCATAATACAACAGACCAGCGACCCAAAGCCGAAAAGAGAACAGAGAAGGTAAATGTAGATTTTCTTACCCGACCCCCTCCCATGTAGCGTTGCAGAGCAGCACCGCCAGGCCACTGCTATGTCAAGCCCAATGGCTATAATGATAAAAAGCACTCCCACTACCTTCGTCCACAACGGAGGGTCATATATGCTGCGGCTGCGGCAGAAGCAGGCCTTCATGCGGCTAAGGCATCCCAGGTTTTTAGCGCCTTCCTGTTTCGTGGGATTCGCAGCGCGCGGCATGGACGCAGTAATAACAGAAAACATATAGCTCACCACCACCGCTACAAACCACCATGGTACGTGAAGTTCAAGGAACTCCAGCGGCAGTGGAAGCCGATCTGGAGATATGGCAAGGGCGGTGAGGGGGTTGAGATACAACACAGACGCCAACAGCAGCACCAAAACCCACCACTGTTCATAGAGGCTGTTGTTGTATTTCAGGTTCACTACGAACCGTATAGCATGCAAAACCGTTATTGTAAGGGCTATGTAGCGCCAAATCAACACTGTAAGGGCGTAAGCACGCCCTTGAAAAAGGATACCAACCGCTGAGTTATTTATATTTCGAGCGATACTTCCGGGGACATCGCTAAGAGATAGAGACACGCGTCCTCCACCAGTGTCATTCAAAACCGCACCCGGCGGCAGGTTTATGTAAACGCATCGATCGTCCCCACGACGGCACACTATCGGCAACGGGGCAGTAGACCAGTTGCTGTTCTCCTCCATAAAGGGAATCGCAACCCTCAGTGTGAACCTGCGCTCGTCAGGATGGAAAACCTCCCAGTCGTCAGGACTGGCCAGGTTAATTACGAGGCTACGGAACCGCAGCAACGGGTCACCAAAGTCCACAGAATATGGTCGCCCATTCCACTGAACACGGTAGGTATCGGTGTGTCTGTCCTCCAGCTCTATGGTCGCACAGTTGCTATTCCATGTCCCATATTTCCACATATCAGGCGCATCCCTTCCACAGATGTCCAGCACCCTCCATGTAATAGAGGGCAAGGATTGCAAAACTATACCGGCGACAAGGGCTGCCAACCATAAAAAGTAAATACACCGCCAAACGAAGCGCGTAAGCCCTTCAATCTGCAGCTCCACTCCCCCCGCCAACGTGCTGCCGCCTGAATGTCTTGAGCAGCTATGCCTTTGGCAGTCCACGCAGGCGGGGTCCGGGAATGGTGCGTTGTTTGTAAGTCGGCACCGCCGTGGGGCGCGCGGTATGGCAGGTACAGTTCCTGTGTTTGTATGACGAGAAAAAGAATGACTCCCGTTCATCGGGGGTCCCGAAGCCGGTGACTTTTTGCGGTGACTCTGAGAAGCAACGCCCGTGCTAATTGTTTGCGGTGGAAAACGGGGGAACTCAGCTGGAAGGTCGTTCACGTGCACTGATGCAGAATTCATAGAGTCCAGCAAATTCCCGCCCGCCTGTCTCCTCTCCATCTCGATGGGCTCTGGCCTCCCTTCTGAGTTCCGTCTCCGGAAGAAAAAAAAAACAAACCTCAGTACTTGACCGAATGCAAAAGTCCCTTTACGCCTGTTTGTTTTTCGTCGGTGTCGTTGGCGTCACTGCTTTGTTTTGAATGCCACAAGTGATGGGGGTAAATGGGACAGCTGGAGCGAAAGAAGGGGGCACAGGAAGGAAACACAGGCACGAATAACAGTCGGATAGTGCAAGAAACAACTCTTTTTAACTTGGGTAAAGGGGGGAAACAGATAGGTCTCTTTTGCACTCAAAGTCACGTTTACAGCCAACGGCACTGCACCACCCGGTGGTCAGGCTTTGGTTGGGAGGTTGACAAAAATGACCGGCAAACAGGAAAATAGAGAAAGGAGGGAAAACAACAAGAGAGAGCTGCCAAATCGTAAAGTGCGGTCTAAGCAGAGAGATCACGCATAAGATCCCACGGCATCGCGCGTCCACAGCTAATACGAGACATCAAAAGAGCGAAATGAAGGCAAAAAGGGACTGCATACGCAAGTGTGCACACACACAAAGATGGAGCAATAACCGTCGACACCTCTCGAACTCTCCCGACCAATAAATGCCCTCCCCCTCCCCCACGACACGATGTGGAGAGCGACCCCGCATCCCCATCATCCACCAAACCCATGAATGGTACTTGAACAACTGCACCGTCTCATGTCTGTCTCTTGCTCGCGCTGCCTCTCAGATTATAGGTGAGTCAACATGCGTGCACATAGACAACAGTAAAGGAAGAAGTAAACGAAGCGGTTTTTTTTTTTCGTGAACACAAAACCGACTATGAAAGAAAGGTATACGATATTTCCAAAATTCAAGTCTCACATACACTGTTTGGTTACACGTTCGCAGCTTGGTGTTCAACAGAGACGTTGGCGGCAGCACTGGAAAGAGCGCTAAGTGATGGGTCTACAACATCACGCACATACGGCTGCAGGCAGCGCACCTTACACTCCCTACCGCTGTTCCGATCCGCAACGGCATTAAGAGATTGGGCATAGGCAGCAAGGGTATGATTTTTTAAAGCAAATCCCTTCCCTCCCGTGGGTCTGAATAACATCTCAATAAACATGGGCTTACAGATGTAATTGCCATGGCGGTCAATATCCACTTCGGTGCCAACGTGCGTGCCCCCGAACAGGGAAAAGAGGGACACCGCGTCACTCTCGTTTACAACACGAAACGTTCGGGGAATCGCCTTGTCGTAAGCGGTTTGAAACGCTGCGTTCCCCATCGGGGGCTGACCAAACGTGTAAACCGTTACCTCATCCAAGGGGTATTCTATCTCCCGCAGCATACGCCGCACACTGTAGGCACAAAGACAAGCCACAGCACCCCCCATGCTGTGGCCCGTGCAAAACACACGGTAAACAGTGGAAGAATTCTCCTTTAAGAACCTGTGAAGTGTATGAAGCACAGCAGGCTTCAGTGAGATCCAAATGTTAAGGAAACCCGAGTGGACTCTTGCACGCTTCGTGAGGCCCCACCACTGCCGGACACCGTCTACTTCCCGCCACGGACGCTGCCGAACACGAATGTTCTCCCTGGCGTTGCTCATATTTGCTGTTCCTCGGAATGCGATAACGATTCGAGGGACCTTGCCACGATGGTGCAAAAATTCAGTGTCCATGACAGCACAAACAGCCACTACATCAAGTGCCTCAAACACAGCGATTGGCTTATAACCGTATTGTTTGGTACACATAGCAGGTCCCACACTGGTGGACGACCCCTCCCTCGCAACTGTAAAAGATTGCAAATCACCATCAATGGGCCTGTTATCGACGGTCGTCACTGCACTGCTGTCCACAGCCCCTTCTAAAAATGCCCGCTCGTCTAAGGTGCTTTTATCACTATCGCCTTCTCCCCTTGTCTCTGGGGGAAACGCACAGGGAGTGCAGTCAGCGCAATAAGATGAGGTGCCATTCCCCCCGCCATCAGCATCTCGCCTCGAAGCATCTACATCACTACACAGAGGTGCGTATGCCTCCCACGACAGATTCAGGCAATCAATCGCGGCCTCGAGGTTAAAAAAGGGCACACGCCTATTGCCACCAAGTTGGAGAGACTGCAAAGGGTCAAGAATGGCCCCCTCGAGAGAATCCAGAAGCAAAGCAGATTTCTCCACGAACCGACACTCCGCACGTTCGAACAGTGTCGAAACACCCCTCCGAATGCGCGACCAGTTGCGACGCCGCGAACCACGTCCGCTTGACGCAACATCATCATCTTCATTGTGACTGCTATTATAAGAAAAGCTGCTTTCGCCGCCACTGGAGTCTGAACTATCAGAGCTCTCCGCATCGTATGTCCCTAGTGGTCCGTCACCATTCCAAACACACTCTGCCGTGGAGCAAATGGGCCCTACACCCTCGTGCTCAGTGGCGACAGGGACGCGACCCGACCGACGGTGAAGGACTTTCGCCAACCTCTGCTTGTTCTGTAAAAAGTTGAAGTATCGTTCCTGCTCTTCGTTGTGAAATATGTACAATATGCCACCGTGAAACTGAAGCCACTGATACCACTGCCGTGACCAAACGACACGGCGCCACATGGGGTTGTTTGGCCGTATGGGCACCCTCCGTGAGGCAGTGGTGGGTGTGTACACAAATGTTATGTGACTCACAAAGCAAGATGAAACCATCACGGGGGCGAGCTGACTGAATGGCTGATAGACGACAATCCGCACAATATGAGGGTAGAGTAGATCGATAAGAACAGCCTGGACAACGAAATAGACCATAGCACTAGCAAACACGAAGATAAACACACGGCATGCCAGCTGCCGTGGTCGTGTCTCTAGGTAGGGCTGTCTGCCCAGATTTCGTTTGAGCCATAAAAGTAGCACGTTCGACGCAAAAACAAGCAACAGGAGCATTGTGTAGAACATTGACGCAAGGTAACGGCAACAGAATGTAGCACAATCCGCAACGGTTCCCCAATCCCAATTCTCAACGAACGCCCTCCCCACGTCAAGACCTACGAGAATAACGAAGTAGTAAGTGATTGAAACGGTAACCCACAGAGGCATACCACGTCGTCGCACGAGTGCCGCACGATCCCCATCAGGGGAGGCAAGTAATACAGAACTGTCATGAGCCTCACTTGTCCATGAATTTTTTTCCTTTCGTTGCAAATCCCTTGGATCGCCACCAGGTGAAGAAGGAGGCATATCGGGAGGAACGGTCGCTAGTGGCCGACCCGGGCGAGGCGACGGTTCCTCAAGCACAGGAGCGTCACACCCTGGAACGGTTTCCCCCTTCAGTCTCCTTTTAGTCTCTCCTACCTCCCCAGAAGCGTTAATGGAGGCTCCAACAAGCGCAAAAATAAAACAGTTCAAAAAGGCAATGAAATAATTCGGCATGTGGTACTCAAAGAAGCGATAAAGTTCTACACCGTTTTCGTCGTCAACTCCGGCGGCGAAAAATGGGTCAAGGTAAAGTATCAGTGCCACGTTCAAGGCCGTCACCCAGTAATGCTCATAGATTGTCTGCGTCCGCCGAATTCGGTAAAGAAAGAAGATCAAATGAACACCGGAGATCACAATGAGGGTGTAGCGACATGCAATTGTAAAGATGGTGTAGAAAGAACGCTGAAACGCAATACCAACAGAGGACATGGAAGCGACAGACGCCAGCTCCTCCACAGCACCGATGATGGTTAATGTGATTCTCGAATTCCCGCCAACCACCACGACATCCTGCGGCAACACCACTGAAGAGCATCGTGGTGTGGTCCGAAAACACGTGGTTGTTGTGTTGTATCGGTACACGCCAGTGGTTGCCGGCCGGCTGGTACCACTGTTAACATTTATATCTCCTTCCGAAGGCGCATGCACCGGAAACTTTTCCAGAACAACCTGCAACTGATAAGTCTTAAAGGGAATATCTCCAGAAATAGCGTCCTGCGGCGATGCTAAACTGAAAACGACGCGCGGAAAGCGGTTGGCCTTACTTGCCGGTATATCAATCACGTTTCGGTCTACCCACCGTAGGTTGAAAAGACGCTGCTGTTGTTGCTTTGGAATATAGCCTCCACTCCGCATGCTCATCCCGTCGTGATTAGGGCCCGGTGAGTCCTCCGCGTAAGATGGTGCTGATAACGGTACCGCTCCGCATCCTAGAAGAGATGGGAGCATTGCACGATGCGAAGAGTGTGGCGGTGGATCACATGCCTGCACCAGAACCTTAGTCCCCGAACAGTTAAGGTCAGCCGACTGATACTCGTACCTTTCCACGCAAGAACTTCTCCACGAATCCAGGTTGCGAATGCTTACCGATGAGCTGTCACATATATTCACCATCCCCCACTGAAAAGAGACCAAAGATTGCAGGACAAGCGCCACCACAAGGGCGCCATACCACGAGTTCAGAAACCACCCCGCTGACGTCGTAGAGAGCGTTTCAATCTGTAACTCCAACACGGGTTCCACCTGTCTCCAACGATTGCCGCTGTCGCTGCTGGACCCACGTCTCATTTCCCGCCCAATATTACGAGCTACACAGAATGGAATCTCGTCCCTGTCGGCGTCATGCAGGAGTGGCTCAGAAATCGGGTCTGGCCCCATGGTTACCGTTGGGATAGGCATCCCCGATCCCCCTTTCCTTCTTTTACTGTAGTGCGCATTGAAAACGGGTAAACAAATACGGAAAGAGATATCAAGGAAAATTGTAAGGCACACCATCATGTTTCTGATTTAAAAAAGAAAATGGCACAGCGATGTGTCCGCTTTTTTCACCTTCGTTTTCTTCTGCAGCACGTCCAGCAAATGCGTGCTAAAACAGGGATATTAACCGTACAATCACGCATTCATGATAACAGTGTGTAAGCAGTACAAAAAGAAGAATCGTTATTTTAAAACATGCGCGCATTATTGTCGGCTTATGCGAAGAAAAAGTAGGGAGAAAGGTGACGACAGCAAAACAAAGGAGAACCATGGCCACATCCCGCACTTATTCAACACCCACGTACGCGATTTGTGGACGCCTTTCCACCACCTAACACAATTCTAACCGCTCCATTCTAAGGACAACACTATGCCCTCTGATCACTTCATTTCTGAGCCTGCCGCCAGCCACACGTACGCACACGTGCACATCCCTTTCCACGCCTCACACACACAATTTGATGCGACTACTTCACAGTAGGAGGGGAACATCCTCGAAAAGGGAGTCCCAAAGTCATCTATTCATCGACCCGCTACATTCGGCATCAATGCAAAATCATTCGGCACAGCACATACATATACACACTTCCACGACTTTCTCGATTAATATCAGGTGCAACTAACTGCGGAGCATGCTTTCAAGCATCAGGAGGAGTTAAATGTGTCCACATATTTCGTCCTTACGGGCATTCGGCGGTTAACCGGTCCCTGCGGGGCTTGCTGCTTCACGGAAAATCGCATCATAGGACCCGCCTTGATCATCTCTGCCACTTTCTTATCCTCTTCAGACTCGGGAAAGAGATAGCAACCCCTCGTGGGGTCAAACTTAGGAGGCTTCTCAGTGTCAATGATCATCTTCTTTGGTTCGTCCTTTTTCGCTTCGTTGTCTTTGGAGCCGCTGCGCCGGAACAAGAAACTGGCGAGGGCACCAAGAGAGCCTGAGCGGGGCGGCTGTTGTCTCTGCTGCTTCGTTGGCTCTTGTGTTCGCTCGTTGTTTCCGGGATCTTGAGTTGGGCCAGGCTCAGCGGGACGGCCGCGAGCGGTAGTGGGTGGCGCAGCAGGGAACGAAGTGGAAGAGGAACTGGCCGAGTTCGGGTTGGTAGGTTCACTCTCTACCGCACCGCCTTCAGGGACTGATTTCACCTGGCACGAAAGAGGTGGAGGAGGTGGCGCAGTAGACACTACTTTTGACTGGAATGAGGCAGGCGGTGGCGGTATGGACGAGCCTGCGGTCTGGGCGCCTCCCGGTGCGTTGGGCGTAAACGCTCCTGCTAGCATTGGCACCGGCGGCGACGTCTGCGGGGCAGTGGGCATCGTGGTTACACGGTACCCGTCTGGTCCTATCCGCGGCAGTACTCTTTGTGACGTCTGGGCACCAAACCTTGGTCCGATCCCTTTGTTTAGAAGTCCAGGAGCTGGTGGAGCCGTTTTCGGCTGAGGCGTACCAGGGGTGGGAATGGGGACAGGTGCGACGGCAGCATCGGTTGCAGTGGCTGGCGCAGGGACAGGGGGTCCGGAGGCGAGCAGGCGGTTCAAAGTGAATGGTGCCGAGTTCTTGGATGACGTCGGTGCCATCCGGAGTGTGTGTGCCATGAAAGGATCCGCCATATCATGCAGACCCACCTCCTGTAACCATAACATTTGCAAATAGCAGAACACAACTTTGCTGGCAGGCGAGCGAGCGGGAAGTCCGTGACGCATCACTAAACCCTCCCCTTCCGTTGCTGCAGGTTGTGCAGACACTTCAAGGTTACAGCGAATGTTGTCTACAACATCAGCTAGAAACAGCAATTTCGGCGTCAGAACCACACGCACACCGTCAGGACGGCAGTGCCCACCCAATGCGCCAAGTCGCACACGAAGAAGATTCATGACGTGCTGCTGTTGGGGTTGTGGTAGCTGCTGAGGGGCAACATTTCCCATCGGAGTAAGATGAGCGAGCAGAAAACAACAATAGGCCTCGTCAATCAACCCTTCTTTTACAAGGGCATCTCCCAGCTGTACCAAGCCCACCGCACTTTCCCTAGTGAAGTTAGACACAAACAGTGCCGCGTGCTGCACCCAGGACTGCCGAACGCAAACCTCACACCCTCCCGTCGGTGCACTGGGCAACGTAGATGTTGGCGAACTCGCGAATCCAGGAAGCGGTAGCTCGTTAAACGTACAGTAGGCGTGAGCAAGAGGTGAAAGGGGGCTTAACTCTTTCTCAACAACGGTACGGATTACATCCATGTATTGCTCTTTGGTGGGGCACACCATCGAAATAATAATGGCATGCGTGTATAACTGAAACTCCATAGCCACCCCCACGGCAGCCTCACGCTCTCCAATAAGCAACAACCGTTGCACCTCCCGCAGACCCTGTTCCGGGTCCCTCTTCAACAAATTTGGGTCGGACAGCCGAATAGGGTTCATCACACTGGAGGGGGGCACCTGCTCAGCCACCTCCGAGAGCATTTTGGTAAGCTCCTTCTGTCCACCGTTACGCCAGTCAGGCAACGGGTCACGCAGCGCGTAGGACAAAACGCCCCTTAGAAGCGGAAGGATGTCGGGCACTTGCTGGACGGCTTCGCGGAGAGACGTCAGTGGAACTTTGTTTTCATTGATTTTTCTAAGGGTGAATGCAGCCGAAACGCGAAGGGTCGTTACATAGTCTTCACCCACTTTGGAAGGGTTCATACCTTTCGCCTTCCCAGAAAGTATGTCCGCGACACGACTGCATACAAACCTGGGCTTCACGGAGGGATTGGGAGCGTTAAACACTGCAATAACACAGCCCGTAGGAGAAAATACGGCAAAACACGGGGCTCCACCACGTGGACGATGTTGTTGTCCCCAACCTTTCCCTTCACGGCGGCTGGACACAGGGAGAGCAGCCATATCTAAAGCCGGCAGCCGCGCTTCCGGAGATGTCCCCTCTTCAACGGGACACATGTTAGTACCAACTTCCCCTGCCTGAGTTGGGCCCTCAAATAGCAAAGCCTCGGACCCCACATTAGAAGGCGCTGTGGCAACCGCGTCCTGCAGCGAACCATCGTGCCACTCTTGCGAAGACGAACCGTCTACGGCATCCCCATAGGACGGCGCAGCTGGGGGGGCTTCGCTCGGGTCAAAGCCGTCGATAAACACACAAGCCTGTGTATCGTGTTCCGTCCGCTCCTGCCGTTGGCGGCCCGTGGGCGGGAAACCAAGGCCGTGCGTAGCGGAGGTTACATGAGGCGCAGCAACGTCATCACCGGCAGGCACAACAGCAGCGGGGCATACCTTATGGGGATGCCCAAACCCAGGAAAAGGAGGAGGAGGAAGAGCCAAAGCCGTTTCTTCGGTTCCATTTGGACTCAACCCATCATTTGGGATGCCTTGCGGCATTGGCAGCCCCAGAGCATCACCCCGATTCATGGCCACGTTGTCCGCCGAGAGGACGCTTCCCACACCCGGATCCGCCGGCAACGGCATGTGAGCATGAGGAGCTGAAGGTGGCCTGCTAACCAGAATATTGTTTTTCTCAGCATAATTTTCGCTGACAGCAACCTCAGCACCTGGAGTTAGGTAGGCAAGACTCTGTGATGCTGACGATGTCGTGGCGTTAGATAACCTCGTATCTCCCAACACACCTCTCACGGCTATGTCCATTTGGGGTACATGAAAATCACTGGTGAGTGCATTCGGAGCAGAAACAACAGAATCTGAACCATGGGGCAGATGCGTCCCAGTGGCCGTTGAAACAACGGTTGAGGCGCTTCCACTGTCAGTAAAGTGAGGCTCTGTCGCCCCAGGGTTGTTCACGCCCAGCGGGGGTCCTTGGGGAAGGTGCGAAGCTGTCGCTTGATTCGTGCTGCTCGGGAGGGGGGAAACACACTGCTCAGATGAAACAAACCGTGTTGAAGTATCCTCAGCACTCGGTCGAGCTGTCAATGCAGAATGACTGAAGAATGCAGGTTTGACGCGGTCCCTTTCCCTCGCTGTGTAGAGCACAAACCCTGGAGAGTACCCTTGCGATGGCGAGGGGTCCAGTAGTTGTTCCTGGTGTTGCGGACGCGACACGTGCGCGTCTGGGTTTGTCGCGGTGCTGCCAGAGCGAGACTGGTCACCAAAAAGCCCACGTGCGGTCACCGCTGTGCTTGACCCTTGTCGCCGCAGTAAGGTGTTTGGCGACGGTTTCAAAAAGTCTGGGGGATCCCTTTTGAGGAAGTTACTAAAGATTGCTGAACGCTTCGCAACTCTACCATGTGGCTCCCCATCTGTTCCAGAGCGCATGGACGTGACGGTATCTAGAGAGCCCCCCCTGGTTTTTAAATCCAGAGCAGAGCTCTGAGAAACCGAGCGGTTCGCGGAGGATGGTGTCACGATATCTTGTCGTGTGGTTGTAATGGCTGAGCCGCTGCGTTGTGATGCCAACTGGGTGACTCTCGCCAAATCCAGCGAAAGATTCGTGCGCTGTTGAGGTTGGGACAGAGAAGGTTGCCGCTGTTGCTGGTAGTATGAGTGGTCTCCTTGTTGGGTTCCTGCCGAAGACTTGCGAAGCTGACAGTCAACAGCAGAGCCCATGGACGTGGCTGTTGTTGGCACCCCGCGCTGTTGCTGTTGCATCGGCATTGACGACGGCACCCCATGGAATTGTTCAAACCCAATCTTCGCCGTCCCAACATCCATGAGAGAGAACGGGTTATAATCCATTGATCTGCTGCCGCTTCTACCAGCGTCAGTTCCCCCAACAACCCCTGCGGTGCTTCCGCTCCGTAAAGCCAAGGGGCCGGCAGTGGAGGAAGAAGAGGGAACGCCAGATGTGTTCGGCCGGTTTGTATTCATTATCGTGGCAGCAACGGGTTTGTCTACAGGCTGCAAAAAAACAAAGGACGGTGGACCTATCACCTCTACCCACCAGAAGTTCAAACGCGTGTTTGACTGCGTCAAGCAATTAATATGGAGAGGCTAAACTTCCTAAACACTATTGTGATGCGGAGCAAAAAAAAAAAATCTGACGATGTTAAGAGGGAAAAAGAAGAGGAACATCGCTTCACGGTGAAGAGGTTTCTCCTGTTGAACTATAACGACAATAACAATGCCATCATGCCTAAAATAACGGCAATGGCGTGCGTCGCAACAACTAAAAGAGGTGCAGTAGGTATCTCAATCGTCAAGCAAGGAAGCCAATGCACTCCCTTTCCGCAAGACTGAAACTAAGTTGCTTTTCTCATTTGCTGATGTAGATGGGGACGTCGTTAAAGGCGTCGTGGTAGCACTGGGCAGTGGAACGGACTTCCCTTCGCGATCATCGTCGTTGCTATCCTCCGAATCGTCGACGAAAACGTTTCCATATTTCCCTTCAGCACCTGCATACCTCGCTATGAGGGCTGCTGTCACTTCCTCCTCCTCACCTCCACCACCCTTCTTTGCCCCGCTCCGCTGTTGTTGATCATGTTGCTCCCGCCAAGACGAAGTGCCTTCACCACCCCAAAGTCGCAGCTGTGCTTCGAAGCGCTGGTACATCTCTTCTTCTTCCTCAGCTGAGCGCTTTGCTTCCGGCTGAAACTCACCTTCAATCCCGTCCCCCACCATCAAAGCTCCTTGCTGCTTCCTGGCTCGGATCACCTGCAGGAGCTCATCACGCGTCTGAGCCTCCTCCGTGCCAGCTCTGGCCTCCACGAGCTCCTCCACCAAACGCTCTCTTTCCTGTAGCTGAAGCATCACCTCATTCTCACGCTCCAGTGCATCTACTGTTCCCTCATCCGCTTTTTCAGCTGCCCGTTGGGCCTTCACCTCCTCATTTATTTGGTTTGTCCCGTAGAAGTCGCCCTCGCCGCGTCTGCAGTTGCGACTGCAATGATACCCACCTGTCAGTTTGGCGGTTTCGTAATCTGTCTTGAGATAAATGTGACCCTTACAGAACATGCAGCGGATTTCCAGCTCCCATATGCGGATCCCCATGTATGTTTCATCTGTCGCCCTACGGTTCACATAACCGTGTGCGCCCCGTGCAATCCGACAGTTACAGTGAAGACAAATAACGTTGAATGGCATTGCAAACGTTTGGCGTATGGCGTCTCTCTCGGACGGAGAAACCGCTTCGCCCTTCACCTTTTTCCGCTTGCGCTCTAATCTCTGTTGTTCCTCAAGCCTGCGGTAGTCCACGTCAGGCGCGAGGTAGTAGCCGGAACCATAAGTTGCATTAATTTTGGCCATAATCCTCAGAAACAGAAAGACACACACACACTATACGAAACAAAAGAGTTCCTTTCTTCCTTTTCTTCACCCTTCCTCCGAACCGCAGTCCTTTTGACACTCCCCTTGCCCTCTACCCTCCCGTTTACTATAAGTAAAGGGCTTGGAACAGTAATACAACAGAATCGAAGTAAAACAAGGAAGGAAAGAAAATAGCATTTTTTCTTTTGCTTGAAAAAATAAAAGACAGAAAAGACACACACAGTGGGGTATACAACAGAAAACTACTTTCCTCCTGTTGCATCCCTCCCGCCGGACGCGAACTTTGCCTTAAATGACTGTGAGAGACGCAACCAGCAACAAGACAACACATCAAATGAGAAGAGGGGGAAATTATTTGCCATAATCTTAGTATATTCCTGTTAACGGGAAAGCCGTCGCACCGCCTTCTTTACACTCGCCTCTAGGGAGGCGCAATGGTCAGCGATATTACCAGCTTTGACGTCAACTGGTATCCAATCAACCAACGGGTGGATCACCTCATTGCCAAGCCAAGCGCTCCAACTGTGAGCCACGCCCTCTCGTATCAACACCACTCTCCGCCTCGGCATGTCAAGCCATCGACCCTCAAACTGCAGAAGCGATTTCACGGCGTCAATAAATGACCGCCGCACATCCTCTGCTCCCCCTCGCATCCTGGAAAACTTATTAAACAGCTTCTCAAGGGAAGAGGACATCGGGCGGCACAGAATGATATTCACCCCTCGCTGCAGACGGTATCGAATAATTGGAAGATTTTCATGGCGGTTGAGTGCATACATGGCCCCGTGCAAAAGATGGTCATTTTGATGGGTGCTCTCAAGCTGGCTGTTGCCCAAAAGCTCCTTAACCAGTGGGGCATGGATTCCAGACTCCACTTCCACCTGTTCCTCCACATTATCCGTCTCTCCACACTTTGTCCCGTCCAAACCTTCCTCAGACATGTCACAACCATTGGGCCCCACGAGCTTCACCTCTGCACTCCACGCACGCTGAAGGTAACTACGCAGTTCACGGCAATATTGTAGGGTTAATTGGCTGTCCCTCCCCTCAACCGCAAGAAGTTCTCCCACTTTATCAGGAAACGTGAAGAACTCGTTGACGGCAGCGAGGGGGTCAGTGTGCGACCCGTCAAGATCCTTGTATAATATAGTGGACACCCAGTGCTCAGCATCATCATTACCTTTCGCCTTCTGGCCTTTCGTAAGTGACAGAACTGGAATCTGCAGGCAGTGCATTGCATATGCAACCATGCCGTTTTGTCTCGTCTTATTGTCTGTAACGAAACATACGAAGCGCTGTATGGACTCAACACTACCTTCCCCGCTCTTCCGGAGATCGTTCTTTTCTATAATGTCCTCCGAAAGCTTTATAAAATCAGGCAATTTTCCCGCCTTTTCTTCGGAGAGGCGACGAACAACAGTGTCTTCGTCCAACTGCCGCACCCTCTCCAAGACATGTTGCTCCAAGCTCGCTTCAGACACGTCCAATATAACTGCCACATGTTTAATAATGCCCATCTCCTTTTACTACAATCAGCGGTTATGATCGTAAGTAAGTTTCTTTTCAGCACCTCTGCCAC
The DNA here is from genome assembly GCF_000002445.2 of Trypanosoma brucei brucei TREU927. Classification (NCBI taxonomy): domain Eukaryota; phylum Euglenozoa; class Kinetoplastea; order Trypanosomatida; family Trypanosomatidae; genus Trypanosoma; species Trypanosoma brucei. The sequence continues at coordinate 1,063,581 of NC_007276.1, read as the reverse complement.
TTTCTATGATTCCTGCCCTTCACACGGGGGCCCTTGTTATTGTTTCCTTTCTATGACTTCCGCTTGCCTCCAAAGAATAGCGTTTAAATAACAGTCTCCTCCTTCTCACTTCAAATAAAAGGTCGTTTATTTTTCTTTTAGAATTAAAAAAAAAGGCGCTTGAGCACCACCCAAAGGGAAAAGAGATGGGGAACGCACGTACGAAAAAGTGAAAATATTATGAACCCGAGGGGCGCGCAGCACGGAACATAATAACCGGAACAAAATAAAAAGGGGGCGATACACACACACATGTGTGCGTACATGTATATAGATATATATGCATGCATCTACAGAGAGGCAAACTCACACGCCAATAGAGGGGGGAAAGGCCCGCGTGGGTAAAAAGTTGTTCATTACACCTCCCGTTGAACTGTTCTGAGGTTTCATAATGAGTAAAGGTAGCCGACAGATAACGAAGTTTCAAAAGTCAAGTGTGTTAACCACAAGTGAACAACGGAAGAAGGGAAAAATGAAGATTGAAGACAAAGTCGGTAAAAGAGGAAAAGGAAATGCTCATTCTGTATTCTTACATAAAAGGGAATTCTACAGTTTTCGATAATGTTTCCCGGTATCCCCTATACCCCTCCACGCACTCGCGTATGATCATCAGCTACCCGCTGCATGCAAACAAAAAAAAAACAAGAATGGACGAAGAAAAGGGGGGGAGCGGAGACACTCTACTATTAGTTCCCCATAAGCTGTTTGCTGGTTTGTTTTCGCTTCTCCTTTCATACATGCGGTGTAAAATAAAAAACACTTCTGTGCGCTGCCATTTAACCCCCGAACAAATCGGCACATCCCAGGTTCAAATATTCACGCCAGCCCACAAACGCGACAATACCGATCTCTACCAACTCCTACATTCGGGGCAGCGAAGACTTGACAACTTCCCCCACGTCAATTGAAGATGCCTTCAACCACTGTCACGTCATTGTGGTGTCCCTCCCCCTTATTATCCATCAAGTTTCCAACTCCATTCCTTAAGGATGCTGTCGCACATGGTGGCGGAACGCGCATTCAAACGGCAAAGCATCTCGCCAGCGGCAAACACCTCCCAGCAGGCGAAAGCAACCAATCCACCAACGCATGACCACGCAAAGTGAAGCCCCGCCACAGCGGGCACCCACTCCGGCAAAACACTGGACACCAGAGTCTTTACAAATCCACCATTCTGCAGATCAACAGTTTGCAGCGGCAGAGAAATAACGCTCCAAATGAGCATTAGCAATGCCAACAGACTCAGCACCAATCTCAACTTCAAGACTATCACCTCCGCGTGGTACATGTCATACGCTTCAATCAGGGAAAACCGCACAAGATCCCAATATTCATCGCGGCGTTCCACCTCGTGCCCTTGCACCTCCCCCTCTGCTGAAGCACCGGTAGCGGAGTCGTTAAATTCACCGAAATCATCATAACCAGAGCACCGCTCCCGCTCAATCACGAGGCTCGCAACCGATTTCGGAGGGGCACTGCGGGCAAGGAGTTGATCCATTGCGAATGCAGGTCTCGCAGCACGAAGGCAGCAAATGTGCTCGTTGGGGATGTGAGTGCCGAAAAATACCCACGTAAGTACCGCCATGAGAAGCATGGCAACGGGAACATGAGGCGCAAAGGCAGTCCAGAACCACAACACGAACGAGGAAACATGAGAGAGTAATAAAGAACTCAATACACTGCTAATCCTTGTGAAGAAACATTCCCACCTCTTTTCTGACGAATGTAGCTCCAGCAATTTATCACGATACACATTTCGCAAACGCTGTAGCTTCTCCAGTTTTACGTCACGCGTGGGATCGTTATCCTCCACTGGGGACTTCGGAGTTCGTCGTTCCTTACCTGCACTGGTTGGTGGCACTCGCTTCGGCTTCTCTGCCTGTGAAGGAGGAATCCCACCGGCAGTGCCATGCAGTTTTGCGACTTCATCCTTAAGAAAGTCCACATACGCGTCGGAGCACGCGAGTCCAAACTTTACGCAAGTCGCATGCACACCCAAATCGGACGGTGGCTCGGGTGGTGCAGCGAGGCCAGATGACGTAAACTCTGCTCTCAGGGCCTCCACTAATTTATCGTTCCGCCTCGGGTCGTCTCCTCGGGCCCCAAATGGAAACAAATACAACGCAAAAAGAGTTGCAGCCATCAAAAAAGATACCATTGTTCTGCTTTGGTACATTATATGTATATGGGTGTGTACGTAATTTTAGATGTAAGTTACGGCGGTCACAACCTGCTCCCGCTCCTAATGTTAGCGTTCTGTTCCTTAACTAAGTTCCTCAGCGCTCCTTTTCCCCTTTTGTGCTTGTCAACAAACTCTCAAGCCCACACGCACACGCACGTGGGTTGCCAAATTTTCACCGGTTTCTTGTCGTGCCACTCAGATTAACATGTTTATTTTTATTTTTTCCACAACACAAGAGGGAAAACAAACGAGAGGGGGGCCAAAAACGGTAAGGATGAAGAAAGGGGTAACACGATAATAGTGATATAGCACAAGAGCAAAAAATGGCGGGGGAACAATGCACGGCAAACCGTGCGACACCCCAATTTCCCTTCTGCCACCCAGATACACACACACATATTGAATCTCCAACAGTTGATATGTAACAAACGGTGTCATAAAAAATGCCTTCTTCCCTCATCAGGAGGAAATCACACACCTCGACAAAAGGGGAGGAAAGAAGTAAAGTGAATCGCTCATCCCATTTGCATGGTGGGCAGCAAGAGGTAAAAAAAAGAAAAAGTGAAAAAAAGAGGGGAAAAATAATCGCACTCAAGAAATATTAGCAATACGCGTATATAAAAATGCAGGCAGACACGGGGACTTTTGAACAGTTCACATACACACATGTAGAAATATGCAACCAGTGTTAGGCGTCTGCTTGCATTTGTAGATGCACGTATTGCTAATATTTTCCACTCGTCCATCCATACACATTAGTCCGAAGATGTCTCCCATGTTCAAGGGCCATCATTGCGCCACATGCACAACCGCCCTTATAATCTTGTCACAGAGTATAAAAAAAGGAGTGAACATGGGAATACTGAATGGCGCGCGCGGGGGAAGTTTTGCTTCAACAGAAAGTACAACATGGGCCCCAAATAGCACTGACACAGCGGCTTCTTTGGCAAACCACGATGTTACTATGCCCGTCAAATCCAATACACCGGTAACGAGGCAGCGCGACGCTCCAAACCCGAGAAAGTACGCCCAATTTGCCTCAAAAAACTCAATAGCAGATGAAAGCCCCACGTAGTTGCGTCGCTGTGTAACCCTATCGGTCACGTACTGTGAAGAAACGCGGTAGTCAAACACATAGAAAGCGTGCAACCAACTTCTCATCGCCACGTCTACACATGCGCCCAGGGGCACGGGGAGAATGGTCCCTACCACCGTCATTACAACAGTGCACAAGCTGGTAGCAACAACCTTAAACAAAGTTTCAGTGAGGGATACGACGACATCACTAAATGAGAGGGAGGATGCGGTTGGCTTGGGACCGGCACCGGCCGCAGCTCCCCTAACGGGCACCACCGGCCTGCCGGGGCTTCTGGCGGCCGCCATCAGAAGGGCACGCCTTCGCTTCTCACTATTCGCAGCTGCGTACAGCGCGTTGTACCAACGTATACCAAAGAGAAGTGTAATTCCGTACATAGGGAAAACCCACACAAAATAAAATACACACGTCCACAATATAGTCACGACCCCTGTGGCTCCTCCCGCAACACGATTGACGTTACTCAACGACGCCGAATTTGTGATCGCATCCGGGTCACCAGCCAATGTCGAGCGCCCCCGCATCAAAGTCACGGCAAGGCTCCACAAGGGAGAAAATACGATAGAAGAAATCCAAATGCCGAAAAAGAAAAGAAAGTTGACAAGTGTGCAAGACCGAAGATTACGACTCACCTCGGCACTCGACCCCACGTAGCTCAGAAACTTCACGACATCAAGACTTTGACGTGCACCAGAGAAGGCAGCCCGCAAGATGATCAGCCCACCTCTGACAGGTGGCCACTGCGATGAAACAGGGACACCAGAAGACATACACAGAGTGCCACTAAACTAAATGATAACAAAAATAACTTGGAAGCTCTAAATGCGCGCAGACTTCAACGTTTTTTGTTACGGCTGCCTGTAGCGTCTTTTACCCACAGGGCCGTTTGGGTGCTGAGCTCACACCTGTCTTTGCTTGCGCTCCCCGCCTCCCCTTCACCGCACTTACCTGTGAGTTGGAAGGCAACCGTCAAATGCACTCCGCGATATGTGAGCAAAAGCCACAGTTGGGAAAAGGAGGAAACACAAAAAGAAAGAAAGGGAGGCAAAGAAACCTTAGGAGTTTTGTTCTCATACATGTAAAGTGTTCGGAAGAAGAGAGAAGTAATCATAGTGCGGATGCCCTCCGCAGCAAAACATAAGAATTAGCGGGGTGAGAATTGCTCACAGCTAACGGATACATGTCGAATATTAACAAGTTCGCTTCATGTTACACCGCACAATGAACGATTTCACCAGTGCGGATGAGCATAGCGGCGACCTGCGGGGAACCTCGGCGGGAGCTCCGACCTCCACTGCGCCGGGCGATGGAGTCCCTGAAGCCGGGATCAAGGTGTTAGCAGAAGCAGTGACAGATGGGGACCGCGCCGAAGGACCACCCGTATTCAAGGGTGGCTCAGAGTCATCGATGCGTCGAAGTACATCCACACGCCGCTCAGGCCACTGCAAGTAGACTAGAAAAGGCTCGCCTTCAAATGGTGGTACGAAATGCTCATTGGCTTCCAAAACTTCTGAGATTACATATTCTTGAAGCAGTGACTTATCTTCCTGCGACAAACCCCCCTCTGTGCAAAGTTCGCTTCGACGCCCACTTCGGGTGATTCCCTCCCCTGCCCCTTCTCCACTGTTGCCTTCATGTCCCCGCACAAGACTGATGGCATCCACAAAATAAACGGCCGATGAGCGGTTGTCATCCACACTCGTCGTGACACGCTCCAGAGGAGGTGAGGCCACCTCCCCGCTCGACCTCCCACTATTGCTAATCGTCAAATCGGCCCTTATAAAACACGAGAGTGGGGAAACAGTAGCAAGAGTAGCTGGCCCTGTTAAATCCCCTGCACACACCGTTGATGCCTCCATTACTGTCATTTGCGACGGTTTTCCTAGTGTTAACGAACCTAGCGTATGCCTCGGCACCCCTTCAGAGAACCGTCCCGTTTCCTGAGCCCAAGACGTGCACGCTTCACGCAAAGAAGCCACACACTCCTGGTGGAGATCGGGGCAAATACTTCCGATGCAGCAAAGCACAAAAAGAGATCCTCCTTGCCCAAGGACAGACCTCATCATAGAATGCAAATAGCCTTGGTGCAACAACTCGTTAGTGATGATGCCATGGGCAAGCAGCCTGGCGGAGCCATCGATGCCACACTCCCCCGTGCTCGCCTCTCTCTGTGGAACCACGTTGTCGTTAAGATCATCTCCGGAAAGCAACTCTCTCAAACCACTTCCATTCAGAACAGATCTCTCCCCGTGCGAGCGTACAACCTTCAAAGCTATTGGATATCGCGACCACACCTTGGACAACCCACCGTCATCATGCTGCAAGCCGACTCGATGCGACGTGTCCAGCACCACGAGGCGTGGAAACACGCGGACATCGAAAAACTCCAAGCAGGCCCTGATCACACCCTGTGCTTGAGGTGCCAGGACGGACGAGACGAATAGCCACGAACTCGGCATGGAAGTGAGCGAAGACTTCAACTGGGACACGTCCATATCGCAACTGACAAACACTACTTGGAAGTGATGAGATCCCTCGGGTTGTTTCTCCTCTGCTAACTCACTACGAAACACCCTAGGTGAAACCAGCGGGCCTTCGACTGTCGGTGTAGGGCTCTGAAAGGATGGCGGGTGCTCTTTGGGTGAACCCATTGGCGTTTCCACAGCCGAACATCGGGATGGTATGTATGGCGCATCGCTATCCGCTGTGCTGACACTAGCACAGACGTCATTTGTCATTCCCCTTCTCCACGATTCGATGCCCAGAGGCTCATAGAGGCTCCCAGTGTCGGCGACAAACGCACTCAACGCCCTTTTTCCCCCTTCCCAAGCGGCAGCCCCCTCACCGTCAGAACTGTTTCGGCCAGCGTCATCGTCAAGTACACAGCAGTCATCACCACCTTCGCAGGCGGCTGACCATAAACGCTTTAGCTTGGGTAAGAAACGTTTGGTCGCTGGGTGCCAGACGGCACCAAAGTACAGTGCAAGGTGCGTGGCTCCATCCATGCACGAGTCAAGACAACGTTGCTCGGGCACATTACACGAGTCTTCCGGCGGGTAAGTTGCACCCACTTCACAACTCTCCCCGACGCGTCGTGCGTGCCGCAACAACCACCTGACAAGAGACAAAAGTGGTGCCCCCTCTACCTCGTCATCAACCGCATTCGATCCCCTGTCCTCATCACGCCCCGCATCTGGTGTCATCCAGGGAAATCCAGACCGAAAACCTGCATAAGGACCTATCCCCACCACTTCTTGCATGTGTTGCTCTGCCCTCGAATCTACTACCGCTAATATGTTTGGGTCGTCGCTCGTGCTAAGGGTAGAGATTTCACGCTCTATATGGTCATACGCCCGTGCCGTTAAAAGCTCCCCCGCCGGATCAAAAAGTAAAATCGCCGGCCAAGAAGAAACATTGTATTTCTGAATGACACACCTATATGCCGCTGAGTTTTCAAGATAAAACCAACCACCAAATTTTTGGTCCGCAGTGGAAAGATCTGTAAGCGCATCATTGACCTTGAAGTCTTCAGTAAATGCGGCTCCATCGACTCCCTTCGGCGAAACAGCCCTTGAGAAGGATATAGCGCCAGCATCCCCAAAAGACGCCGACGCCCTGTTTCTAGTTTCCATGTTGTGCAAAGATTCCCACCTCGGCTCCACACTTATCCCCTGCCGCACCTCCAACACAACAAAACGGGACATACGCTCAGCATCCCTGCTTTCTGTTTGACAGCCAAAATATATGCAGAAACGCGAGAGCAAGGACGCCACAGGGCATAGCGGCGCGGAAGGTGAAGTACCAGTCTTCTCCTGAGTCAGAATGGGAAGAGACGCACTAGATCCCCTCCCAGTTGATGAACTGGCACTCGGCACAGGCGTTCCAACGCGAGGAGAAGCCGTCAGCAAAGGCGAGCATAAGCTTTCTGTTGTCCGCATCACACAATCAGGCCCATGGTTGGTAAACGAAGACCCAGACGGTGAAGTCAAATAAACCAGAACGTATCTACCGCTCAAACGAGAAGCTGGAAAGTACTCAACGTCCAAACCCCTCTCCGTGTGCTGGTCGTTGTGGCCAAAGCCTGCTGGTCCTGCATCTGCCACGGACTCAATACCACAAAAATCTTCTTCAAAACGACCCCGGCAGGTTGACGCTGAACAGTCCACATTAATACTATTTGATGCACCCCGACAGCAGCCGTATCGCTTCACGGCCCTCCTAGCCACAACATACGGGGCAAGAACATGTTGCAACTTGCAATCCATACAGAGACACACTTGGATCTCCACAAAAATTCATATATATATATATATATTTTACAATTAGATTCAACAACAAAAAAGGAAGAGGAAATTAAAATAAAAAAAACACAACAACAACATGCAAAAGAACTAACATAAAATCAACGGCAACACTTCAAAAATCGCAAAACACATCCTTGCAATTTTGCATACATCACCAAAAAAAGGGCGGTAATGTCACGGCTGGAAACTCTCACCATACTGTGTCACTTCCTACACGTGTAAAAATAAAAAACTCTACCCACGCTTTCCATATCGTACATACATCGTGTTGCCTTCACTACTTCCGGACAACTCGGAAACAATAAAGAAAACGGCAGTTTACATTGCGCGCTGAGCAGGGCGTGAGACTAACAGAAGGCATGAAGATATGGAAACTGTCAGCCCGTCCCATCCATTCTGCGGACAACCGTTCCCATTTCACATGCGGACAAGCATCACTTAGTACCTAGAGAACCGTGTCACCAAATACGCGAACTTATCAAAAGAGAGCTGCCCATCGACCGAGAGGGAACGTGATTCATCCTCGAACGCTTCCTGTACCTTGCTGCTTGTTCCAAACCCGCGATCAAGCTCACGGACACTCGTCAGGAAAGCATCCACACCCACAGTACCGTTCCGCGCTACGTCCAGCAAGTTAAACCATTCCCACACGTCACTTTCTTCCAATGGAATGCCAGTGACATTCAGCACCCTTGGCCTTGTGTATTGAGCGTCCGTCTCGATCTCTTCATCGCGTGCAAGCCGCAGCGCCTGATAACAGCGGCTGCGCACCAGCAGCGGTGGCTTGCCGTCATCCACCACTCCCACCCGCTCGGAAGCAGCAGCACACCCTTCTCCATCAGACTCGGGAACCGTCAAGTACACGCCGTCCTCTCCCAGAGCCCCCTCCACCAACTTCCGCAAGTCCGCATCCGGGAGGCGACGGGCAGCCTCTTTCGATCCTAACTCACGGAGGGCGGAAGATACAGACGGACACAATGCCACATAACTGGGATCCCGGCGCCGCACTTCCAGCGACGGACCAGACGGCTGCCGTGCAATCAGAGGACACGGTGCCCGCCATTTCTCCTCCTTTGGGAGTGTTACGCCCATCTCCTGCGCCAGTGACTCCTGCTCCAGCAATGTGAGTTCACGAAAGGCCGTCAGCAACCGAACCACACGCTCCTTGGAGTCTTCCTGAAGAAGGTCGAACAGGCGCTTCACAGGAGCAGCCACACCACTCTCCGTGGGGGGTCTCTCATTCGCTTCTGTGCATACATCGGGAGCCTTCGGCTCAACAACCGCCTCTGTTGCACTCATGGTTACAAAACTGCTCTCTGAATCCTGTTATTGCTTGTATCAATCAACTTCGTCACGTGAAGAAGGAAGGGAAAGAGATGGCGAATAAACAGTTACGCGTGTGCTTCCACTGACCGTAGTGAAATTCAATCCCACACGCAAAGGATATGTAATCACACAGCTATACCAAGAAACTGGTGGGAAAGCATTTGTAAAGGCAATATTTCGTCATATCTCAATATCTTACCGCTCCTGCTCATATCCCCACACCGATTCAAACCACGCCACAGAAGATTATGGCGCGTGCCGGTCAGAACATATGTAATGACAAAAGTGTGAGGAACAGGACCCCTGCACAACAGGAATCCAACCCCGAAACAAAGAGCAATAAACAAAACTCCGCAAGATGGATGACGAGATATCCGACAAAAACACACGCAGGACCGCATGACAAATGTTCCCCTGGCACAAAAGCATATTTTCCATTTTCGCTTACTGCTCAGTTCCGTAGCATTTTCACTTTCATTCCCTCCCTCCTGTTCGCTCTGTACTTTTCACTTACTTATTTTCTTGCTCCCGAATAACTAGTGCTTCCACACCAGATGCCCCACACCATACCGTACTTCATCAATACTTATCACTTCCTTCACAGACAGCATGGCATCTCAGTTGGGCCACGGAAAGTTGGCACCATCGGGATCCTCAATGACACGGGTACGGGCCTGAGTGCCAATGATGGCACCGGTATCAGCATTGATTGTGATAAGAGTCGGAATGGATTCCACGCCAAATGTCTTGCCCAATTCCGAAACTGTCGAGCGTTGGTCAAATGGGAGAGCGAGCCATGGCATCTTGCCGTAGTAATCATGGAAGTCGCTCTCGTTTTCATCCCAGGAAATCAGCACGACTTCGAAGTTTTTCGCCACATGATGCTTCTCGTAGAACTCGGCGAGGACCGGTGTAAAACCCCGGCATGGGGGGCACCAGGAGGCAGAAAAGTAAAGAAACACAGTTTTCCCAACGAGGGATCCCAGTGAAACTTCACCCGACTTGGACAGCAGGTTGGTTGCGCCAGGAAGATACTTAGCGAGGCCAGACATCGTCAATTACAATATGAGTTGAATGTCTTGTTTGTTCTTTCGGTTTAGCAGTGCGCTTGTCTTGAACCTCGTGGTTCATATAGGAAAGATAACAAGGAGTAATGAAAGAGAGGGTAAAGGTGAACACACGGGTCACATGAGCAGTAACAGTAGCAGCTGTTGCAAACACACCACCTTGCTACCATAGCTATGAAGCAAGTGATTCCTCTCGTCACACTGATACACACACACCTCTCGTACACACGTACACACGCAGTCCAAGCCCTTGTAACAGCACACCATCCACTCGCATGAACATAAGAGAAGTAGGGAGCCACCACTACCATGTGGTTAGCACCTTTGTGGCATTTGAGAGAGGACTATATCGAGAAAAGAAAATTTAAAAAATCCACACACACCAAAATTACGGCGACCAGTTGGGCCAGCTAAGCGTGTAAGGTGATTGCACCGCACGTCGTGGCGGTGCCAGGTGCTATTGCTGAAGTTTTATGTTATCGACAACATAATGCCACGAACAGTCCATCAACGGTGTAACCACCAGTCCCCGATCGCTACCGACAGCAGAAAAACACCATATCTACAAAAAAATCATTTAACCGAATTACAGATACAGTATGCGAAATCGAAGGAAAAATGAAAAAAACGAACAAACACCGAGATAAAGCTGTGACACCACGACTGCCATATCAATTGAATGGTAATAGTTGCGAAGAAGTGCTCAGAGTAGAATAATATTACTAACAAACAGGATATTGGAAACAAACAAAGATTTTACAGTACTTCCAACAGTGTGCAAACCCACAATACGCTACAACACTACGTGTTAGATAACTTCTCGTTGCACAGCCCCACACACCTAAACTACATGAATCAAAAGGGAACTTTACATGCATCACCAAAGAAAGGGCGGTAATGTCACGGCTGGAAACTCTCACCATACTGTGTCACTTCCTACACGTGTAAAAATAAAAAACTCTACCCACGCTTTCCATATCGTACATACATCGTGTTGCCTTCACTACTTCCGGACAACTCGGAAACAATAAAGAAAACGGCAGTTTACATTGCGCGCTGAGCAGGGCGTGAGACTAACAGAAGGCATGAAGATATGGAAACTGTCAGCCCGTCCCATCCATTCTGCGGACAACCGTTCCCATTTCACATGCGGACAAGCATCACTTAGTACCTAGAGAACCGTGTCACCAAATACGCGAACTTATCAAAAGAGAGCTGCCCATCGACCGAGAGGGAACGTGATTCATCCTCGAACGCTTCCTGTACCTTGCTGCTTGTTCCAAACCCGCGATCAAGCTCACGGACACTCGTCAGGAAAGCATCCACACCCACAGTACCGTTCCGCGCTACGTCCAGCAAGTTAAACCATTCCCACACGTCACTTTCTTCCAATGGAATGCCAGTGACATTCAGCACCCTTGGCCTTGTGTATTGAGCGTCCGTCTCGATCTCTTCATCGCGTGCAAGCCGCAGCGCCTGATAACAGCGGCTGCGCACCAGCAGCGGTGGCTTGCCGTCATCCACCACTCCCACCCGCTCGGAAGCAGCAGCACACCCTTCTCCATCAGACTCGGGAACCGTCAAGTACACGCCGTCCTCTCCCAGAGCCCCCTCCACCAACTTCCGCAAGTCCGCATCCGGGAGGCGACGGGCAGCCTCTTTCGATCCTAACTCACGGAGGGCGGAAGATACAGACGGACACAATGCCACATAACTGGGATCCCGGCGCCGCACTTCCAGCGACGGACCAGACGGCTGCCGTGCAATCAGAGGACACGGTGCCCGCCATTTCTCCTCCTTTGGGAGTGTTACGCCCATCTCCTGCGCCAGTGACTCCTGCTCCAGCAATGTGAGTTCACGAAAGGCCGTCAGCAACCGAACCACACGCTCCTTGGAGTCTTCCTGAAGAAGGTCGAACAGGCGCTTCACAGGAGCAGCCACACCACTCTCCGTGGGGGGTCTCTCATTCGCTTCTGTGCATACATCGGGAGCCTTCGGCTCAACAACCGCCTCTGTTGCACTCATGGTTACAAAACTGCTCTCTGAATCCTGTTATTGCTTGTATCAATCAACTTCGTCACGTGAAGAAGGAAGGGAAAGAGATGGCGAATAAACAGTTACGCGTGTGCTTCCACTGACCGTAGTGAAATTCAATCCCACACGCAAAGGATATGTAATCACACAGCTATACCAAGAAACTGGTGGGAAAGCATTTGTAAAGGCAATATTTCGTCATATCTCAATATCTTACCGCTCCTGCTCATATCCCCACACCGATTCAAACCACGCCACAGAAGATTATGGCGCGTGCCGGTCAGAACATATGTAATGACAAAAGTGTGAGGAACAGGACCCCTGCACAACAGGAATCCAACCCCGAAACAAAGAGCAATAAACAAAACTCCGCAAGATGGATGACGAGATATCCGACAAAAACACACGCAGGACCGCATGACAAATGTTCCCCTGGCACAAAAGCATATTTTCCATTTTCGCTTACTGCTCAGTTCCGTAGCATTTTCACTTTCATTCCCTCCCTCCTGTTCGCTCTGTACTTTTCACTTACTTATTTTCTTGCTCCCGAATAACTAGTGCTTCCACACCAGATGCCCCACACCATACCGTACTTCATCAATACTTATCACTTCCTTCACAGACAGCATGGCATCTCAGTTGGGCCACGGAAAGTTGGCACCATCGGGATCCTCAATGACACGGGTACGGGCCTGAGTGCCAATGATGGCACCGGTATCAGCATTGATTGTGATAAGAGTCGGAATGGATTCCACGCCAAATGTCTTGCCCAATTCCGAAACTGTCGAGCGTTGGTCAAATGGGAGAGCGAGCCATGGCATCTTGCCGTAGTAATCATGGAAGTCGCTCTCGTTTTCATCCCAGGAAATCAGCACGACTTCGAAGTTTTTCGCCACATGATGCTTCTCGTAGAACTCGGCGAGGACCGGTGTAAAACCCCGGCATGGGGGGCACCAGGAGGCAGAAAAGTAAAGAAACACAGTTTTCCCAACGAGGGATCCCAGTGAAACTTCACCCGACTTGGACAGCAGGTTGGTTGCGCCAGGAAGATACTTAGTGAGGCCAGACATCGTCAATTACAATATGAGTTGAATGTCTTGTTTGTTCTTTCGGTTTAGCAGTGCGCTTGTCTTGAACCTCGTGGTTCATATAGGAAAGATAACAAGGAGTAATGAAAGAGAGGGTAAAGGTGAACACACGGGTCACATGAGCAGTAACAGTAGCAGCTGTTGCAAACACACCACCTTGCTACCATAGCTATGAAGCAAGTGATTCCTCTCGTCACACTGATACACACACACCTCTCGTACACACGTATGTATATATATATATATATATGTATACAATTATATACGCACCGATAATGGTTTCATTTACGAAAGCTTTGAGCCTTCGGTCACGTTGCATTCCACCAAGTGCATATAACCTTCCCATGCGTATGCCCGGTTTATTTTTGCACATGTGACGGTATAATTTAAAGCTGCAATATCGACAGGTTGCACAACAGCAGCGGCACAACGGTAACTCTCGCAGTAGCATTTTGTGAAAACCTCACAAAAAAAAAATCTCCTTAAGAAGTGCTTGAGTAGAGAGGGGAGGTGATGCGTAATTGCGATCATCACAAATGCGACGGTTTGTGAAGCACATGCACACACGCTTTTCCTTTGATATGTGTTTACCTAATCATTGTTTTTTTTTCACATTACTACAACTTCTGATACATAATTTGTCTTCGGTACTTCCACCCGTTGCCACCAGCAGCTGACATATATGTAGGAATATGCATAGATACATGAAAATATGAGAAAGAAAATATTTGGTTAGTGTATGATACTAAACAGGATGAAAACAGAAACAGACACTCATGAAATAACACAAGCAGTGATGCAGGAACCGAACGAAAAGTGACTTGGACGCACGGACAATACGGCTGGAAAAAGTAAAAATAAAATAGGTAAATAAATAAAAATAAAGAAATGAAGTAGAGGGTATAAAGAGAAAGAAAAAAAAAGAGAAAAAAACAAATAAAAAATACAAGAGGAAAGAAAGAAGGAAAATGGGGGAACCCCCGGAGAGCCGCATGAAATGCAACCCTTTTCCTTTACTTGTTGCGTTACGTGCACACACATAAACGTGTACACGCATACATATATACATAAACGAATATATATATATTTATTTATTTACGTATCACGCCCAACTAAACCTTCACAAATACATAATTACTTATAAGTCAAAATCGAAACAAAATGTTGAAACAAACATGTAAAAGTAGAAAAAAAAACCGAACATCAGCTCAGTTCGTGCCTAAAAGAATTTAACAACAAATGAGTGCACTTCTCTTCTTCTTTTCCTTTCCTTCCCCGCTCATCCCTGCTCCTTTCCTCTTCCTTTCAACTCTTTGCCTTTTGTTTTTTTTCTTTTTGGTACGTACTGTTTTCTTTATTATTCTCTTGTTGTAATCATCCGTGTTCATAATCCTCGTTTATTTCCGTTTATCACTGAAAAAATGCTCATCTCCACCCTCTTTGAAATGCGGAGATGCGATACAAGAAAATATATATAAAGTAAAAAAACAAAAAAGAATAAGAGGGGAAGAGAGGAGTAAGAGAGAGTAAGAGAGAGAAAGAGACTTTAAACAAAATAAGAAGAGGAGAGAAAAAAAATAGAGGAATAAACCGAACGACTCAAATCCGTCACAGTCCCTTCTTTTTTTCCGCGCCATTTCTTTTTTTTTTTTGCCGTTGCAGATCTCATAGAGAAGGTGTTACGCCGCGTATTCCTTTTTTCCCCCTCCCCACCATGAAATCCCCTCATGTTCACCTCTCTTCCTTTTTTCGTTGGCTTTATTTTGTTTTCCTTCTTTTCATTGTCTGCTTCGTTTCCTCCCTACTTTCTTTTTCAATTGCTTTTCCCCCATTTTTCCCCGTTGCTTTCGTTGGGTCAATTCGAGCCCGCGCCGAACACACGTAGACACATGTATTATATACATATATGCGCTGAAGAAAAGAAGAAATTAGAAAGATATATTAAAAATACATATACATAAACATATATATATATATATATATATGTTTGTGCGTATGTCAAACGTCAAGCACATTTAAAAATGCGTTTGAGAATTGCACGTCATTAGCTTCCGCTAATGAAGTCAACATGTTTTCAACTCGCCCAAATGCCCTTCACTCTTCTCTTTATTTTTCCTGCTCGTTTGTTTGTTTGTCTGTTTGCCACTAATTGCCACCATTTGCTTTCTCCAATACGGAATTCGTACAAACAACGACACAAAGAGCCGAGTGCAGAGTTTGGACTCTCCACATCACTATCCTCTTTTTCGTTTACTTTCTCCCTTTCTTTCATTTTTATTTTCTCTTCTCTTTTCTTTTTTCTTTTCAATTCTGATTTCCGTCCCTTTTCACTCGTTGTTTTATTAGACAGCAAATATATGGTAATTACCGACGCAGCCACGAAAGAAAAGCCACGCAGAATTCATTAAAAGGCACAACATCCACCTCTCCTTCCTTTGGAGTGCGGCGGCGGCGGACACGAAACGGCGTCACATTCTCAAAAAAGCGATCGAGATCCCGATCACTGCATGGCGCACCAAAATGTGAAAAGCCGCTGCGCATCATCTCCCGCAAAACACCGCGCTCAACACCACCGCTTTGATGCACATCAAACACTTCGTAAAGGTCGCGTAACATCTCCTCCGAAACGCTGCTGACGCCAATCATATCAAATCCAAGACGGCGAGGGAAAAGTGTCTCTGAAGTTTCGGGTACACCACCTTTGGGTTCTGCAATTGGTGGCAGAAGCGTGTCACGATTGGGTAAATCCACATATGATGTGAGACGTACAACACCATCTGTGGATTGTTTATTGTCGGAGGCGCGGCTTTGAGGTCGGCTGCAATTCGTTAGAACCAAATCCATCAGTTGGGAGTGGCTCCCATCTTCACCACCGGAAATAAGTTGAGTCGACATATTCCTCTTGGTTTTGCTTTCTTTTTTTTTTCGTTCTTTCTTTCTTTCCTTCTTTTCTCTTCACTCGCAAAACGAAAAAAAAAAATTAAAAAAAATAAACACTTCTGTTCGTACTTTGGTGCTCCCTTCAAGTCTCTAATTTATGAAACAGGTGGTGGGAAAAGAAACAAAAGCAGGGGGAAAAGAGGAAGAAACAAATGAGGCAATTAACAGTGTTTAGCGCCAAGAATGGGAAAGGGGGGGAAAGCACAAAATGGTGGTTTACACACAAAAGATGATTAATCAAAAGAAACCCATGTGTAAAACTTACAGCTCCATATTAGCGAAGAGTTTCAAAGCGAAAAAAAATAAAGAGAAAGAGAGAAAGCGCTAACACAGAAGAAAAAAAAACAATGCTGCACCCCGACCTTCCTCTTCCCGCTGGCGATGTCATCCCCGTCGGCATTTGTTTTTTGTTTTTGTCTTGTTTTTTTATTGTGTCCCAGTGTTCCCCGTGCATTTCCCTGAGGTAATGTTGAATGGCCATCGTTAATTTCTGTGCGACCCTATTTTTTTTCTATTTTTCTTTTGCCTTCCGAATGAGGGAGTATCGGAAAAGAAACAAAACAAAAGGGAAATCAGAAGCGTAACACCCCGCTCAGAAATGCTTTTCCCCTTCCTTTCCTTATAGATCATTCCCCCCACACTCTCCTATTTTCATGTCATTGATATTCACATGTGTAAATGTGCGAACATAATGGAATGAAAGGAGGACATGTTACGTCAGCTACTCGTCGATGTCACCACCTTGTCCCAGTTCCTATGGTAATCGAAGCATATTTTATTTTTTAAAAAAATGTGGAGAGGAGTAGCATATATTGCACCAAAAGCAGAAAAAGAGTATTTGCAATTTAAAAAGAAAATAACAAAAGAGAGAACAATTAGGGAACCGACGCGAATGAAATGTGCACTAAGATTATCCCCTTTCCCAACATGAGGGAAAAATGAGGAAAGGCATCAAACACGGCACCACTCGTCAACTATCGTCGCCACTGCAGTTGTTAGCTCACTGGTATTTCAACAAACACTATCCAATGCGCTCGATACGCTTGAGAAACCCCAATGGAAGCCACAAAACACGAAAAAAAAACAAGAACTGGGAAAGTGTGGCAAACGCAGAAGGAGATAAGGAATTAAAAGGGCCAGACGAAAGTACTTTTGTGTTATTATTATTTCGTTGATCTTACTCGTTCCCTTCCCAGCGGCACGAAAACACACACACACACAAAGGTATAGAAATTAGTCCCTTCAACAACCGTGAGAACAAAAAAAAGAACAAAAAAAGAGAAAGGGAAAAGGGGACTTCGCCGCAACTCATCACATAGTCGCTCACGCACCCATTTCCTTTTATTATTGCATACTTTTTTCTCAAACTTTACACTCCACAAAGAAATGCATATGCAGGCATAGATGATGTGTCAGTGGGAACACATGAAAGGGGAGCCTACGGTACCGCTCACGCCTTAACGAGGCTCAAAGAAATTACTCTTCACAAAAAAACGTATCGCCTGCAGAAGAAGCCCGTGTTCCACCGAGTTCCGATCCTCCGTAAGCCGCTCAAACAATGTGGGTGGCGGAGGCGGGACACGTCGATGATCACGGCGCTGCGCCCGTTGCCTTCTCTCCTCTTTGACGCCACACTTGTGAGTTGCACCTCCTCTTCCCTCCGCGGCGTTGTTGGGCACGCGGCTGTCCTCTTCGTTACATGCCCTTCTAGCCGGCAGCTCAGGCGGAGGGCCCACATCCTCAACCCAAGGCTCAGCCACATCGCTGGTAACCCCAACATCACCGCTACTCGGTCCGGCAGCGGTCTCATCAACAACAGCATTCCCTTCACTGCATGATGTCATTGCTGGTACGATATTGTCATCACGGAGTTTCGGTTTCGGAGGGTCCCGTCGCTCCTCACCCCATACGATACGCCGCTCAAACACTTGATCACTCCTTTTTGGGCAGTCAGTTACCCAATGCTGCCCCTTCTCGCCACAGCAACTACATACGTAAAACCGTGGCACAGTTTTTGCCTCGCGGTAACGCTCGCGTATAAGTTGAACCTTTTGAGCGTTCGAAAGGGAACCATTAGGACCACAGGGTATAATCCTCCTTGGCCGACTGTGATCCTTCTGTTTGTGCTGACGGTGCTCAATCGCACTCCCGGTGCAGTCGGCGGACTCACATTCACCGCCTCGACCAACGGAAACGGATGGATCCTCCTTATTACGCAGACGGTTACCGTCGCACTGAGAACTGTCACTGGCACCACTACATCCCTCTTCACATACCCGTTGAGTTTCCGGTGCATCAGATGTGTCGGCACGTCCCTCATTGGCCTTTACATCTTCTGACTCGGAGCAAACCACTTTCTTTGCATTTCGTGACGCACTAGTTACAATGTAACTCTCCCCTGTTCGCGGGCGCTTCCCCACCAAAATACCATGTTGACGAAGCCACCGTCTACGATCATCCGGGAGCACAACTCCCCTTGAAGCCTTATAGAAGAGCTCCTCCATTTTAGCCTTGACGGAATCCTGGGTGGGAAAACGGCCCCTGCGCTGCGCCAGGTAGGCCCCCACATCACTGAGATTAGGCGCGTCGGGCCTATTGTGGAGAGTCTCAATGTGCGCTTCCATCTTCCACTCGCGGCTTCGCAGGCAGGTGAACTTGCAGCCGGGAAATGAGCACCAAATGTGAGTCTTCATGTGACGGTCATACTGCTCTTGTGTGTTGTACCCTTTCTGGCACGGGTCGCAGAAGTATTTGGGTGGCTCACGCTCCATCGGGGGTGCGTTAGTCACTCGGCCTGGAAGTCCTATTAATGGGTTTGGGTGCACGTCACACCACGACTGCAGAGGAGGATCCGACTGTGGGAGATACATCCGCACGCACAAATGTTTCCCTCGCGGCTCCTGGCTTTGATGCCCTTGAAAAGGGACAGGCTGCAGAGGCGCACTAACAGTAACACCAGCTCTGAAAGTCGGCCCGCCAACTCTTACGGTCGCTGTGGAAAATGGCGGAATTAACTTGGAGCCAACGGTCACTGTGGGTTGCCCACAGGTCGCTGCCACATGCACGCGGCCCTGAAGCATGTGTTGGGGCCACTGTTTAGCTGAAAGCATAGTCGAAGGTGACGGCGCTGGCATCGGCATCGGAATCGGCTCTTCCTTTCGGCAGCGTTGCAGGTCTACGCTGGTTGGAGCTATATAACGCCGCATCCGTTTGGTACACGGCGGGGAGGAATCTGCAGATATCGACGAATTATCCGTGGCCGGGACAGCTGCGCCTTGTCCGTGTCCGTGGCCGTTGGGAACAGAAACCCAGATGTTTCTCATTTTCTGCAAGTTCTGTAGAACCGAGAGCGCTGTGCGAAGGTTGAGAGGCGCAGCCCTTTGCTACTGCCTTTGTTGTGTCCTTCACCGCCTCACTGCAGCTATGGCGAGACCTTGTCAACCAGATGTTTGATGAGACAACTAAGAAAGGACGTGAAGAAAAAGAAAGCGAAAACAAATGGTGGAGAGCGAAGCAAAGGAAAATGAAAAGGAAAGAAAGAGTGGAAGATGTCTCCGGACACCTACCTCCCAAAAGCTCTACTAACCAGCAGTAAGAAAGGGGACTAACGGAAAATATTTAAAAATAGATGAGCCAACAAAAGAAAAAAAAATAGCAGTATTAGACAATGGCAGAGAAGAAAATTCTATATGCTGTGCTACTGCAGTATGCACTCCTTCGATCTGCTAAAAGGAATAAGGGAAATAGAAAAGGAAACTACATACACGAATAAATAAATTTATAACTTAACTTCCTTGGAATAACTTTCTTTTAAATATTACCACAAGCTTACTCGCATCTCCTCCAATAGGTGTACAACAAGATGAAAACGCGATGTTACAATATTTCCCTTCCACTAACTCTTCATTAGCGAACCAGCACCTCTTTCCTCTCTTCCATCCACTCAAACACTCGCGCAGTCAACAAATACAGCACAACCACTGGATGCCCTTGACTTACGTAAGACTAAGAAAATAAATTAATAATAATAAAGTAAGAAAAGTACGTTGGTCTCATTGTGTTAGGAAGTGGGAACCGCTCCCTCCCCTCCCCCAGCGCGCGCGCCTTTGAACCCCATATTTGTTCACTCCTGAGATGTCTACCTGAATTTGCGCCAGTTAGACAATTGTCCTTCTTGCTCCTTTTCACCTCCCTCTTCACATATTCAACCTCACACTTCGAATGAAAAGGGGGAACGAGGTGTGTGTGAGTAACAAAAAGGAACACGCAAGCACTCTCTTCCGCCAGACGCAAACACGGGAAACGGCACAACCTACACCTTTCTCACGGACACCAGTCCATAATTATGTTAAAAATCCAACAAGATGTCGTCCAACTGCGGTTGTGTGGCGCTCACCTGTACCACTGGCGATAGACCGGGGATTGCCCCTTCACTAATCGCGGCACTTTGCTGGCACACAAACAAGAGATCGCAGGTCACCGCCAGCGTAACGGTGCGACCAACAACACTCTTTATGCGACAACCCCGCGAACCCTGCGCCTTGTCAAAGCACTTACAAAGGTTTCGCACGGTTTCCCCCAGCGGGTCCAGCTGTGGGGCGACAGTGTTGCCAAACGCCACCCTCACAGTGTACATGACGTCGCAGGTAAAGTGCGACATCAATTCCTGAGGAGTGCCAATGTATCGCAAGCGTCCGTACTCAATAAAAGCGGCACGATCCACAAGCACCTCCATCTCCTCCAGGTGGCGTGACGCAAGAATGACGGACTTTGCCCTGCCTAATCCCTGTACAGCAGCGAAAACTTGCCTTCGTGACATGAAGTCCATATCGGCGGTTGGCTCATCCAGCAGAAGATACGTGGTCCCACCGACGAAGGCTACAGCGAGCGACAACCGCCTCTTCTGAGCCGGAGTTAGTGTGCGCACGAGGCAGTTCTTCACGTCCTCCAAACCCAACACGCAAAGAAGCCGCGGTACCTCACTGTGGATTTGCTCCTCAGTGCTACCACGCAGCCTAGAGAACAAGAGAAGATGATCATATGGTGTTAAGTTGTCCATCAGCGCATCTTTTTGTGGGCAGTAACCAACCTTACTTTGGGCGGCGTTGGGACGTACGATGGTTTCACCGACGCCAGCAAACCCAGTTGTTGGTGGTACCCTGCCTGCAAGGATAGAAAGAATTGTTGACTTACCGGAATCATTAAGACCCAAAACCGTCAGCGTCTCCCCCTTGTACACAGATATTGAAATGTCTCGAAGGGCCAAAGTGGAGACTCCCGCGTATCTCTTGGTGACGTGTTGAAGTGAGAGGCCCACTGCCGCGGCACCCCGCCCCTCCTCCAACTCCCCATTACGGTAAGAGGTCATCTCTTCGTTGGCGCACCAATCTTCGGGGGTGCCTTTTCCCCGTCTCTTCATTCTCTTACGGTTGCCTCGATGCGCAGCAGCGTTTAGCTTCCCATCACCATCCCCTTCCGAGCACGGTCCGAGGCAACACACCGCTCCCCGACGCCTCAGCAGCTCTAGTAGGGCAAATAACAACAGGCAAACGAAAAAGGTACCTACCATGTACAGGAGACCCGTTCCGGTACCACCGGTTAAACCACCCCTACTGTAACCTAGCGGGCTGAAGAGACTTGGTCGCTCCCTCAGCGGCTTTCGTATATTCGCCAACCTCGTACACACCATAGCCATGAGGGCCTCACTGAAAGCAAGGCACGGTGTGACGCGCAGAAAACTTGTCACGCCCATAACAATGCCTGCCACACGGTTGTTTTTAACGGCCAAAGGCTCAATCAGAATCCACATAATTCCAAGCACGAGGCTCCCAACAAGAACGGTGCTTTGCGCTCTTCGTGAGGATTTGAACAGAAAGCTCAGAACGTAGGAGAACGGAATGTGGCAAAGGCCGAACATCGTAAAAAGAGCTAGTGCGGCAAGAATTGTATGGCCATCGCCAACGAGTTCATCGCACCCAGACGCAAACAACACGATCAACACGAGAATCTCAGCCACAACGTAGCATAAGAAATCGAAGAGCATGGCACTAAGCCAGAAGGAGAATGCATTAGCACCAGCCAAACATTGGAGATGATACGCGCCACACTGCACCTCCTTCACAATACGACCAACGACGTTAGCCGGAATGAGAATAAAGGCCAATATAACAAAGAGAGCAGCAATAATGCGGTGGAACGCGGCAAACATTTCCTCCTCGTGCGGGCCCATTGGCATTG
The DNA here is from genome assembly GCF_000002445.2 of Trypanosoma brucei brucei TREU927. Taxonomy (NCBI): domain Eukaryota; phylum Euglenozoa; class Kinetoplastea; order Trypanosomatida; family Trypanosomatidae; genus Trypanosoma; species Trypanosoma brucei. The sequence goes on along the minus strand of NC_007276.1, from coordinate 1,041,268 downwards.
GTTCATTACGTGCTGTCACAAAAGATCCTTCGCCAAATAGCTGATTGTTCACCACATCGTACAGCATGTTGAGGGACTGGGCCGCTGCATGGGGTGAAGAGAGGTTGTGCATCGTTACAGAAGTGGCAACCCCATACATCGCACCGGTAAGTGCGATAGCAACATCGGCATGAGAGTTGTTACCATTCAAGTACTGATAAAGAACGTCAGACAAGGCTTCGGTACAACCCGCTCTGTGACATTCAACCATCACCGGCGTATAATAGGGCCCGAAAACATTACGCAGATCAGATTTTGCAACACCAAACGCGTCATCAAGAACACTGGAGTAAGTCCAAACAAGAGTAGAGTTGGGAGACTTCTGGCCGGCGCGGTACATTGAAGAGTCGAGTGTTAACGCTGGCTGAACAGTTGGCTTAACCTTACCAACGGGAAGCGAAAGAAGAGCGAATGCGAGAGGCATCACAATGTAGTAAAACATGAGCTGTGCATCCCACTTCGCCGAATGTAGCCGCTTCACAAAAAGAGCAGCGAAATGCGAGAAGAACGTCCACTGAAGCCCCCCGTCTCGTGTGGCATTCGTGTCCGCTCGACCGAGGCCGGAAGTAGCAGAGAACTTTTCATCGTCTCGAATCGTCCCAGACGGGGTAAATTCCACGGAAACAGTGGAACCATTGCCACCAGCGCGGCGCGGCGTATTCGTTTCATCCAACGACAGTCCACACAGCCCACTGTCTCCATTTGCACCGGCCGTTGGTTGATGCTGAACCGTCAGGTAATCCAAAACATCCTGTAGCGTTGCGATGCTCAGTCCAATACTTTGCAGGTGGAACTCGCTGCGACGAGCCTCTATTTCGCCAACAACGGAGACGCCTTCAGACGAGAGCAGGGCGAGCGGAAAGCGGAATGAAACCTGACGCCCCCGCCGCTCTACACCAAGGAGCCCAACACCACAAACCGTACCGTGACTCTCCCGCGCGGGACGACTGCCGTAATCGCCAGGGGCAATAGCCCGTACGAAATCTACAAGTCGGTTGATGCAGTCATCCTCCTCTTCAATCGTCAGGCCAGGGCTAACGACACATTTTAAAACGTACCCAGCACTTGCCTTTGATTTTAAAACGAGCGGCGAGCCCGAGTCACGTACAGTACAACCCTGCATGACGTGGATGTAATCCCCGATACGTTCCGCGTCATCAATTTCGTGGGTGGCTATCAGCACGGCACGCCCTTCACGCCCCTTGCTCAGCGCCTCACACACCGCCCTTCGCCCCTTAACGTCCATCCCTGCCGTTGGATCATCAAGAAATAGCACGGCAGGGTCACCAATCAATGCAATACCGACGCATAAGCGACGGCGCTGACCCCTCGATAGATTCCGCGCCTTTGTAAGCCACTGTGCCTCCAAATTTAGGGTGTCAATAATGTCATTCACAATCTCTCGCACATCCCAAACACCGCCACACTTTAGTCGAGCATAGAAGGTAAGGTGCTGCTCCACAGTAAGATCCTCCCACAAAACGTCTGATTGTGGGCAGTATCCAATGTTCCTGCGGCACTTCTCGGGCTCAGTTACTGTAGAGTGGCCACAAATGTAGACGGCACCAGCATCGGGCCTCACAGCACCAACAGCCATGCCTATGAGCGTGGACTTGCCGCACCCGCTGGGTCCAATAAGCATATTCACCTTTCCGAACTCGAGCGCGCACGAAACGTCATCTACAGCCGCACTACCGCTGGTTCCGAATGAGATGCCTGCACTAGAGCCGCGCTTCCAACAGAACCAGTTCTGCCTTTTCTTCTGCTTACACAGCCCATAAAGTACCGCAGCTATCGTCTGATTCTCTGTATCCCGGCACTCTGGATGCTGATCCAGCACAGACTTCATGGACGGCGGTATCTCATCCTTTCCCAGTTCCCTCCATGGAAAGGAAATAACATCTGTGTTTTCGTCCCGAGGGTGGCACAGAAAGCGACGAAACGCCTGAAGGAAAAAAAGCGGGTGTTTACGACAGCACGATGAAGTAGGAAGCACTTGGTCCAAGTAACTCCACAGTACCAACATAATGAACGTGGAAACCCATGTCATACCAACAAGAAGTGCCACAGAGTTGCACCCTTCAACGGTATCCCTCCAATGGAACTTTTGGCTCGTGCTCGCATGCTGGATCAGCTGGTCAAATGACGCAAGGTAGCCGACACAAGGGAGTAGACTCATGAACTTCACCTTTGGTGCATGGTAACTTTCCGGTGTGCGATAGTACGACATGATGCAACACACTGTAACAACACATATAGCCAATTTCACGTACCGTGGCTTCGTGAAAAAGGTACTCAAGAAGAGGCACAACGCTCTTATTTGGCACAAGAAACTCCAGTATAATACGAACAGTACTGCCAAGTTCACGTAGTGGAAAAAGGTGAACCCTACCAATAAGACGGGCACACATACAGCAATGAAGTCCATCAAGAACGCAATGATGAGCCACCCCAATGCCATAGCGGACCACCGAAGTCCCATTACTTCCATACACCCCCGAATCATTCGAGCTTTCTCATTCACAATTAAACGCGCAAACACCATGCCGGATAAAAGAGCAGCGATAATTGCGAGCAAGGGCATGTAATGTCCCCACTTATAAAATGTGCTTTTGAATTGCGGTGGAGACGGCATTGCCACAGTCGTAGGTCCATACAGATTAGTGTACTGAAAAATCGCGGAGGAATTAAGCCTACCCCCCAAACGTTCCCGCACATAAAATTGTTGGATGGCGTTCTGCAAAGTAAGAAACCCGCTAGTGATGTACAGCAGATTGTTACCTTCCTCCATCGCTTTGGTTGTTGGTATGGCCGCCTCCGTCGTCCACGGGGTTGCGGAGTAATTCATGCTAATAGTGAAGTGATTCCCGCGCCCCACGAAATTTCCAACGCCCCGGTGGTCGTCAGTGATATCCGCAATAGCCCATACCTCCCCATCGTTCTCCATGGCATACCGGCGGGCATCGGCCATAGATGCAAAAATGGGCAAATCGCCTAACACCTCATTGCAAAGAACGCTTACATTGGAACAAAATGTCCTGAAACGCGCTGCAGCACCATGATTGGCAGATTTCGTATCCACAAGTAATAGTTTACCGTAGTGGCCCATGCCCTCTTTTGCGGAGCGGGCGAACAGACTCGGGTTCTCGCGCCGTAACTCATGTGTCACAAACGCTGACAGTCCCAAATAGGCATCGAGTGTTGGAATAACAACGGGGCCAGCCGCTACAAACAGCTGCGCGAGTGCCTCACGTGCCAACGTGGCATCGAGAACACACAATGAACCTCCACGCACGGAAGGAAGGCACTCAAACTCTTCCGACGGTGGGTAGCACATCGGAACAGGCAAACGCCTACGAAACGAAAACGGGGCATCACGATTCGTGCAAAAGTGGTTCTCGAAAATCTTTGAAGAATTTATAAGAGGATTCTCATCATATTGCATTTCCGGCACGTGAATGATGGCGGTTGAGCGGTATCCTGCAACCAGCACAAGCATTACGAGGGTTGGAAGTAGCAACATAAAAATAGTGGTAAATAATGCTGACTTGAGTTGCAGGAGCACCTTGCACAGGAATGCCCTGAACTGAATGCACCACGCCGATGCCATTTCCCTGCTTCCGTCCTTAGTACTCACCTCTCTTCACTGCAACTTCAGCAGGGTTACGTACAGTTTTCTGCAAATCCTCCTGTTGGTAAAATTCCTCGTGCCTCAAGGCACTAAAATAAAACAAAAAAAGGTATTTACTATGCCACCACGCACAAACAAAAAGTGAGTTGCGTGGCCTTTTTAGGAGGGAACTGGTTGGTTGGTTGTTTTTATTTGGTGGTACCCTTCCTATTATTTGTTCGAATAACTGCTGGGCTCCTGCCCGGCCTTCTTCCCCTTTGTTGTTTCCTTATTTCCCTTTACGCTGTAAGAAATATCACGTCACTACTAATTCTTGTTCTAGAAACTCCTCTGAAGCGATTGCAGCACCAGTCAAATGACGGTTGTGCGCCTATTAACCTTTTTCTTTCTTTTTGGCTTTTCTCTCCCTTATTCCTTAGCTTTATGTTTATGTGACTTTATGCTTTCCGTTCTTTTCGTATTTTGATATGACTTTATGTAGCCTAACTTTCAGCTGTGCCTCTCTATTGTTCTCAGGCGCACACAAACACACACACCCTTTGTTCACTGTATTCGTTCTTATTCTGTTTTACTATTGTTTCCTTTTCTTTTATTCTTTAATCTTTTGATTAGTACGATGGAAGTCAATGGCGTAATCCACTTTTTCCCCCTTCTACTTTACTTGCGATGTCTACACGTCAAGTGTTTCTTAAGTAAGACAATCGCTGACGATGACACACCAGTGGGCCTTATAAAGCCTTCACACACGCGTGTATTTGCTCTTCTTGTGAGTAAACTGACTGAAAAGCCGAAGTCTGCAAAGAGTTATAAATATTAGCCCTTTTTGTTTGGGGTTTTAGTTTCACCCTCCGTTTCCTTTTGGTTGTTAAAAACAAAAATACAGCAAAAATAAAATCTTTTTTTTCTTATTTTTACTCCTCTCCCTCCTTTCCTCAATTTCTTACTTCAGAATATTTTTTCCTAACTTTTTCCGTATTTTTATACTCCCACACCACTGCTCTCTCTTTGTTTCCCCCCCCCCTCTGGTAAGAAATAAAAGCTTCCAATAACTGTCTATTGGGTTTGCCAACGAGCGGTGGCGCAAGCAACAAAAAAAAATTAAACAACACGAAATAAAACAAGATTAGTCAAAACTTTAAAAAGACCACCAGAAACTTCTAGTCAGTTGAAGGATATTAAAACTAATATTAGTAAGAAAATAACGATAAAGTGGCAGTTGAATTAAAGTGAAGGGGTGCGGAGAACTCACGTCAGTGGCGCCAGTTCTCCCAATAAATTAGGGGGAAAAAGTAAAATAGTAAAGGATAAACGCGTAGCAAATACTAGTGTAGATGCTTTCGGATTGGATACACCAAAAGTAAAACAAAAAGAAAAAATAATTATGCTCGATTTGTCTGCCAAAAAGAGACAGCGAAAATCAGGAGGTTAATAATATTATCCGTTACGAGAAGTATGATAGAGGGGGACGGAGAAAGAAACAAAAAGAAGAAAAGAGAAATAGCAGAAGATAACACAACAAAGCAAGAGGAGAACAGATGCATTCACGAACACAAGCGAATACAGTTACAAATAAACACATATATATTTACTTACTTATTTTTATATCAGACATATCCAAGAAAAGTGATTGACTGAACGGAGTAAGCCACATGCTGCCCCCCTCCATCCTCCCAAACATATCATAACAAGGCGGAGTACCTCAGTAAATTAATGTCTACAGCCATCAAAAAAAAAATGAAGGGAGGAGAAGGGAAAAAATGACGGTGACACGCAAACAACAACGACAACAAAGAGAAACAGAAAGAAAGAGACAAAGAGACACTACGCACGCACACATACAAAGCAATGGCAGTGAGGCGTAGAAATGCAAACGACGCAACGGCAAGTGCAATAATTTTAAGGTGGAAGGGAAGGAAGGAAAGTCACAACAACATCCACTGCCGTCAACAACACGCGGAGCGGCCTCACCGGGACTTCAGCATTATATATATCAGCACAAGGACGACGAACACGAACACGAAAAGCACCCACATATGTTTCGCACTTGTGAGTTCCGGCAGGTTCAAGTACCTCATCGTACGGTTTAAGCGCGCGCGCGTACGTCCAAATGTATCTTGAAGTGAGTCTAAAAAAGAATTCTGTCGCCGCACCTCGACGCCCATGGAGGTGAAGTTTTTCTTTACAGCCCTCACGTCACTAAGCAATGCGGACATAATCTGATCATTCTCCGCCACGGCATTTTCAGTCAGTGCGCCAGTACCATTTGGACGGGCCTCGCCATGCGCTTGGGCCCGCGCGCGGAAAAGGGAGCTCTGCGGCTGCATCACACGCAGAAGTAAACACTAATGGCAGCGACGGACAAAATAGTAGCTAAACAACCAGAAACCGCAGCTTTATTTTTTTCGAATTATTGTGCGTCCGTCCGTACTTGTATACACGCTAAGTGCTTAAAAGAGTAAAATATCGTATGGGCACGCGCGTGCGGGGGGGGAAGCTTAAGAAAACGCGGGTTTGTCTCCACCTCGGTTATCCAGCCCCCTAAAGGCTAACGTCACTCAAGCCACACGGAGAAAACAAAGGAAACATAGGAAAGGCGAAAGGATTTAAACTCTCTATGCAGGCGAGTAGGTAATAGTTGTATGGACCGTGCAGTCAGCAACAACAGTTAAAGCAACAGCGGAGAGCCAAAGCAGAGTTCCAATGAAAATTGTAAAACGGCGCCAAACGCGCACACACAAGCACGTACATACATACACGCATACCCCTGTGTTTACAACATTGCCTACTGTTGCACTGGAGCCGTAGATGATGCTACATACGCACGGTTACCCTTACAGGTGCGGAGGTGGACGCGCAGCTGCTGAAAACCACCAGGGTTTAGCCCACACCACAGGCATCGCGGTTCCTCATGTTCAAACCGGTTCAGTTCCTCCACATTTCGATTAAGGGTCACGCATCCATTCTTCCGTAAGTCATTCACCACCTGGTCAGCTGGCAAGAAAAACGGTGTGGCAAAGCTGTTGTAATGTTTCTTGGTCTTCATGCAGGGACCGTCGAGGTCGCGTGAGATAAGGTGCATGTGGAGTTGCGGCAACGACGGGAGGGAATGAAATCCCGTCATGAATGAAAGCGCCTGAATCCCTGCCTCATTTGAAGCCGCATCCTCGCGTGTAAACTGCACGTATTGCTCCGCTACTTCCATTAAGTGCTGCAGCAATGGCACGTGATTGGGGCGTAAGGCGCTAAGCGAGTCAAGAGAAAGATCAAGTGGTATGACAAGACAATGCAACCGCGATTTGGGATATGCATCATTCACTATTATGCACTGCGGATCCTTGTAAAGCACGTGGCTTGTCGGTTTCTTCTGCTGCTGGCCGCTGACATGCGGCGGATATGACGTGAAGGGTGTTGCCGTACGATAAGTGTCGGGTGAACGCCGTGCGTTCTGTGCGACATTGCGAAGAAATGGCAACCGAGTGCGAGGGGCGTTAGCGTTTGCCACTGAGCGCTTTGCCACAGCGCCACCAACCGCCTTCTGAGCTGCAACCGCCCGCTTCATCTACTTTGTGAAGGAAGAACAAAAAACAAAGGAAAAAAATGCTTTTGCGGTGTCTTGTCTTATATACGCAACTGCATGCGATATGTAAGCGGCGACCCTGAAGCGAGTACTGTAATCGTAGCAGCAATTGCAGGAAAGACACTATGTGCGGTTACTCATATTAAATGGTATAGTAAACCTATGTGATAGCGGTACGCTCACGTGCCACTGCCGCTTCTGAAGACGATAAATGAAACAAACACAAGATGTTAGCGCTCTATCAAAAACAAAGTACACAAACATCGCGACACACAACGCAATACCGTACCGTCGGGGAAATTGGCCGAGAGAAATACCAATAAGGATGTATGAGCAAATAGGAAACCTGCACACCACTCCCATTTTTGAGCAAACAGTTGGAGAATATTTCCCACGACACTTATGCAAAACTTGCAGCCGCGCACAACAATAAATTCTATCAATAATCCAGTTGAATGTATAGCCGAGTGGTACATGCAATCCACTCTCTTTCCCAGAGGTTATACCAACATCAACTGTCATTATTATTATTATTGTTATTACTATCGCTATTTCAACATGATGTCTGACACCTGAGTGACCAGTTGACATTTCACGCCTCGCTGTGGCGTCCCTTCTCCACCCCCCCCCCACAAAAAAAAAAAGAAGAGACACCCATATGGAAGGCGAGAAGGGAGCAAACCATCTACTTTCTCATTCCCCTCTTAAAGAAAAATATGGCACCTTCACATAAGAGTTAATGATTCACCTACACAACTCTTCATGACTAAGGAATGTTCATTGTATGGGAGAACTACTGCTTTGTTATATGCAACGAACTAACGCAACCTATATGCAATAATTTCTTGTCCTGTGCGAAAAAATATCTTAAGAATATCTTGGAGATAAAATAAAGAGAAAGGGAGGAGGGAGGAAAGAGGAAAGAGAATAATAATAACAACAATAAGGGGAAGTTACAAAACCAAAAGAAAAAAGGGTAATAGAAGTTAACCAAATGATAAGGCGAGAAAAGCGCCAGGGAGCGATGATTAAGTGTCACAAAAAGAAAAGGAAGTCAGAAAAGGGAACGGTTGCATTTACATGTGCACCACATTTCGAAAAAGAGGAACCGATGAGAAAAAGTGATGGTCGTTTGACAACAAAACATCAAGACCCGTATATATATATATATATATATATACTTTTTCCCATTTACTTTTCATAATGACTCTCCTTCTCTTTCACTCTCCCCTTTTTGTTTTCTCTTTCCCTCTTTCCTTTTCCCTACATTTACCTGTGGGTATTCTACAATGTTAATAATGCCCACACAAGCTTCACTCCTTTCTCACATGGAGCGAAATATTTTTTTCTAACCCTTTATACACTCCTCACTGTCCTTTTTTTTATAACATTCCGTTTCTTTTCTGGTCCCCATAGTGCATCTCTCCCCTTTTCACCCTCATACAAACACTTCTATAACTCAGTTCCCCACTTTTCCTCTTTTCTTTCTTCTTTGTTTCTCTTCCTTTTTTTTTCCGTTTTTGTAGGAGGTAACCGTTTTTTATACATCAAAGGCGAACATGCAAAAACAAGAAAGAAAAAGAGTAAAGCCAGCGCATGCCAATGGCGAAAAAAAAAACGAACAACCACGTCAAAAAGGGAGTGCAGGCGGTAATCTTTTTGCAGCATATCCAGCTCTACAAACTCCTTCCATCTTACTCTCATGCAGGCTCATATGCATGTACTTCTTCTCTTCCTCTCTAATCATATTCTTCTTCATCTTCCCCAGCATCTTCAGGCTTTGGTGGTGGTGGTGCATATTCGAGCTCATCATCCAACGTGCCATCGCGCTGTAGGAGCAAATCGACCTCCGGGTACTCGACAAGGCAGCGCGGGGGAAGTTTCGGGGCGTAATTGACACCCTGCAGACTCTTCAATCCAGAACCAATATAAACGCTCTGGAAACTACTACCAGGCTTCCCCAGCTCCGTAACAACATATGTGTAGGCGCCAGGCCACAGACATGAGCGGGCTACGTATGTTCGCTTCTTACTGCTTTCATCGTGAAATGCTTTGCGGAAAGACCATGCAGGGAGTTGGCTACGACTGTGACACGTGTATCGCAGGGGTTCATCACGACTCACCTCACACAGAAATGGATGAATCTTCTCACTGTGGTCAACCTCCCCTCCTCTCCCATCATCGTCGCCAGCCGTCTCCTGCTCAGATGCAACAGTGCGACCATTCAGAAGTAATGTGGGCGCGATGTGAACCCAATATTTTCCCTGAAGCAACTCATCGTCACGGTAACCATAAAACCATGACTTCACGGGCTCAATAGCTTCGGCATCCTCCTCATCAGGAACTTCCTGCGGAATTAAAGGGGGAAGCACGGAGTACGCCGGTACGGTAGCCGGCGGAGGCAGCAAGTTGCCGTCTTCATCCTCTTCAACCGGTACGGCACCCTCCGTTGTGTACATATCAATTGGCGCAACTCTGCAAGTGCAGTTGATGCGGGCGATCTGAGCACGAACATAGTGTTTCTCGCAGCCAGGGAACCGCGGGTGTGTGTCAACAGTGGCCTCTAGATCACCTGTGAACCCGCGGCGGATAAGACGGGCGGCGATGATTTGTGTTGGGGTCACGTCAGGAAGCCGAGCCCATCGTGTAGGGTCAGTGGTGTTGGCAGCATAGTATACAAACTCGTTCAAACCGGTTCCCGAAGATTCCACGCCGGTGTCGGCATGAGCCTTAGGCCCATGGGCAAACAATACATCGGCAATATTCTCGACTGGCTCACCGTCCTCCTCCTCATCCACCTCATCGAACCCGTCCTCATCACCCTCCTCAGGGATACGGTTGGGGTCAATCTTCGTCTCCACGATGTAATAATCCCCAACGCTGCCGTAAAATTTACCCCAGAAGCGTACGTTTGCAAGCGGCTCCGTGCGCATCAGCTGCTTCATGCCAACAACTAGTCGGAAGGCCTCTTCAGGAGGTAAACCCTCGCCAACCGAATTAAATATCGCCTGCTCTGCCACCACGTCCCCAACCTCTCCGAGCACTTCCTCCTCCTCCTCCTCGATGTCTTCCGGAATCATGTCTTCCTCATCTTCTTGTGGCTTACGGCGTGGCTTCGGCGGCACCAACGCTGTCCCAAAACTTGAGGCCCATCGGAGATTCTCCAAAGCATCAGGCGGGACGGTGTTCACAACTTTGGGTCTGTGGTCACCAAATTCTGTGGTAACTCGAGGTGGCACGGAGGTACCCGTTTGTACAGTTAGCGATGCCGGGACAACCGCCTCCAATGCACAACTCGGCTGCTGCTGAACAACTTGCAGCAGAACCTTCTTCATATGTTCCCATAATGGCGATACCCGGATGTCATCATCTGTGAGACTAGCCATAGTGTGGATACTGTAGGATTGAGCCCGCAAGCCACAATTATCTAAATGTTAATATTTGATAAAACACTGACTAATGAAGGTGTGGGGAACCCTTCTCCTCGCGGCTCTACGAATTTAGCATATATTAGAGAGAACGAGAGTGCAATTAAAAGGGTAGGGGAAAAGAAAGAAAGAAAGGTGTTCACACACGCAGAGACAAAGTTATCTCCCACCAGTATTACATAACGTGCAGCGAACCAGCAATTTATCCGCAAGGGGGTGCCCATGTAAAGGCATTACCAGTTAGAAACGGAAGATCGCTATTGACAAAACAAAAATGAATAGCTGTCTTTACGTGTGGGGGGGGGGTGGAATACCGGTCACAAGAGACAGCTCTGGTCAATGACACGAAGTTTATGGAACCAACGGGCGAAAAGATGGCACGCCACAAGGAATTGAACGTACAGATACGCACCCACATGCCGGCCCACGGGTGTGTTCCACAAACATGTCCCGAAAATACAACATGCAACAATACAACAAAGCAGCTGCGAAGGGAATATAAGCGAAACAAAGGGTGAAAAGAAAGACATGCGATAATTCCTAGACTGCGAATAACAACCCAAACCTCAGACACTCAACAACAACAACGACAAAAGGGAAGGCATGCTGGGCACCATCTCCAACTCCGCAACGCAGCCCGGACATTGTCAGAGATATAACAAGGTCGGGGGCATTATGTCGATTTGGGGTCGCGCAGGACGTCGAATTCACGGCGTGGATGAAGTGGTTTCTCTAAATTTCGAAGGGGTGATTTCCAAGCACGATCCTTGTCTAAGAGTGTGTCCCCAATTAAGATACTGGCGTCGGGATTAACACGGGCCTCATAGTGCATTTCCGACTCATAGCCAAATAGCGTATGCATAAAGCGGTCGTGACCAATGGTGAAGTATATCATTGTGGTGGTAACGAAACATATTCCAAAGATACGCACTGGTGCCCATAGAAACGCATGTTTGAGAATCCGGTTACGGTCAGCGCGGGTATCATTAAAACGCACCTGCATGATGCCCCTCCAACTGCGAGTGCGGCGTATGACGGGATGCGGGGCGGGGGCGCGTCCGATGGGGCGGCCCGTAACCGGCGGCATTCAACACGTGATGCAAACCCACCTCTCAAATAATTTGCCGATGAAGGGGCTACTAAAAAAAAAAAAAAAGCAAATCAAATTATCCGATACCTGACGCGATAAAAGAAATACAACGAAAGCGGAGACGGGAAACGTATCGTTTCCAAATGTGAGGAGCGCAAAGACAAAAATGTTAGCAACAGTAAAATCAAAGTGACAAGTGGTGACTAGTCGGAAGACATAACACCCGACGATATTGTTTAAATTTTTAGTGAAAGAACTAGTTCATCTTCGTTCCCTTCCTTAGTCGCTTTATATTATGGTCACCTCAGTCAAGGAGCACAAACAGAGGCGCGAGTTTACACGTAGGCATAAGTGCGCTTATGAATACGGCGCGCACCCAAATAAGTGGCCCAACCACCACCACCACCACTCCCCACTCACCACGAGGGTTGCAGCAGGAAGTCCTTGAAGAGTAAATACGAAACGGTTATCGCCTCACATGCATTCCGCTAAGAAGATTTCTTCCCCTTCCCCTTTTTTTTCACTCCCTTCCGGGGAACGGGAGCTCCCTTCTTGGTGTTCTTTTGTTTCCCTGTGGGCTTTGCCCGAACGTTATCACCCTCATCAACATCGAAGAAATGCTCCTCGTCGTCGTCGTCGTCATCATCACCGCGAGAGTGGTGACTCCCATTTGTGCCGCAGCCATGTGAGGTTTTCGGCGACGATGCTTTTTTCGGAGGTTCACCTTTATTCTTCTTACCCTTGCCCTTTCGCTTCTCACCGCCTGCTTCGCTGTCCCTCGCCCTCTTCTTCCCACAGCCGGGTTTCTCTTCGAATGACGTGCCCTTGAAGTACTCTTTCTTGTTTGTAACACCGAAATGCTCCATGTAACCGTCCTCGTCAATTGTTTCCTCATCATCCCGCGGCGGCAACTCCGAGACGAGTGGGGCGCTGGCCTCTTCACCACGATCCACCCGAAGAACGTGCCCACGGAGGCAGGAGCCATGCATATGTTTCTGCGCATATGCAGCATAAGCAGGGATAGCGAATACGATACTTGCAATACCCGTGGGCAACCTGGTGTTCTTATTCACGATAATTTTGCAGCTGTTTATTTTCCCACAGACCGAAAAGTGGGCCTTCAGTTGTTCTTCCGTCACGTCTTCACCTAAATTTCCAACAAACACCTCTGCAGGACCATTGTCAAGTAAGTTATATTTTTCCGTCACACCAGTGATGTTGCTGGGAAGCGCATTGGGCTTTGCAGCTGCGGCGGGCGCAGGCTTCCGCTTCTCCATTCCCTTCACTGGTCTGTTTGCCGGAGGAACATCGAGGCCCAAAGGCACGACTAATTCACCCTCATCCCCGTGATTGGGCCCGGCGGCCGCAACCATATCGGCGTCACCGTCTCCCACCAGCACACCTTCGGCGGCATGAAGTGCGGTACTGCGAATGGGGGCCTTGGAATACGGTAATGACCCCGGCGCTGCAGCCTGCGCTGCGCTGATACGACGACCGAACATAGAAAACCCATCAAGGAACTTCACGGCAGCCTCGACGTCCTCGGAGGACTGGAAGGTCAAGAAAGCTTTCCGATTCTTGGAGGTCATCTTTATTGAATCCAAGCGCTTCTCTAACTGGGGTGCCACGTCCCTCAGAATCTCTCGGATAATCTCCGGTTGTGCTACCTTAGCTAAGTCTGAAAGAAGAACTTGTCGGGCATAACTGCACTTCCCGGAATCATTGGCACCATAAGATCCCCCAGCACCTTCCATATCCCTCGGTTTCGGCACCTCCACTCGCAGTGAACGCCCAAGGAATTTGCGGCCATTCAAAACCCGCACTGCAACATCCACGCTGTGCGGAGATTGGAAAACAAGGAACCCAAAACCCTGTCCGTCCTTCTTGATGAGGCGCAGTGGCTTTCCCACCTTCCATGCAATCACAAACTGCATCAACTCCTCCTCCACACTCAGCGAGCTCGACTTCACCTCGTTTTCGTATGGCAGACCATCAACAAACACCTTGGTGTTGAGTTTTTTCGGTAACTCCGTACCATTTTCTGTCACCGTGGTTACAACGCGCTGGGTCTGACTCGGCACAGGGCGCTTGTCAACTGCCTTTCCGGCGATGCTTTTGTCGTTAGTGCTGAATTTATTGTTGTCAGTTTTGCTGTTACGACCACTACCATCCAATGGTTCGTTGTGCTTTGTGGCCGTATAACCCGTGTTATTGCCTCCTCTGCTTGTGCCAGCACCACGTGAAAATCCTCTTCCCCCCATACTGCGGCTGCCGCCTCTCCCACGAAACGATCCCGCCCCGCGCTCCATCCCGCCTCGGTCACCAAAGAACCGCATTGAACCTCTCCCTCTTCCTCGCATTCTTAACTAAATCCTCCCTTCTCCCCTTTTCCTCACTCTGTAAAAGTGATTAAATGGTTTTATGTTGCAAATAAAGCAACGGCACAAGGAATAACAGAGGGCGTGGTAGTAGTGTACGAAGAAAAGAGATACCACGGTGAAGCAAGTTTTCAAGAATGAGGGAGAAAAGTGGGTGACCCCAAGTACAGAAGAAGGTAAGGCAGAATGTGCCGTAAAGTGGGGAAACGCAACAACGTCGATAATTACACCAGCTTGTTGTAAACACACGCAAATGTATGTACCGGGTAGCAAAAAGAGAAAAAAACATGGAAGATTCACCAGCCGCGTCCTTCGTTAAGAGATCTCCGTCCCGCAAATTTTACCAACGACATCAAATCCCCACTCACTCTCCCAGATGCCTATGCGTTCAAACATCCACCACACGACCGCTCGTCTTCTACGCCCATCTCTGGAAAAAAAGGAAGGGATTTATATTACCCCGCCTCGAAATACACTATGAATTCAATTTTTAAAAATGCACATACGCTGGCGCACATCACGAGCTATAAATACTACTATCATCATCACCCATATTTATCACTTCTACTTTACCCACCTTCCCAACATCAATATTCCCGACACCAGTGATATTGCGGTATAGTCACGTTGGATTTTTATTTCAGTGCTGTGGAATCCCACACACCCACAGCCTCCGTGTAAACTGCTGTGCACGCGCACTGAAAAAAAAAAAGAAACACGAAAAGGCACGAAAAGAGTAGACGCCCCATGCACTCTTGCACACGTATCTCCTTACGCCCGTCAACAAAGGGGTCACTTTCATACACACATTTTCTACCAGTTTCCCGCCTCATGCCAGGCGCGGAAGTTTGACACATCAAAAAGCAGTGGACTTGTCATCTCATCAAGAGCCCACGGCTCATCTGCAATTGTGTTTAGCGCAATTTTCGTTACGCGCTCCACCGCTATGCGGGAGACACTCCTTGCGGGTTTCTGCATTTGGGGAACCTTTTCAATGGCATCCGCTAACTTCTCTGCTATACGCCAAAACATAGGAAAGCTAATGTAGTGCTCCTGCATCTGGCGCCGCACAAACGGCACCGCCAGAGCCTTCACGGCGGCATCATCGTGCGCCACCGACAGGGCGCTCTTATAGAAGCTGGTGAACTCTTCCTTGAACGTATCATCACATACTTTCTTCAAAGAAGGAAAATCCTTTAGCACACCGCCCCACCATGACACAACAAAGCTTATACTTTTGCTCATTTCTGCCTGCTCTAACAAACCCTGGGCCGCCACTGTGTCGCTCTCTGCCATGGGTTCTATTTTATACCGCGCGATTCCACGAAGCGGCCGATAGTGCTCCTTCTCCGCCCGACTGTAACCGGCAACAGAAAAGATAGTGTCACTGTCGTACGCAACACCCAAATTGCTGCCCGTAAGATTTGCCGCAGCGCTGGATGATTTGCTTACAACATGACGCATGTTGTCTACACGAGGGATCAAGTCACCCTGTGCATAAGGTTGTGTTCGTCCCGTTACAGAGGAACCCCAGTACTCCACGCCCCGACGCTGCAAGAGAAGTGTTGCTGTTGCAACAGGCAGTGTTTGCTTGCGTAAAGTCAGCATGGGGCTGCTGTAGCAGAAACACCCTAAGGGTCAGCGAATAGGAAACTAAGTGGGCACCTTGTGGGCACGTAAGTGCGAGAGGTAAGACAAATAAGAGAAGCCTCAATGTCTGCACTGCATGGTGGTCACATTGCGAGCAATAATGACGAATGACAAGAAAAGGAGTTACTTAACCTGCATGTACAAATCCACGCCAACTGAAGCTGGGGATGTAAGAGGGGGAAAGAAAAAGAAAAAGGGGCCGGGAAACACACAGAACACAAGCACTTCCACGCGCATACACACACATATATATATACATATACATACAGACATGCGTGTGCATACGGAGAGATATCAGCCTCCCATTTTGTGAGTTCTATGAAGCCGTTCCTCACCCTCGATATGCGCGCACACCATTTATCGTACCTTCGTCTACCTCTGTTCATCCCATCCCCACTTCCTCTATCCCTCCCCCTGTCCCACGCGACAACCTCCAACATCCAGCGACCCAAGTACGGCGAGGCAAGCGATACACATATCGGTTAGCATTGCCCGCGAAAAAGAAAAAAACACCAATGAGCGGAGAAAGAAAAACGCAGGAAGGGAACAAAATATCCAAACAGAGAGGGGTTAAACAAACAAAGCATGCGCTGTTGGTATAATCTACATTGCTAGAACGTGCACACAGAAACAAATACACGCGGAAACGCATAACCACGCGCCGCTGTGGCGAGCGCGACAAGTTAACACAAAAACGAACCGTTTGAAGGGAACGATAAAGGGAAACTAAACACAGCGCAACACAAAACTATGAAGGCCAGAAAGCTTCAACCCCGTCCGCACTTCCGACTCTCACACCATTGCAGGACCACACGCACACACATGTCGGGGTCACTCCTCTTGCCAAAATAAATCAAGCAAAGAAAGGACGAAAAGAGGTAAAGAGGGAAAGGAGGAAATAAACCCCTAACGACCCTTTCTTGACCTCCCTTTGGAGACTCCCGCCACGGCGTGTTCCAGTGTTGACATGCGGGCTTCCACATCCTCCAAAGAAAAGACCACATCAACCTGAGCTTCTGCAGCCACCGCCGCTGCCGCCGTAGTCGATATGCCGGGGCTCCCCACGAGGGAATCCAGGCGCGGACGGTGAGCCACTCTAGACTTCCTCCTCATGCTCTCGCGCCTCGAGGAAACGGCAGCGGGCTGCTCCATTACGGGCGGAGGTGCCACCTCGGGGGCCGCCAGTTCGCTCCGTTCGAGCCGCTTTTCCAAGCGCAGCTCAAATGCTCTAGAAACCCTCCGGTAATTTGAGGTATCCAACACATTTTTCATGTTATCCTCGAACTCTTTCCGCTCCTTTTCAATTGAAACCCTCAAAGCCTCATTTCGATATTGCTCGAGCTCACGTATGGGCTTCATGAACTCCTCTTCAAAGATACTCCTGAGCAGCGTTTCACATTCATCCACAACCGCTCGCCGTTCGGCCTCCATGTTTAGCATGCCCTCCTCCAGAAATTCCTGCAGTGGAGGCACGCAGAAAGGGAAAATATCGTCGTGAACTAAGCTAACGTCACAGGTCTCAGAAGGCTGCGCGGCCAAAAGGAAGGTATGAAACAGCCTCCAGTGACGCACTGCAGTGGTACAGAAGAAGTTCAGTATCTGTGCCAGCTCCTGTGGTGTGAAGTACGGCCCAACAATAACTTCGTACACTACCTTCTTTTTTACAACCTCACGTCGCGACTTAATCTCCACTGGCGCATTCTCCAGTTGCTCCAACAGTAACTGTTGCTGTTTCTTATTCTTCTCCTTCGCAAGTTTAGCTTCGATAGCGGCAACGAACTCTGCATCCTTCTCCTCATACGTGACATCTTCTACAGATCGGCGCACATCATAAACTTTGCGTGGCAACGAACACGACTGCTCGATCAGTGCCTCCTGCAGCACGCGAGTGCACCGCTCCTCTACAATTGAGTCATCGTCTATCGCATTGGAAGGCGCCTCCGCGATGGCCCTCATGAGATGCATCGCCGTCAGCAGCAAGCACTGAACCTGCAGGGGCGAAAATCCACGGTGAAGCGCGAAGAAAATCAGGTCCTCGCACCACTCACACAGCGCAATATGTTTCAGCTGATCCTGCGCCGCCTCACGGTAAAATAGCATCTCAACACCTTGCTTGTCCACCAACCGCGAGGGCCTAACTATGACTCTGTCTAGTGTTACTGCACGGCTATCGCTGTTGTCATTGTGCCCCGGAGCAGAAAAACCGAGTGCGCGCATGAGTCCTGCGCGCAACACATACGAAGACGGCATCATGGAGAAATGGCACGACTCGTCATCTGACTTTGGAAAAAGCTTCGGCCAGCCCTCCACGCACTGGGACTCCTGTATTATGCGTGAAAGCACTTGCCTGGCTCCAAAGTCCCGCTGAAGGGGCAGTGTGAAAGCGCTATGCTCCTGCTCCACACCACGAGCATGCTGAACAAGACCCTCAACAAATTCTAATGAGTGAAAAGTCGCCTGCCGTACAGGGGCCCGAAGCACAAAAGGAAGTGCCTGTTTTCCAGAACGGTCATGTGTTGGGCTCGATGAAGGAAGCCTTTGCCCGCCAGCTGCGCCTCCAGAGTCCCACAGAGGCTCCATCAACGCCTCGATACACAAAGAAAGTGCTGGCGCAGTGGCAATGCGTATATATATATATATATATATATATATCAAACAGGGGTAAAACAAGGAGAGGAAGAGAAAGAATTCAAGGGGATGTAGTAAAAAAAACATGAGAGAAATCCCCCATAACAAACACAATCCATATGAGGCATGACATTCTTCATAGGGAGGGAGAAGGATCGTGCAGAGCACGTCCGTGGTCAACACACACACACGCCACACGATGACGCCAGCCACACATACCTCCAGCTTAACAACGAAAAATACGCCGAAGCTCCGCCAATAGCGCAGTGGCATCCCCGCAGTTGCAGGCCGCCCCTAGCGCCTCTCCTACAGCGGATGTGGCTTTGGGTGGGCGGGGCATTATGTCTGATGCACCGTTATACAGGCGTAGGAGGAAACGCTGCAAGTACTCCTTATTCTGCAAGGCCCGTGAGCGATCCTTCCCAACAACCTCAGGCTCAGCGAGAAGTCGATTGCGCTCCTCCAATAGAAAACTCATGTCGCACCCTTCGCAGTCGCCTTGCATCTCACGAATGGCTTCAATTAACTGGACATCACTGACAACCTTATTACAAGCAGCAATACGCGTTGCTATATGTTGTAGCTCACATTGCAATGCGTTATCGTGGAGGGACACGACAACCTTCACCTCTAAGGACCGCTCCAATCCGCAGCTCGTCAAAAAGCATTTGATGGCGGACAACGCAACCAATGAACCAGTAAAGAATGCCGCACGCCTGTCACCATACTCTACTTTGATGATGCTGTGAAAAAAGACGTTTTCGTAGTGTAGTGTTGCCTGATTTGCCCGATATAACTCGGGTGTCCCTGGGAGCATCCGCTGCAGCCAGCTATGCATGTCCCTTGCGGTGAAGTCACCCTCCACCTCCAGCACGGATTGAGCAGCCGAAGGGTCCGTAACCTCCACACTATCATGATCATTGTCGTCAGCAACATCACTACAACCGACGCGCGAAAAGAGCGGTAGTGGTCTCAGCATAACAGTCTTTACTTGCGCTGTCCGGGGTGCCGGGGCGGCCAAAAGAGTGAGTTTTACGGCACCCAGCCGTCCGTCTTCCAACCAAAACCTGACCGAGCAGCCGTACATGTGTTCCCGCAGCGGTCGAAGAATAGCCCGGGTTACTCCGCATGGATTATTTTCGGGTCCAACTGCCTGTTCAACCATTGTAACCCCCACCGACTGAAGAAAGTGCAACTCGACGTCACTATGCAGGACGATATTGTCTAGCGGGGTGTCGGACTCGATCGTCAACAAAAGCGCCGGAGATTCCGCCTGTTGGGATATTGTACACTTCGAAGTGAAGGTGGAGGAAACAGCCAATACAGGGGCATTGACGACAGTTGAACCCGTGCACCTCGCCAGCTCTTGCGTAGTATCCATTAGCTCTTTTCTGAGCCTCTCAATCTCCCTCTCCATAGCCTCAATTTGTTCGTCAACGGAGTCCTCGATTAGTTCCATAGGTACTGTTTCTCCTTTCGGAACACGCTCCACCTCCTTAACTGTGAAGGCAGTGATTTTCCCACTGAAAGAGTGAACAATCACGTCAAGCATCTGAGAATGTGTCACGAAACCAGTCTCTATGGTAAGCACACGACCATCAACGCAGCCTGACCAAATGCAGACCGGTGTCAGCTCGTCGCTTTCCTCACCCTTGTCAACTAAAAAGACTTGCACTGAGCCATCTAACCTACCAACAACCACCTCCTCCTTCGAGTCAGAGTTGATGTCACGCACCGTCAATGCGGTTACGGACGGCTGTGCGTCGCTAGGGATATAACTGAAAACCCGTGTTAGTATTACGTTACTCTTACAAAAGTCCAGACAACCCAGTGAGCCCGCCTCAGTGCCATAGTATACTGCATTCTGCGTTTCACTCACGCACAATGCTGAGATTGCGGCCTCACAGCTTAGCTCCGATAAAAGTTTGTTATCACACAGCATACGAACGACACGGTCACTACATCCAATAACACAGCGATAGTCACTAAAAGTAACAGAAGATCGCTTCTGTGCGGAGGGTGCAATGAACGCCACCATAGCGTTTATGTGGTCTGGGGCCATGTAAAAGCCAAGCTCCGTTGCTTCACAAAATCCAGTGACCATGAAACTTCCACATATTATGATAAAAGGGGTGGACACAAAGATAGTATGAGGCGTCTCCGTCACATTTGTATCAAACGCAAAGAACTCGCGACCTTTTCTCGAGTACGCAACCAACTTACTACCATGCACGAAGAAAACTTGGTCATCATACAGCGTCATGCAGCTTACTGGATGGCTCCGAGGTGGCGTACTAAAAGCCACCGACCTCTCGTTTCCTTTGCCCACAGAAAAGGAGGACACAACACCATCCCTCTCACCGATCCCTAATCGCTGCTTATTCTTCTTGCCCAACGGATATACGACCAAACATCTCGGGAATGTTGACGACACTGATGCAATTTCTCGTCCAACTAATTCAATATCATGGGAGCTAATCATCCTCAGCTCACTCTCCCCTTCCACTCCACCCAACTCCACACCTTTTTGCGTGTGCCCCTTACGAATCCGCTACAAATATCGCGCTCGTTCACCGCACGTGTTAAAAGACGAGTGTCCGAAAAGAACAACGGGTAAAAAACAGCAGTGTCCCCCACCCTTTGCCCCACACCTCTTACTTATCCAGTGGTGTACAGCGGCGTCACTCCACCTCGGGTAGAGCCGCTCTTCTTTTCTCTTATTTTGGCTCTTCTTCCCTCCTTTGCTTGTATTGCTTTGTCAGCTCTTTTTCCCCTTCAAGGAACGCCCTCCCACTCAACCTCTCCGGGCCCACGCAACTGTTATCATACAAAAAGGAAAGATAAGGGGAAAAAAAACAAAAAAAGAAGAAAAAGAGTTTAGCGTAGCTTTTCACAGCATTAGGTGGAGACTAAAGCACTTGGAAGGTAGGGGCCCCATGTCTCCTAATTTGCATTATTGCTTTGCTTTGTGCGTTTCCTTATACGTATATAAATATATATTCGTGTTTTTTTTCTTATTCTTCCTTTGTTCCCCATTCGTTGAAGTGATAATCAACCCCCACAGCTGGCTGCACAGCCAACACTCCAGGGGAGAAAAGATGGGTAAACCACACCGTCACCACCACCAGCGATGGAGCGACAAGTAGGAAAACACAACAAATGGAAGGTCCGTGTACGCAACTCTGCTCTTGAGCAGCACTAAACCCACACGAGGCCTCCTGCCGCCACCGCGCCCAAATAAGGACGGAAAAGGTTTTCTTTTTTTCGGGGGGAGGGGGGAAAGTATGCAAAAGGAATAGTCAAGCCTTTACCCATATTCACGTGAGATTCGGCAACCATGATAATTCTTGTGCTTCACATCACACTTAGGATAAGTGTCGCAAAGAGTAAGTTTTTGAAACATCCACCCAACCGAACCCAATCCCTCTCCACCTCTGCGTGGGAGGCGGGCGAAGGGCATCTTCACTACCTTCCTTATCACCAGTAAATTTATCTCTCCCGTAATGTAGGAACTCGACTGTACTGCAAGACCCCCAACGATGCTAACGATAGGTGCGGGAGTCACAACGAAAGTTGTAACTACCAGTTCTCCTTTTTTCCTCTCTCTTCATTCAATACAAGAAAGATAAGGCATGGACTACTCCTGATATATATTTTGTTGTTACTTTGTTCCTGCCACCGGCTGAGGGGCCGTATGAATAATGGGCTCTTTGCCAAAATCCACCACTAAACTGCTGCTGAAGCGAAGGCCGTGTCGCTTCAACCACTGCCCAACGGTTTCCTCTGTTCCAAAAAAGTTTTGGTGGGCGTAGCTTCCCTCCGCTCCGCTGCATGCCACAAAATGCCGTGCCACATCAACTAGTTTCTCCTCGGGTACTCGAGCTGAAGGGTCAGTACGACTCACTGCGACAACACCAGCAACACGGCCGACATTCTGTACAGAAAGCGTCCCGTGAGTGTAGGCACCAATGGAAATGTGCTCAGCAACATGAGGAGCAAATCGCAAGGGTTGGATCGACTTGATGGTGACATTTTCACCCAACACCGCAATGGTTGCCTGAATCTGCTCCGCCGCAGCGTCAGTGAGAAGGCGATGAACCGCAGCACAGTCATCAAGGGCCGTTCCTTCCGTGGAAATGATCTGTGTGCGAAGCGTTTCCATTACGGTCCCACACACGCGCTGAAATTGGAGACTGCGAGCCGCGAAGTCCGTCTCGCTACACACAGTCACAATGGCGGCACCAAATGTTTCCCCCACGCATGCTACGACACTGCCATGCTCAGTTACACGCGATCCCTTTTTTACAGCCTTCGCGAGCCCCTTGTTACGAAGCACTTCCAGTGCCCTATCCATGTTCTCATTTGCCTCCTTTAGCGCTGCGCAGCAGTCGGCGATTGGTGCCTCCGTGCGGAAACGAAGCTCCCTCACCAATTCCATAAGAGTCGGTCTGCGGAGGTCAAAGTGCCGAATCGTACGAAACAACATTCAGTGGGATGATACTGTATGTATATGTATATGTGTCCCCTCAAGCGATAAATTGAAATTGTACTATATCGGTTACGTGCTTCTTTGCTTGTTCTGCAATATGAAAACACCTAATCGCCCATCAACTGGGCACGACGACAAGTACAACCAGGTGTTATATTCGAATGTACAGAAGAAAAAAAGGAAGAGAAAATATATTATGGGCACACGCCTCACATCAGCAGCCTCACATGCACTAATAGCAAATGTTTTCCTCCCCCCCCCCATGCGAATATTTGACACCACAAAAAATCCTGCGCACCTTTTAATGGACAAGGACTAATACACACCTGTCATTCCCCACCCCCTCAGCCTTCCGTGTGCACATAACAAACACGCTTGTTCCGCCTCCTTTTCATTGTAAGGTTTCGGCAATGGGCGGGGCCACCGACAGATACACACTAATACATGCAAGCGCAAGCACGCAGAGGCTTCCGAAACCACCGGTGAAGTCACAAAACAAAAATGAAAGTACAAATACACACATTTTCACATCATTGGTTGGAACTAAATTCCGCTCGCAGAAGATGAGCACATTCCAAGTTTAGTAGTGCAAAATACGAAGAAGGGGAATGACGCGGTATAGCAGGCAAAGGCAGGCAAAGAAAGAGAGAGAAAGAGAAAGAAAAAAAAGAAATGCGCCCGAACTCCGTTACGTTGCAGAGAAGCAACAGGGAAGTAGCAACTGACATGCGCACACACACATATATATACTAGTATATATGCCTGAGTCACCAGATTATTTTTTCTCATGCAAACAAAAGGAAGGCACTTCAACAAAAACAAACGAATACACAACTGATAAGAAAAGATGGGAAGACTCGACGTATTGAGGAAGAAAGACCGGAAGTAAACCTCAAAGTGAGAAGACGGAGACAAATAAACACATGGAAACATTCGGCATCCCTTTTCCCCTCCTTCAATTACTCCACACACGCACACACACACACACATGCACATGCGCACACACTGTGAGCAATGCACGCACACGAGCCTAACGAAAGAAGAACCAACATCAAACTATTGGCATCATACTGGGAGACATGCCGGCGGGAGAGCGAGCGCCACCTGCGCATCGATGAATACAGAGGTAGAGAAACATCTTTCCACACACTTGTGTGCGTTTACTCAGGAGTCTGGCTCTGCGTTATCCTTCATTTTTGACTTCAATTTCTGAGACGGCGTGTATTTGTTAGTTAAAATCATCTTCTGTGCCTCAAGGGGGTGATACAACTCCTCCGAGAGCAGTGGTCTCCACGATGTCGTCGGGAACCCCTTATCTGCCCACTGTTTGAACGTCCTGGGCGGTGGCGGCACCGGTGGAAGTTCTTTCCCCTCTTCATTCGAGGCGCTATCTCCCCCTCTACTACGAGCCCTACTTTGAAAATCCTCCACATCGGCCTTCGGAAATTCGCTGTCCAAGAGACCCTCAGGGGGGCGCATGGCCCGAAGGCGATGCACAACCTCCTCTGAGTCCAGAGCTAACAGCGCAGATTTCCTTTGGCGCGTCTCCATCAGCGTGCGCGTGTGGTGACGGCGATCCTGCACATTGACAGAAAGCGCTGTGGTCACGCGCTTCCGGCGTTGGAATGTCGACATCTCGTCCGGTTACTACACCCTCAACCCCCTTCTTTTTCTTCTACACAAACCTCCTCCCCGTGTTTCGTTTTCCCCTTACCTCCCTCTCCCTAATTATGCTGCTACGCTCGTAAAGGCTGTGACTTGCGGGGCACAAAAAGGACCGAAAAAAAAAAGAGGAAATGTACCGAAGCAAACGATTTGAACGTGGAGCAATAAACAGCCACCAGTAAGCGCTCGGCGTGAGGAAAGCCGAGGAAAACACGCACGCGGTAGAGGTAGGCGTTCCCATGTATAAAGTACGGCACTTTGCGTAGAAGTTGAAGCCCCTAATGATCACGTATGCGCATTTATTGTATATATTGAGCGGTTCATGAATTCCGCAATGCCATACACATACCCTCCCATGCCTCATCTACATACATTCCCGCCAACGCACCACAAGAGGGGAGGGAAAAAAAAACAATACCGAGTAGTGTGATACCCGAGGCCATTTAGGGCCGCGCAACACGAGGCCGAACTAGACCCACTATACCAATCCAAACGAACGTTACCCTACGCATTCCAACGTCTTAGATGCTTAAACCATCCACAAAAACGCACACACACATACACACACACACAGATGCACACAGAACACACAGAACACACAGCAATACACTTTGTTCATATCGACGCACGATTTCCCGCCGCGCGCATCAAACCTGCTCGAATCTTTAAAACTTTATGGAGTAATATATCCCTTCCCCTTCTCTTTATTTTCCCCCTCATCCCTCCTCACCTCACCCCTTGAAGACGGCTGTTGCACACAAGCTACCTGACTGGGGGCACGGTAAGCGGGAGCGCAGAAATGTCGGGGACACCTTTTGGGCGAGGAGGCCGAACGCGTGGCGGTGGGATGGCAGGTGGAAGCGGTTGGGAAGAGGGTGACGGCGTAAGCGGCTGGCCATTTGTCCAAAAGAATGCGCTGCCGTCCCATGACACGGAAGCTAATGCATTGGGAGTAGCGAGTGACCACTGGAGGCCAACAACAAACTCCCGGTGATGGGCATAACGGGCAGTAAGCGGCCGCTGTGGTTGGTTGAGGTCCCACAAGCACACACGGCAGTCGTAGCCGGAGGAAGCGAGCAATGTGCGCGAATGAGGGGAGAAGCGAACCCGTCGGCACGCGTTATCGTGGCCGGGCAACACTGTAAGGGGCCGTTGCGGTCGACGCACATCCCACAAATGGACTGTGCGATCAACACCACCAGTAGCAAAGATACTGTTGTCCTGCTTATTAAAATCAATACTGAGGATGGGCTGGTGCCCGTGACCAATTTGCGTCAAAACCGACCGTGGCGAACGAGAGTCCCACAACCTCCATGTCCCGTCCCCAGAGCATGAAAGAAACGACGCAGGGTTAAAGGTGCTGCAGGACACCTCATAAACCTCTTTCAAGTGTTCGTGGAATGTCATAAAAGAAACCTGGGGAGTCGCAGCCTTCCAGAGCTTCACAGCCCCATCCCAACTGCAGGAAAGAAACGCATCACGACACCACGCAACTCCAACAACTTCAGCGCGATGCTCTGTTGAATGTGCGACCGGCATGACCCCGTCACGGTTGAAGGACTGCTGGAGGCTATACAACTTCACACCGTCTCCACATGCCACTGCCACGAGGTCACGATCGACCTCACTGAAGCAAGCGTCAAAAGCCGCGTCACTTGTCCCCCAGCAACCAACAAGCTGCACAGGTGAATGTGGTTGCAGCCCCTGTGAGGTGTTCACAACATATACCTTCCCGCTGCCAGCAACACCGAAATGTTCTGACGCCGTCACCAAGAATTGCGTTGGTTGCCATGGGTTACACCGAAGACTGTGTCCCGCAAATCCGGGGTGGAGAACAAATGAAGGCATGTTTCACTCGCGTCCCTGTTGTGCTCCTTCAGTGTTTCCTTTTTCTCACTTCCTCTTAAAACTGAATTTCCAATCAATTGCTATGACTAATGTTCCTCAGGACTCGCTCCTTTTCCTTTTCTGCGCGTTGGGTGCTTACTTTGTACGCGCCGGCGCGTGGCTGCGCTTCTTCTCGATGGGCACCCGAAGGTTGACGGTACTAAAAATCAGAAGAGGGTGAAGGAAAGCCAAATCATACCACTGAGGGTCAGTGCATGAGCGTGTAAGCATTCGCCAAAGCATTATTATTATCGTTATATATATATATATATATATATATATCGGTTTATTAATTTATTTGCGTTCACGTACGCTCATCCATTTACCTTCACTTGAGCGTCACCAGTAGAACAGCCACTACTGCGCAATTATTTTCCGTGTGAGTCAAATACCTGTGTCCCCCATTTAAGCAAACACACGCCACAAGCTCACCAGAATTATTTGATATTTGCACATCTTCCACGGGCCAGGGCAAAGGACGGTAAAAAAAATCCAACGAAAAAGAAAGAAAAAGTCCGACTTCCAAAATGAAGAACCCAGTTACATATAGCGAGAAAAGTGAGGCAACTGGAAAGATTAGGAGGGAGAGAGAATTAATAATACAGACATACGCGCGCATATCTGTATATAGGCGTGTCCACGTCACGCACAATAAGGAAGCAGTGAAAAGATAGCATGCGCACACCAAAAAAAAAAGATGCTCTGAAGGCTTCCCACAAATCGACGAAGACTTTTTGGGGCCTTCCATCCAATTAACCTCTTTCTGTGCGGTCCCACTCACGCCAAAATTATCATCCATTCGCATTCTCCCTGCAATCTCTCAACCCACTCGCACAGTTATAACTCCAACAAACAAAAATAAAGAAAGAAAAGTAACGTCGTTTGCACGAACATATACAAAAATGTCGCCCTTTGCACTGACATACATCGCCATCAACGCGCACACAGTATTTGGTTGACAGCCTCCTTACTCATTTTGTTTTACTGCAAAAACACATCGTGTGAGGGAATGTTCACTGATAAGGGGAAACACTCAACAAACAGAGAACCACTTCGAGAGCACTGGGTACGTATTTATAAAACTGCTTATTTACGCGCAGATATATAAGTTTGTATTTTTTGTTGATTTCGGTTATCCCTCAAGAATTGAGAGACCACTGAAAATTTGGTTTCTCGAAAAAAAAAAAAACAAATCCTCCACCAAAGTGCGAATCACACTTGTTTATATGAGAACTATATATATGGGTGTGTGTGTGTGTGTGTGTGTCCGTAACGAAGGAAAATCAACGATCAAACAGAAAGAAAGATTCTCGAACAGTAGCGGTACACAAATAGACATTGATTTGTATTATTTCCGGATGAGAAAACTTTCTATCCCGCGCTGTCGTTTTGTGCCCGCGGCCATGTCCACTTTGTTTACCGTTTTACTTCCCGGTTTCCTGCCTCTCTTAGCGCCCTTTGTCATGGGCTGCGCTAAAGGTTTCCATGCAGGAGGCATCCGGTTTCCAACCATTCCAAAACTGTCGGCCGTCTTTACCATCGGCAAAGGGCCGTTCGTTCCCGTTAAAGCACTCGCAGAGGGAAAACGACGCACGGGAAACATGGTGGATGAGGCCGAAGCTGAGGGAGAAGAGGAAACTGTAGAAGGTTCGGTGAACCCTGCGCCCCCGCACATTGGGACGGATGCTGGAGCGGAAACTACGCAGGGCTTGATATTCACTTCAGCAGGTAGCGGCCACTCAGACTTGGGAGCGGAGAAACTCCCGCGCAGCGCCATCTGATATTCTTCTTTGGACTTCACGTACACGGGTTTGGAAGGGACCAGCATGGGCATAGCTCTTTGGAAGCGGCAGCGTGCTGGCCGAAGTAACACGTGAAATTCCCGTAGTGAAGTGGCTACTGACCTTCACCTCAATATGAGTTGCTCGATGTGAGAAACCCCAACTCCCTCGCACAGTTTGGGGTGCCGAAAATATATATATATATATATACTCAACGCAGAAGTTGAACTGAGTATATAAGTAGAAAACTTGCTCGGTCCTTACAGAAGTGGTAGTAACAAAAAAGATAAATGGAAAAAAGAAAATCCAGATACCGGAGGTCAGAGCCACCCACACCTGATACAAGGTACAAAATCCAAAGAAATCGTAGAAGTAAGGTAACTTTCTCGGAATAAGAGAGAAACTTATGACCCAGAACAGAGACGAGCAAGCAGACTAATGGCCTATTTTCCTCCCCTACTCGCACTATTTCCATACTTCTTCCAGCTACCCAACTTAACCAAATACTAGCTCAACAGCTAAGCATCATCGGTTGCGAAGAAAAAAAGGGAAGAATAAATTGAAAACAATACCCCTCAAGTAATTTGACCGCGAATGCGGTCGACCACAAGAGTAATGTAGTACCTTCCCACAATGTGCCACACCTGCAAGCAAACTCTCTGCCGTCGTCTTCTTCACTTTTATTATTAATGTAATGTGTCCCTTTATTAGAAGGAATGAAGGAAGGAGTAAGAAAGTGGGAAGGTGCCCGGAAAAGTCACCGAACACACTTCACCCGTTGCGGATCTGACGTCCTCTTAGCCCACACTCGTTACTTCCTCCCCTGTGGCCACACGACAGGACACAGTTGTTAATCGCATCGGAAAAAATCATACGAAATTCTTATTTACTCCTATGCAGCAGCCTTCCGTAGCTGCTCCTTGGCCCTCTTGGCTCGTTCCTTATGTTTTTCCTTTATCGCCTGTGAGGTACTCACCTGCTCCTTCTTTGCACGGCGCAGCGCCCGCCTCTCATGTGGCTGAAGTTCGTTTACCCCAACATCCGCAAACTTGCGATCTGAGCCACGATATAAGTCCTGTGGAGCAAGTGCAGCTTCGCGCGTAGTGGCAAAATTCCCAACTGTTTCAAAAGTAATTGCTGGGGCCTGGCCCTCCACCGCGCGCACGCGGGCCGACAGATCCTCTTGCACGGGCTTTGGCGTGTAGTGGAAATTGCTGAGCGCATCGAGATGCTGGGCTAGTCGCCGCCACATATGAATGGCACGCAGCTCGTCCTTCTCAATCTCCGTCAACGGCTCAGCAGATTCAGCGGCACTGCCCCCAGCGGCGCTCTCCTCAGCACGCCGCACGCGGTCCAGATACTCCTTCTCGTATAAATCCATCAGCGACATACGCGCCTTCTCCGAGTCCTTAGCAGACGCATCGTCGCGCCGCGACATTGAAGCTAAATCACTAGGTGTCGATAACGCAGTGCGACGCTGCACATCGTCGTAATTATTGTCAACGATGCGGCGGCGGATGCGGTCCTCCAGCTTTGCGGTAAACCCCTCGGTAATGACTGGTACCGCCTTCATGGCGTACTCGAAGTCGAGTGCCTCGTCAAGCAAGGCATCACGAGGCCGATTGCTGCCGCTCACCTCGCCTGACATCGCCCACTGCGTACTGTAGAGTCTCGCCTGCTCAAGTTTTTCAACAAAGCGCCGTTCACGTAGCCGCTCACGCTGCAATTCGGTAAGACTGGGGTCATTCAATGCCGCATCATCCTCCATATCGTCACCCATGTCACCTTCTTGGCCCGTTTCTGCAAGGATATCATCTTCGCCATCGTACCAACCTTCTCCTTCACCCTTAAGGGCAGCATCTTTTCCACTAAACACTGCCGATGGGTCATCCCACTTCAGATCTTCTTCGAGTAACTGATCGTCATCTCCCAAGTCACCCTCCCCATCGTCATACTCACATTCTTCATCCTCTTCATTTGGCACAAAGTCTTCGCCGTACATCTCTTTCAGGGCCTCCAACTCTTCCTGCGCTAATTGCTTCTCTTCGTCATCAGCATCTTCACCGTCACCACCAAAATCTCCCGGAGCTGTCACATCACGTGAGCCCTTCCGGCGGCCGCGCAAAGCATCCATTTCATTATCGTTACCACTCTCGCTGCCGTCCTCCCGGTCTTCTTCCCCCTCGCTCCATCCCTCACCACCCTCGGCATCGGCATCCTCCTCTCCATCCCCCTTGCCAAAAACGTAACGCCACGAGTCGTCGGCCGCGTTCCTCTTCCTGCGTTTTCTTGCCTCACGCTGCTTGGCAAGAAGTTCTGCAATCTCATTGTCAAGGTCACTTTCGTTTAGTTGGGAAGTGTGTGCCGAAGACGCGTCAACATCATCCTCTCTATTGTCCTCTTTGTCTTTCTTACCGTTGTGCATGCCGCTCCCGCTCTTATTGTCACTAGACCTCTGCTTGACCTGCGACCCTTGAGTTTCTCCACAGCCGTACATCTTCTGTGCGCGCCGCACATTTTCCCGTAGGCGACGGAAGACAGGCGGGAGGAGCATGCTCATCTGACCCCATATCTGCTCCAATGTCACGTGCCGCGCTCGGCTTGTTTCTAGTGACTTACTGTAGTATGTCAACTGCCGCGAATGCATAGAGGAAGCTAACTTGTATAGTGACGCAAGGCACTCGCGGGTGAGATCGCTGCCACCCTGGCGGGATGACAAAAAGACATCGGGTCCACCGTCAAGTTTCGCCTGTACACTACCAAGGCGGCGGCTCACCCGGCTAATGGGTAACTTACTGGTAGATGTTTGATCCCGCGGTACCGTCATATCTTCTGTTTTCAATGACGATGTCGCCCCTTCAGGTACCGATGCCTTAACTTTCTTTTTTGTGTTTGCCATCGCAGTTACCATGTGTCCGCTACTGGTCAGCTAGCGGCTGAAGGAGAAACAACACCGCCCCACTCCGTTACACAAGTTTAACGCACACACGCACACACAGAAGGATAGAAAAAAGAAATCAATAAAAAAAATAACAGCAATATAACAATACGACTACGTGATACTGCCTTCACAATCTTGTGTGCGGGTCGGCTTACTTGCGGGTGTGCGCGAACGTACTCCCGGAGATGTCCTCCTACGTTGCTCAAGTGCGCGTTCTCATATGTTTAAGATGAAATGCGTAGAAACAGGGAAAAAGGAAATAGGAGAAGGAATATAGTGGGTAAGAAGAAATTGATATTGCTAAAAGACATTTAGTTCCTTACCTATCGACACCAACCCGTAACCCGTGCGCCTGTCAAACACCACCACCCACGCGCCGTGATCACTACACCGTCACGCGGCAAGGGGATGTTAGGTGCGAACGACACAGCGTGAACAAAGTCAAAAATAAAAACAATAATAACAATAATAATAATAATGGCGGTGGTAATAATAGTAATAATAATAAAGGGGCTGGGAGATATGTGGGGTACGGCAGGTAAACGTCACTGGCGCGGCGCACACTCTGCAGTCCCAAGAGTGTGGACAGAAAAAAAAAATAAGAGAATAATAGCCACAACAGTCGCACGGTGTGTGTCACCGCACACCCTCCTTCCCTCATCTACAGCTTCCTGAAACGCAGTTTCGTTTCACCGTGCTCCCCCCCCCCTGCCCCCCGCAGTGCTTTGAAACATATCCCCTGTTGTTTCGCGATAAACAGTAGAAAGAAAAACAAAATCAACCTGGAGGAGGTCGGTTTAACCTCCAGGCATCCGCACAAGCATCAACACGTCCGCTTCCATTCACTGCAACTCCTCACCTTAAGTTTCTACAGGTACTGGCGTGGGTTTAATACACATCTTCGTTTTCTTTCATCTGCTGAAACAACCCGTGCTGCTCAACCTCACTTCACTTACATCAGCCTTCTCTCCATTATCGGTTCCATTAAACGCCCACATTACTCCCGAGGTAAAACAAACCAACTCAACAGAGGTTCAAGAGTAAAGCAATCAGCGCTGAATGTCACGCCCAAACTTTGTTAAACCTTACAAGTCTCCAGCATTGGCTCCAGTGGATTTCTTCCCAGGCTTCTTCTCCACCTTCTCTGAAGATTTCTTTTGCCCCTTTTCAGCCGACTTGCCCTTCGTCCCCTCCTCATCATTATCCACTGGGAGCAACACCTCCTCTTCGGAATCCACAGTGTCAGGTTTCACACCTTCCACGTCGTACTCGTTATCATCGGGTGGTAGAAGCGCATCATCAAGGGGGAGGTCCATCCGTCCACGCACCAACCGCGTCACGCGCTTCGCGTACATCGCCTGGTCTGGCACCGGAGAATCCGCCTGCAAACTCGCCGTGCCGAAAAGAACCCACGCGATGTCTAGTGCAACCTGATCGTTTGCATTGGCTTGAAATCGAGCAAGCAGCTGTTGCACAACAGGATGACGGTAGTTAATCTCCAGCACAAGCGTGTGGAACACAGAGTGATCAGAAGAAACAGCCTGCTGCTTGATTATGTTGGCCAAGCGTGGTGACATTTCATTTTCTTGCGAAGACAAGATGAATGGCTCAGAGGTCTTTCGCTTTGTGAGGATCACCTTGCGGACACGATTGCCCTTGAAGACGCGCGTCAGTGCATCGGTGAGGGGCCGGAACTTTTCGTTGCGTTTCTTTTCGATTGCTTTCTGTTTGTCTGTAACGTCGTCAAGCTGTGCACTGTCAGTGGCAATATTGATAAGCTTCTTGTTAGCAAAGTCGTGTACTTGTCCAACAACATACTCGTCAATGGCATCCGTCATCAAGAGTACCTCCACACCGCGCATCTTCGGTTCCTCCATGTGTGGCGATTGCATCATCTTCTCCACGGAGTCACCCGTCATATAATATATGCCCTTCTGGTTGGGTTGCATACGGTCTATGTACTCCTGAAAACTGACGAGGGTGCCGTTGCTTTTGCTCGAAACATAGCGCAGAAGCTTCGCAAGCCTCCCTCGGTTGTTGGCATCCTCGAGGATACCGAGGCGCAAGTGTTTACCAAACTGGGCCCAAAACTTGGGATAGAGTGGCCCCTTCTTCTTGCTGCCGGAGGTGGAGTTTGTTGTATTCACCTCTGCGTTTACTTCCTCGCTTACATTACCCTGCTCCTTCATTCTGGCGTCGTTAGCCGCAATTTCCGCGAACATGGAAAGCACCTTCCGCACGAGTTTCTTCTTTATCACACGTAAAATTCGACTCTCCTGAAGTACCTCACGGGACACATTGAGGGGGAGGTCATTGCTGTCAACGACACCCTTCACGAAGTTAAGGTACCTCGGAAGTAACTCACGGAATTCGTCCGTGATGAAGATGCGGCGCACGTACAGTTTGATGTTATCCCGTGTATTCTCATTGTTTATGAAGTTTTCCTGGGCGACTTCTTGGGGAACAAAGAGAACTGAACTGAATTCGACCTCTCCCTCAACGTTGAAGTGGGAGTAATACATAGGCGGACGGTAGTCGCGAGAGAGAGCCATGTAGAACTTTTCATACTCTTCCTTGGACACATTAGAGGGCTTACGTGTCCAGATAGGCTGGTTCTCGTTCAGAACATCCCACTCTTCCCCCCGCTTCATCCTAATAGGGAAGTGCACAAACTCGCTGTACTGGCGAACTGTGTTACGCACGGTCTCTGGTGAAAGGAAATCAAGCGCGTCGGGCTTCAGCTCCAGAGTTATCTCCGTCCCGCGTCCGAGTGTGTTGCCGCGCTCATCTTCATATACATAATACTGCCCATCCGCTGCGGATTCCCATACCCATTGCTTTTCGTCGTCATCACTCTTTGATGCGACACGCACGCGCTCGGCCACGAGGAATGCGGAGTAAAAACCCACGCCGAACTGTCCGATAAGATTTGAATCCTTCGTTTCCTGTAGTTTCTCCATAAAACGCTTTGTCCCCGAGCTCCCAAGAGAACCGAGATTGGCCTCCAGCTCCTGTCGGGTCATCCCCACTCCACCATCGCGCAGAGTCAGCGTCTTCTGCTCAGGGTCCACCGACAGGCGGATATCCATTGTTGGAGCCTCACCGTCCTTGTTCACGGGCTCCTTCGGGGTCGTGAGGTAAAGCATGCGAATTTTGTCCAGGGCGTCACTGCCGTTAGAAATCAACTCGCGCAAGAAGACAGCGCGGTTGGTGTACAGTGAATGAATGAGGATGTCAAGCATCTTGCTTACCTCAGCTTGAAAGGGAATCGATTTCCCCTTGGAAAATGTTGCGTTGGATTTCAATTCACTGTCGTCGCCCAATGCAATTTCCACCGGGGCGGAAGTTAACATCACAAAGACAACGAACAGCACCCGGAGGGCGAAGAACATACCCGATTGGATCATTTTCAATATTTTTTTCCGATTCTTACACCCACGCGCGCACCTGTTCTAGTCGATTCCTATTCTTGTCACTACAGAATACCTTCCCCTGATTCCCCTTCGTTTCGGTGGAGTTTGATGCAGGTTATAAACCAGCTCGCTTAACAAGTTCCCTATCCCTCTACCACAACCCTGCTTTATTTAAAGTAGCACGCCTCTCCAACACCTAGTCTTCTGCCTACTTGGGGAGTCAACAACACCACTCCCTTTTACCCTTACCCTTTACAAAAGAGACTCTGGCGGTTTCAAAAACGAGTAATATATTACTCTTTAACCTTTCTCTTTCTACCTTCTTTCCCTCGTTCTGTCACCCTCCCTGTCGTATCCTCTGGGACTGAGTAGTGCAATCTTTTCACGTATTATGTTGGCCTATTCCTTCACACATATAAACGCATTCATAAATATCAGGCGACAAGGGAAAGAGAAAAATGGACATGCAAAAGGGAAAGAGAACAGCCAGCGAAAACAAATTAAAAACAGTACAATTACCCGATGCTTCCCCGTCACTGCGTTTAGTCACACTCGCACGCACACATACACACATATGTGTCTATATATATATATATATACAGACATGCATGTGAGCACACCTTACTTTTGCAGGGACGCTGAATGAACTGCTGCCACTGTACAAATCAAAACAGAAACTGTGGCCACGTACCCACTGCCACACAACCGTGGTAATTTCTCGAAGAATCGGCATCGCTGCCCACGATACTAACAACGACATTCGCATTACATCCTCACTGCGATGACCCCTGCACTCGTAAGTGCTCCTCGCGCTTCCTCTGCGCCATCTCGTACCGCAACCTCAAAATGCGGTTCCGCTCCTGTACGGCAGCGTAATGCGGCAGCAGGAACTCCACCCCCACCCAGTACGCAAACCCGACACCAACAAAAAAAAGACCCACCTGCAGTTTACGGAGTGAAGATACCTTCCGAAGCACCTCCTTCTGCCGTGCTGTGACTTGTCGCTCCACCACACCCTTAGTCATAATCTGCTGCGCCCGCGAGGAACTCTTCACCTCAAAAGGGCGACTTGTGGACTTACTTACGAAACGGTGTGGCTCCGCAGCGCACCTTTTCCGCTCCTGAAGTTCCTCTGTTGTCAGACCAATATCTTTGGAGGGATCCTTTCGTGCCCGTTCAGCAGCCTCCCGCAACTGAGAGCTGCATGCCGCCGCTGCCGCAACGGACTCACGCGGCGATTCGAAGCCGTTACTAGTAGTCATGAGCCCAACTGCCGCAAACGCGCACCAGTAATGAATACAGACCCTACGAACCACCAGCGCAGATTAGCGGAGTGTAAAGAAGAAAAATGAAAGAATAAGGACAAATTTCGTAAAAGAGAGCGAAGCACGAGGAGGGTAATAAAGCAGAGAAACGTGGCAAACGCCCCACTGGGTATCCGGCCACGCCCCGCACATACCAAAGCGGTTCTGCGTGCATAAAATGGGTAGACGAGATTATGCACGTGCACGTGCGTATTCATGTGTGTGTTCATAGATATTAATAGTGGTGAAAAAGCAACGCCATTTAAAAAAAAAAGGAAGAAAAAAAAATGCACGCATAGATATGCCTCCCATCCAAGCGGTATGTTCGGTGGAGGCACTCCCTCCCCTTCCCCTTGTGCCAGCACTCGTCTTCTCCGTGCAGAATGTTTCCGATCCCGCAACGGCTCATAGCCCAATCAGCACCAAAGAAGGGAAAAGGGAACATATCACAGCAGTGGCAGCAGCAGCTGAAAAAAGAAACAAAAGGAAGAAAAATAGGAGTGATACTGCAGGTAAACAAATAAAGCGAGGATCAACGAAAAAAAAAACAATGCAAAGTGAACGTGAACACACAGAAAAATGGAGAGAGTGTCCACATTCGCAATATCAGCCGAAAGGTGGACGTATGCAACCAAAAAGATTCGGGAAGAGCGTCACAGCAGCAGCTGATGCGAAAGAAAGCGGGGTAAGAATGGATATAAGCTTGTTACCGCTTAATCTCACGTATGTACTCATATATATATATATATATATTTCCCACCCCTGCATCGTTCATACTATCTTCTCGCACAAACGCACGCGCATACACCTCAATCCAGTCAGGAATATAAAAATATCGAACGAAACCGCATTCGAGCCTTCATCAGCACAGAACGCGCACTCTGCGGCGGGTTCGGGCAGAGAAGTGCCCAACTCGGCCCCTACGTTCAAATCTTCAGCCTGTTTTCCTTTCGTTCCTACCTCATTTCAATTGAGCCACCCACACTTCCTCCTTTTATAGCTCCACACCCCATCCCTTCCCCCTAGTCCCGACACTTTCCACCTTCTCCACCAATGGCTTACATCCATTCCAAATGGGCATGTCTTCCCACGTATATTCATTCCATCCATAACACGGGCAAGGTCAGGGTAACCATCATGGACACTTCTTTGCCTCCCAACACAGTAGGACGTACACAGGTACGAATACAAAAAGGGGATACTCTCAAACCCAGTGTGGTTCAAAAACAACGTGCTCTTTTTCTCTACATCCCATTGGTTTGCAGCCTCCCTCATATTACTTATACCTTGCTCTAAACGTGTGACACAAACACACACGCAAACACAAGCACACGAAAAAGGAAAACACATCCGAGCATCCGTCTCCCATCCTGCTTGGGCCCCACAAAAGTTGCTTATTGCCAAACAAGAAACAAGGCCTCTCGCGCACACTCAGCTCCCGAGCATGCACGTCGCCCCTTTCCTTTTGTTGAGCGTGGCCAACCGTCAACATACCACTACGGGGGCGGCGCACGCCATATGATCCTTTTGTCCTTTTTTTATTACCTCGGTTCACTTTCCGCAACACACCTTACCTATATATACGTATATAAGTATAAACATATGCATATATGAGTGCACCAGTGGCACAACTTCCCCCGAAAATCAAAATGACCGGGGTTCATATCTCTACCCAAAGAGTATCAGATATTCGCCTCCCCCTCATCTGTGCAAAACTCTATACCACTAAAAGTCATAAATATCCACTTCATTCTCCTGGTTAGGTGCCGTCATGCTCTGCGCAATCGTCTGCCGCATAATGAGCGCCGTAATCTCTTTGTTCGGCCGCAACTCCGTGGCGACCAGCGGCTTACCAGTGACGGGGCACACCGAACCGTTTTGCTCCAACCATGCGAGGATCGCCTCGTGATCGAAAGTGTGACCGTGTGGTGAAACGACGGGCTTCTTCATGACGTTTCCAGTAAGAGCGCACAGCATCCTCTCGTCGATACCAATCGCGGAGTTGCGGTCCACAGGTTTTGTGCGATTTGACGGAGCAACAGGAACGGCAGCATTGTCAATGGAGATCTTCTGGTCCGCTGCCTTCCGATGGATTGGTGGTATGTCCGCAAGATGGCTCCTTCCGACAAAGCATAAATCAACGGGCGCCTGCTCAGGTGTTGAGGCGGGGACCGGAGCCGGCGCTGACGGCTGGGGTGGCGGTGGTGGTCGTGGTGCACTCTGCTTCTCAACGGCAGACTCCACTTCGCTGAATATTTTCTCCAACTCGAGGAAAGTTGGCGTCCCGCGCTCAACAAGCGTGTCGGGCTCCACGGTTTTAAGGGCGTTGTGCCAGGCCTGGATAAAAGCTAACCCGCACGGTGCGACCTCTCGCTTCAAGAAGCCCGTCACGCTCTTGACGAGCTCAGCACTTTGCAGCTGCGGGAACATATCCCCTGTCGGTAGGCCCTCATCACCACCTAGAGCGTCTATATTTGCTATAAGGTGGAACATGTCCACATATACACGCATCACCGCATTTGCCAGTGCCGGGCTGCCCAGAATACTCTTTACGGGGAGCTGGAGCATATCATGTAGGTACGGGAAAAACAGCCGGGTCTCTCGTGTATGACATCCCATACCAAATGTGCAGAGGGAAGCGAACTTGTACCCTAGGGACATACCACGCAACATTTCCACGCTAGCGGTCGGCTGAGGTAGTGACAACGATTTCTGCAGGGAAATGCATTGCAGCTGGAGGTATACCGTCACGGAATGGTCCAGGTGCGTGGTAGAAAGGAGAATGTGCTGGCGCCACTGCGTGCCACCGGTGGAAGAGAAGCGGAAAATGTTCATTACGCACCGCATCGCACTGCACACGGCCACATGGAGAAGGGGCGTTACCTCCTTGACGTTGTCCAACTGCTCTGACAGAACATCGTCAAACACTTGAACGGCATTTAAGCGGAGCATCAGTTTGAGGATGCCGTCGATCTTCTCAGTGAAATCCTGGCATGAGGCGTCCTCTACACCCGCAGCATCATTGAAGTACGCTTGCGGCTGTGTGAACCCGAGAATAATACTTATGCAGTTACAGCGGAGTGCAGGCTCGTATGGAGGCTCCTTCAGCAAAACGGCAAGCATTAATTGCACTGAAAACTGCACATTACCATCGGTAAATTCAAACACATTTGCAGCCTTAAGCTTATAGCCCGTCACCCGCATGAGAAGCACAGCTACGTGCTCTGTCATACGTCCAAGTTCGGGATTGAAAGGCAGTGCCGCGTCTGCCTTTATGGACTCCTCAAACACAGCCTCCAACTTGTCCAGCAAATCGAAGATGCAGTTGCGCACAGGTTTGTACAGAGCAAAGTTACTCACAATGAGGCACGCCCGTGTTTTCTTCTCTATGGGCAATTCACTGACATCAGGGTTGTTCATGTATTTCTTTATAAGGGTGTCAGCGACACACCGTACACAGTGCCTCGCATCCTCAATATTTTTGCCGAAGAATGTTTGAGAGTGCGTTTCATCGCTCTTATCGGCCCAATAAATCATCTCCTCGGTAGTGAGTACCTTACCATCATTGAGGCGCTCCAAGAGTTTCTTAACTGTCGCCATTGTTTCCGTTCACCCACCCTTCTTAAGTTAACCTTTTTTTAGAAAAATGACCTTTAGCAAGCGAACTTTTTTTCCCTCTTCGTCTTCTCTCTTTGTTGTGTTCCTCCTTTTTACTTCCGAGAACTTTTCGTTTTTATTATTTCTTTCCCTTATTTCAGTATCCACACGAAACAACAACAGAGAAAAAAAGGAAAGATGGGGAAGGAATGGGTGCGAGTGCATGAAATGGTACGTGTATCTCCTTACCTCCATATGGATTCACAAAAGGGGTATTGCTGAATCATTACAGGAACATATTGTTTCATTGACACCCTACACATTCTAACGGCACGCATGCCAATATATGCGTGTGTACGTGTGTGGAAGGAAGACTTACTATCGTTGACAGCTGATGAGCGTAGCTCAGTCTCAGTCCACATCACACACAACAAAAACTAAACATGCAGAACCGGAATAAAAGGTCCTTGAGGTTAGTTTTGTGTAGGAGTTTGTGCTCGGTCGCTCTAATCAAATAGGAAAGGCGGCAGTCAGTCGGTAAGGGTGCTCACATGAGAAAGTCAACTCATCCTCCCTCTTCCAAAGTAATGAAGTACGCATTAGGTTCAAAGAAAGAGCTGATCACAAAACCTCACATGCACCCCTCCCCTCTTTCCTCCCGCAACCCACTACTAACGTACACACGTGTTGAATTCTGTAAAGCAAGCCAGTGAGTGTCCACCTGGCCCAAGAACCGCTTAAATGAAACAATATGCAACAAAAAAAAGTAACACCACGCATCGAATTACACAAATCTTTCAAGGGCAACTAACCTGAGATTTTTACCCCCCAGCAGGAACTGGAAAACAAACTATGGGACACCAACACACATTTTCCTACATAAAGCCACACACACACACACGTTGGCGTGACGTCGTATTACCCTCCAGTAGCGGTCCTGAGGTATGGCACGTGAGGAGGATAATAAAAGAATTTTAAGAAGGCGCGGTACGCATCGATAGACCCATTGCGGGGGGGAAATAAAAAGATGGACAGCATTATGACGCCTTACAAACACGCCCATCCCCCACATTTTGAAACCCGTAGTCGGTGCAACGAGGAGCAAGCAGAAACAACACAACAACAGTAAAGTGATGGTAAGAGCAACGGGCGGAACAAAAACGACGATAGGCTCCAACAGGGAGTTGAAATTGTCAAAGCTATACCGTAATCACATGACGTATGATCGCTTTGCGCAAAAGGTACAAGGGAGGAAAGAACCTGAAACAAAAAAAGAAAAAAATGGAAGTACGACAATAACCATGACGACTGGAGACTATGAGGAAAAAGCATCACGGCAATCCAAAGACCGCGACAAACTGCACCCTAGCTTTTCACAGCCTTACATATCTGCGCTTCCTTCACCATTCGAATACGCCCCTCGCATTAAAGACTGTAGCAACGGAAATCGGTTAGCACGCGCTTGGTAGGATGTAGAGCAGCTGCAGAAGGATTCCTTAAGTGTCGGCTTGAACATACAACATGGTCAGCAGACCACAAAAGCTTTGCGAACGCCCCACACCTGCGAGTTAATTCGTTCCCATGGGCCCACAACTCCCAGAACCTACTCAAACACATTGATTCACCGCCATCTACTCCACCTGTTGGTGCGCACGGTATACAACGAATCCGGTGCGCTTCGGCGAGTTGCTCAAGCACCTTAGGAGTACAACCCCCGACCTTCAAGCTAACATCGTGCGTCACAAGTACAAGATCCCCATGCTGCGCAAGCACACTGTCGCTAAGACGCAATAATAACTGAGGCGGTATGGGAATGTTGCGTTGAACGTACAAGAGAAAAGTAATCCGCCGACGCTTGGAACTCGCCTGATCACAGGTATGGGTGACTAAACTATGTTCGGTGTGGGCTCGGCCCAACGGGAAGGTTCGAAAGACAGCTCGACTGACAAACCAAGCATTGTCAAACGAAACCCTCCGTATACGTTCCGCCACGCGAGCAACGATAAGATCGGCCGAGAGCATCTGATCAATTGAAAGATAAAATGGAAAAATCGACCTGCCTGCCAGCTCGTGGAGAAATGTGGAGGCACATGCGAACTCCCTCGAAACTTGATCAACAGCAGACACACTCCCCTCGCTGCCGACGGAAACAACAGTCATAGGAAGTCTACGGTCCGCGGCACGTGAGAAAATATATGGCGCCGACGAAAACAGTCCCTCTTGCGAAATGCGATCCCACGTTACCTCCCTTCTTCCACTCTTTCCCGTTAGCCCCTTGGCCCCATTCAGTCCCGAGCCCTCAAAGTAGCTAGAAACGGCACCGTGGACTGTGTTGAGGCAGGACTCATCTGCAAGGGGTACGATAACATCTTCGGGTGGCGCAAAATCACGAAACAGGCAAGTGGCAGCGTATTGTGACTCCAGGTCAAGCCCGGCAACATTAAGACCAACAATTGTCAGAAGCGTTAGCCACGTCAAAAGGGACCAGTATGATGACAGTATGTACGAAAGGGGAATGTTTACGGCGCAACGCCGCTTCATAGCCATATGCTCGGCGAACGTCATCTTTCTTGATTGCGAACTTATGAAACGCCACATGTTAAGCGTCGTTGCCATGCGCGAGCGCGTTGTAGATGTGGGCAACTGTAGGTCGATTGCGGCGTTAAGGACGTAAGTGTAGCGGGGGTTCATCCCAGACGACTCGCTCAAAACATCCCGCAGAATCATTACTGCCGCCCACGGGGAAAGCATCAGAGAAAGAGACGTGACAAGATAGCGGAGCTCCGGCGGGATATCGTCCTCAGATGTAGCGATACTCCTGCCCTCATCACCTATCCTTGTGGATGTTTCTTTGGTCATTATGTTAACCAAAAGATATATCTTTCGGCGGTACTCGTCATGAATGTTGGGCAAAGACATATGTTTGCTCACGAACGTAAACAAATCATCACTCACCACGCTGGAACTGCGGTGATGAATTCCTCTCTCGTCAACAAGGGTCTTCACCAACTCCTCAACAAACACAACAAAGCGTTCCCGCAGTGAAGTTAATGACGATGGCGACAGCAATGGATACCCTTTCCTAAACGTCATGGCACCATCGGATCCAAGGCCCCCTTCGCTCGCGTCGGGGCACTCAGTACCGGTTGTTGTGATGATGCACGGAATGTTGTTCTTACCACGTTCCACAGCCTTAGGAAACAGCGATTTGCGCTGAATCCCACCACCGCCACCAAGAGCGGCCGCTTCAGCGACACTCGATATGGGGGACCTTCCATATTGACGTTGATACCTCGACTGCCGCCCATCCCTGACTAGTGACCGCATAACCTCCTTGAGATAATCATAAGAGAGCACAATGAATGACCACGGGCTACCACCCATCACCTGAAGCTGCTCCAGTTGCTCAAGCTTTTTCGCATCGAAGGGGCAGTTTCCAGCGGTTTGAGAGGAGGACTGACCCAACCCACTCCCTTGTCCCTCAAAAAGACGAACTCCAAGGGCGGTGATGAGCCGAAAGTCGTCTTCTGTGAACGACTGTACGTTGCGATGGAGTCGTTCCCCAAGTCTGGTAAGCACCTCATTAAACACAATGAAGTAGAAGTCGTCCACCTCGCTAGAATCAAGGAGGGGGAACAAAACATCCACCACCACATGAAGATCCAGACACTGGGGTGAAAGGAGGAATGATTTCTCCAGTAATGTGATGGCCTCCGTATGACTGCGCAACGTCATGTGACGAAAGTGGAGGTGGCACGAGGCGGAGTTGGGAACCTCTCGCAGCAGCCACAAGGTGAAATCCGGTAGACACGAACTACCCACCGGAACAGTATAAAAAGATGCAAGCGATGCCACCCTTGCGCGGCATTCAACTGCAATTTCCCTTAAGACGCAAGTAAACCTACCCACTGGAAGGGATTTAACAAATGCGAGAAACTCTGTGATGGCTGCAAACAGGTACATGGGAGGATCCAACCCCGCACCACTAGTCCCCTGCGCCTCAAGCAACAACACTCCCACCATGCGTAATAACAGCGTAGCCCCTAATACGTGACGCAGCGTCGGCTCAGGAGCCGTTGCAGCCACCATGCCCCCCTGCGATCCCGTCTCCAGCAACACATCACGCACCACATGGCAGCAAAAAGGACGCGACTCCACGCGGTGCATTGCAAAGAAGCATGCGACAGCAGCATCAGACATGTCCCACTTCACGGAGCCCTCTCGCATCCGCTTCTCAATGACCTCAAAGTGGCTCAATCCCAAGCCCTCCCCTCCTACTGTGTGGAATGCAACGTATAACGCTTTGAATGACGGAATGCAAGCAAGCTTGTCGGATAGCTGCACCCCATCCTCACGCAGCCACTTGATACGGTGCTCTTCCTCCGGAGTTAAAAGCACCCGCGCAATCCAACCCCCTGCACCTTCAACCGCCTCTGGCATGCTCTG
This sequence comes from Trypanosoma brucei brucei TREU927, assembly GCF_000002445.2. Classification (NCBI taxonomy): domain Eukaryota; phylum Euglenozoa; class Kinetoplastea; order Trypanosomatida; family Trypanosomatidae; genus Trypanosoma; species Trypanosoma brucei. The sequence goes on along the minus strand of NC_007276.1, from coordinate 997,324 downwards.
ACACATTCCAATCCATCGAGCATCTGCTAGAGCCGGGCCAACCAACTCCTCATACCGTACCACTCCTACAAGCTCCTGCAGCATCTGCTCCACTTCTGCGAGCTTTAGCGAAAACACAAAATCGTCACGCTCCAGCTCCTCATCCGATGACAAGGTTGTTGATGCCTCGCCACGGTGTGGCGACCGGTACAACAAGGCGGAACAGCAGCACTTGTGCATCTCGGGTTCAATACTTTTACCAGAGCAAGAAAGTAAATTTTGCGCGCATACGCCCGGTTGACTGTTACGCATCCTGAGCACGGAGTAAGCAGAGCGGCGCACGGTAATACCAGCATCTGATAAATCGCTTGTTGGGGGTGAAACCGGCACTGTAAGCGGCCCTAAATCGTCAAAACGGTTGAAACTCTTTATTGTCAACCCCCCAGCCTGTTTTCTCCACAGGCGATTGTGCAAAAAGGCAGAGTGTGACATCTCATCTACCGTGACTTGAATTTTAGCAACCGCGTTGCAATATGGGAACGCAAAATCGACCCGGAAAAAGCAAAGTAGTAAGAGAAAGACGAAGGCAATTTAACGAAAGCATAAGGAAAGAAAAGGAAAGAAAGGGGGCAGCCCCGGCATGACATAGTTGGAGTAAAATGAAGTAAAAACTGCAGGCGGGTGGCTACCGAAGCGGTCAACACCCTGAAGACAACATATGTCAGACCCCGGCTACAGCAGGGGGACGCCGGCGGCGGAATCAAAGCAACCCTGCACACATGCACCGTTCGAATACCCTTGCGACGGAGGTATTATGAGCGACCGGTTTTGTTCAGGGTCTTCCTTGGGTCAGCAGCAGAGGTCCCCGCACCAAATATGGTGGCGCCTCCGATTGTACCTAAAGACTGGGGAGCGCCAAAACCGGTAGCTATGGTGGAGGTTGACGATGTTGCGCCAAGAGTCGCTCCGGCAACTGAAGAAGCGGTACCGGAAGCAGTTGCTGTTGACAGTGGTGCAGCTGCCGGGGCGGCTGTTTGATACTTTCGCTCGAGAAGAACATCGTACTGCATCTTGCGTTCCCCGTTGGACAAGGCCTTTGAGCGGTGAGGAAAGGCAGAACGCCTATGAATATCACCCACAGTGTCTTGGTTAACCTCCGCCGCCGCTGCACCGGTAGAGGAAGGCAACAAAAATGGTCTCCGAGGCCCCGCAGACGACTCTGCTTGCTGATGCTGCTGAGCAAGAAGCAACTCCGCCTCTGATGTCCCGTAGTTGTGAACAAAGAGATCGCGGGCGCTATCAGCCCTCGTGTGAAGCCGCAGTGTCCACGCGGCCAAATTCAGAAGGGTTGTTAACTGGTTGCTCAGAGATGCGTTTATCCGAGAAACGGGATGTGCCGACGCAGCCGAGCCCAATCCAGGTGGCGGAACATCAGGCAATTCTACACCACCAGTAAGTTTTGTAAGAAACTCGGAGGCAGAGGCGCAAGGCGGCTCCGGTGCGGCGTTACTCCTGCTGGCATCATCGGTAACTGGACCCCTCACCCGCCGACCACAGGGCACCACCGCGGCCTCCAACTCAGAGACAGCTGCCGAAATGGCGTCCATGCATCCCTGAATTTCACGAAGAATACGTTGAAATGGCTCAGATGCGGGTTTTGGCCTGTTACCACCAGCACGCTGCGTAAAATCAATCTCAGAAAGCGGCTTCCAAACATTCTTCATATAGTCAAGGATGTCGTCCTCACATTTATCCAGGGTTTGTCCGAGCCGATGCGCTTGAACCTCACGTTCAAAACACTCCACACGAATGCCATCAACAGCGTTCTCCCCACTTGCGAGTTGATTCATCTTTTTAACCAACTCTCTATAGCTAGGTGCAGGAGTTGCATTCGGTGTTGCGGAATCCGTCAAAAAGGCCTCAACAACCTGCTTAGCATCGTGTTCCGCTTGTATGAAGTTGTGAAAGTCTGTGAGATGCTGCTGCAGAGGAACGGGAAGGTCTTCAAATACGACGTCATCACGAAGGATGGAAAGGTTAACACCATGAAGCCATTCGGTCGATGAACCTGGACCTTTAATACCCTTGTACTGAGGAAGGTGAGGCTGAGCGGGGGTAGCAACAGTCGTGCCGAAACCCTTACCAGCACCGAATCCACCAAATGTGCCAGTGGTTGTAACGGCAGCAAAACCACTCCCCGTTGCGGTTCCGAAGCCACCAAAGTTGCCTGTACTCCCCGTTGCTGCAGTTCCAAAGCCAGTACCTCCCGTCGCCGTCACTGCTCCAAAACCACCCTTCGCCGCGGCGCCAAAGCCGCCAAAACCACCCGTTGGGGCAGTTGACATCATTACACTCTTCTATTTTGAACCTTCCCTGCGAAACAAGCTGAGTATAAACTAGAAATGTTCAAGCAGAAGTCAAAGGCAAGCCCCCTCCATTACACGCAAGGGTTTGCCATGTAGACTGAGGCTACCCACCAAGAGAGCAGTATCCACGTGAGGTTCGCAACGAGCAGAAGGAAAAATCTATGTCACCTGTCGCGGTAAAAACGACCCAGCACAACACGTACGTGGCACTAAAGCCTCGCTATACAAGCGAAGAGCTCGTGAAAACAAAAAGAAAGGGAAAGGGGGTGCAATTCTCGCTGGCAACAAAAGGGAAAACACACCGATAATAGTGCGCCCGCTGACCCGCACACCTAACAAGATGTCAAAATCAGCACACCACTCTCAACTTATATCGCAGGCCAGAGACCAAATCTGCTCCACGCAGCACGGTAGGCAAGGGCCTTCCCCACGCGATCCTCACGCCGCGGAAGCGTCGTCGCAACGGCTTTTACGTTAATCCTTCCACACCCAACCGTGTTAACAGAAAGCGGTCTCATTTTCACATGGCACGCACCACCAGCGGCGGCGGATGTTGTCTGCGGCCGTGAGCGTTGTTCTCCTTTGCAGGATAAAAGAAATCTATAAGATAGGGTCCTACACAGTTCGCAGTGACCCAGGGCACCATCACAGGGACGTCTTTGCCGGGGGGAGCGACTCCTTCGCCGTTGAATGGAGGAATGATGTCTATCACACGTGTCCAAATGGCGGAAAAAACGAACCGCTCGGTCATCGTAACTCTTCTGAGGCGTTCCCCAATCCTCACGTTCCGCTTCATAAAGGTACTGTGGCAGGGGGAGAAGTATTTTATCTGGCCCCTTGCCACACATTATCAACTTCTTCAGTCGGCTTCGGCACAGCTCATTCCGCACTCTCAGGGGTACACACCTATCAACAACCTCATTGCTAGGAAACCAGACAACACCGAGTAATTCTTCCAAGGCTTCCAAATGTCTTTTATAGCGCTCACCTGGCACATTACCACGGTCTTGCTGGCAGCCTTCTGCATTGATGAAGGGTGGCAATCCAACCTCAGGTTCGTAGCCCATACCAGTCGTGCAAGAGGAAGAAGGGTCTTCCTGGCACATGCACGAATGGCTGCCGGTGCTCGACAACGATATAATTTTGTCCCTAAAGTCAACAGGAAGGCGCTGCTGACTTGTGTCGACACTACCCGTGCCCTCCGGAACCTCCCCCAATGGATAAGATCGTGAGAGCTTAACCGCGTTATCCCCACACAGGAAGGGAACGGCCCCCTTCTCTAGACTCGTTCTCGAAGCCGTCTCCGAGGCGGGTTCGGAGGCGGTCAGTGTGGTTGATGAGGAACCACTCGTCCAACGCAAATTCAGAGCCTCACCGAGCATGATGTCTATGCTTCTATCATCAAAGCCCAGTGAAACAAGTGTTGTCCTTACAACGTTCATGTCAATGTTACCCCGTGCCAGAAGCCCCGCCACATAATCAATATAGCAATCTTCCATCCTCCTCAACATGATCGAAACAGCACAGGTAATATATATTCTTTGAATATATATAATATTTTGCCTTATACACGTGAAGCAAATGGTATGCACAAGAATCGTGAAAAATTGAAAAGAAGAAATGGGTTTGGAAAGCATACTGGATGCAAGCAACCACGTATACGGTTGAGCAATAACATTTTCTTGTGAAACAGCAGAGCACTTCTGGAATGAGGCGCACATGAGCACAAATATGTATATGGTTGTGAGTGTGAATTAACCGCGGCATGTAGTGCAATCTCAGAGTCTGCATAGCAGTCTGCTCACTGTCATATCCCAAAGGGAAAATGAACGCCCACCAGCAGCACAAACCGGGTCATTCCCATGTTTCTCCACGCGTGCAAACACACACACACACACAGGCAAAACTACGCCGATATTACGCAACCGAACTCATCAAGGCCGCGCAAGGTACCCTAACACCGACCAAAGCATTCAAATGCAACCCAACTCGGCAGTTGCGCCGAATTTCCGTACACACACAGTTCTAAATGATAAACTCGACCATCATAGTCATCCGACTTGCAAAAATTTAAAAAAAGAACTTGAGAGTGTTGGCAACACGGATGTTCGATCGTAAAAGATAAGGAAGTTGACAGTGCAGCAGAACTCTGAAAAGAAACGGGAGTGCGGAAAGGAACGACACATATTCTCCCTTCATTCCCTCATAGCGAGAAACCATATAGAATAACAATCTGGTATCCTCTTATTTCGTGCGTTAAAGATTTAAACTTCGTACTGACTCCTACCGGAAACCTTGGGAAAGACCGTAACGTTCCCGGATCGTAAAGACAACGAGATTAACCCCCGGAACTTTCAACCTCTTCCTCCTCAAAATCTCCCTCCGTCTCCCAAGTGTCGCTGTCCGCATCATCACTTATCTGCAAATGATCCTCCTCCAAATCATCAACAGTATCAGGTTGCCTTGGCTCTCCTCCCCCAAAACCCAACGCCTCACCCTCTTTATGTCTCTTTGCTCGACACTCGCAAGCTGCATCCTCCATTCCCACACTTTCTGCAAGCAAGTAAAGCTTGCTTAAGAGCATACGCTCGAAGTCGGCCTTCTCCAATTCATCATCGAGGTCCTCACTCTCCTCTTCCTGCGCATCATCGTCATACATCTCTTCATCGTCGAACGTTCGTAGGTCACGCTGAAGCTGAGCCCCCACACGGGCCTCTGCACGATTAGCGTAACCCGCCGAATCATCCTGGTCAAGGTATGCCATCAAGTCGGCCTCGTCGTCACCACCCCAATCCATCTCCATGCAATCGTCCCAGCGATTGTTTGCTGGGGCTCTTAGTAGCCGGTCCATCTCTTCAGATCGCGAAAACAAATCTGCACATGCTTTGCTGATATCCGCCGAGCGCATCTGCGCCACGCGGCGACTGATCTCATCTACATCATTGATGAAAAAATCGTCGGGGCCGTGCCTTCCGGCGCCAGAACTAAATCTCAGTCCTCCATTTTGTTGATCCACGAGACGCTTGGCGGCACGACGCGCGCGAAGCTCTTCACGGTCCATTGACACCTCAAGATACTCCACAACCAACGGCAACACGGTCGAATAATCTGCAAGTGTCAATGGCCTGCCTCGGGCGGCAGCTCTGGCCACTTCCCCCTGAACCACTGCCTCAGTGAGACTGTCACGAGCCTCCCTCTCCAACTCTACGGCAATTTGGTAGTTGAGTGAAACGTCGGTGACACCTGAGTCAGAACTCTCCCCAGACCCAAGAGAGCTTGAGTCACTGATGGGTGTTTCACCTAAAAGCATCCGCGCCAACCGCAGCGCCTCACCGCGCTCCTCCTGAGTAAGAACGCCGCTGCTGCATTCGAATCCACTGCCCTCGCGGGCGCTCAACGTCTGAGATTGAACCTTCGGGGGGAACCCTCCGTCCAAACTAAGGAGTGGTGACGCTGAAGTCTCTCCAAACAGCTGTTCATCCTCCATGGACTCGCGGTATTCACTCCACCACTTGTAAAGTCTCACCCCAAAAAACAACGAACCAGCAACTAAAGATAGAGGAAGCAGCAAGCTTCGGCGCTCCCTGAAGTGGTCGGGCTGCTTGGAAAAGGGGTAGACCATGATCCAATATTCTTTCGCACTGTTTCAGAGGTCCCTTCTCAGCGGGTGCGGCACTCCTAATGACTAGAGCAACGTGGCACGGCAAAAAAAGTGGTATATTTCAAATTGTTCAGACCCATGGAAGTGTAATGGGAATCTTCTTTCAAAAAAAAAAATGATAACAAACGCAGGTGCAATACGGATTAAAGAAGAGTTAAGGAAGAGCGGGGACGGTGTATAGCACAGAGTCCGTGTCTTCCAGCAGAAATTAACTTTACTCGACGCAAGGGAGTCGGCGTACTCGGCCACACCTACGCGGCTAATCGTCACGGTGCTTAGAACTAACGACAGAAAGGCTGCTGCACGTCTCTTCACTGGCTCCAACCAAGAATTTACGGGCACAACTAACGCCGAAGCGAGCAATGAAGAACACTAGCCATTGAACAGCCACGGGAAGGGCAGCCACCGTCTATATATTGGTCACACATCACAACCACAAGGCGGCTCGCACATGTTCCCCTCCCTTCAGGTGTTCCGCTTTGCGCATGATCCAGCCGGCGCGCAATTGTAAACAAAACAACACCCCTTCTTTATACGCCAGCATAAGGGGCGCGAGAGGTTGGAAAAGAATATAGACCCTTCGACCCAAGAAGGACGCACTCAAGCCCGTCATCCCGCTTGCGCAGCGAAACCCTATAGAGCCTCACATCAGCATGTAAACAAGAACTGCAATGATGACACTCAGCAGCACGAGGACGAAATTCAGGAACTGGACCCCGTGTGCCCGCATACCCCCCTCAGTGATGGCAACCTCGGGTGGCGGCGCAACACCACCCACTTCCTCGCACACGACCGCGCTGCTTAGTGGGGGCTGTGCGGCCACAACATTCACTGGCCGCACGCGTCCTCTACCAGCGCTCAATTCCTTACTTGCGCCCCGGCCCCTACCTCTGGCATTGTTCGATCTATCGTGTCCCTCAGTGGCAGCCCCGCACCCGCGCCCACGACCCAATCCGCCCCGTCCACGCGCCCCTCGACCTCGACCGAGTGGATTCCTCCCGCGCCCCCTCCCCACGTGCTCACGAGGTTGCATACCTGGGAAGAGGGCAGTGGGCAGAGCGGGAGGAGATGGTGCCTCCTTGTATACCGTCCCTCTATTGTAATGAACGAAGCTACACGTAACAACGATATGTGAGCGACGGCCGGCACACCATGTTCCACAGGTGTCACTACCTTCCTGAAGTCTCGTCAGGGCGATATTTTTATGGAGCTCTCCCTCGAAGTATCCGACACGAAGAGGGGGGAAACCTACGTAGACAATTCCTGGCATGAGGTGCAACGCGGTACAGGCACTCTGATCGTGATCGGCATCAGTCCTTTCACAAAACAGCGCCGTTGCCGCAGACGTAGGGTCGACAAGCAAAGCTTCTTTGCCGGGGTTGTTTACCAACGTGTTGAGCCTCAGATAGCAATCCTTTACACACACTGCACGATTAGTTAGGTGCAAATTTTTGCAGCTCAGGATGTTATGTGGTTTGCGCGACGCGCATATTACCAAATCCCTTGCCTTCTTCCCCTTCAACTCTCGAAGCACTCGAAAGCCAGCATTATGTACAAAAGAAGATGCGGTATACTTCTTTCCATTAATCACGAACGATTCGACTTTCGCCACGGCATCCTTACTAGTCTCCGGAGGCAACACAAATCCATAATCCTCTTCCTGCTCCATCACATATTGCTCTTCGTCAGATCCTTCCCCGTCCGGCTCTCCTTCAACTTCCTCTTCGTCTTCGGAACGGTCCTCATAACTCCCTTCATCTCTTTCCTCTTGTTGGCTCCCCTCCTCCTCCCCATCCTCCTCGCTGAACAGATGTTCTGCCGCCGCATCACACGTATCACTATCGGTCCCAGCAGGGGGCTTACGGTATTCTTCACTACCGTCACCCTCGGGCTTCTCCATCAAGTCGAGTGCGGAACTTTTAGTATCAGACACCATCGCACCATTCGTATCCTCGCGGTGGTCTCCCTCGGAGTGCGACATCGCAGCTCCCGAATCCTCTGAATGATGATGTTCGGCACCCGCAATTTCGGGCCCCGCCGTGGCATCATCGGGAACCAAGTCCAGCTTAACGGTCTCCGGAGAGCGCACTTCCACGACTTCTTGCGCTGAGGGCAGCATCCAAGTATCCCTCAAACAACCACGTTGGTCTAGGAAAAGGGAGGGCAAAGAAGATATGCACTAACGTATGAATTGTACAAATGTTCAGAAGAACACCAAACACAGTGAGTTTAAGCTGACGATTCCAGCCAACTCAAATACAATTGCATGAAAGAGCGGTATGTAGCACAGGTCTTTGGCATGGCACAAAGGAAAAAAAAGAAAAACGCAACACCCACACTGGCTTCGAAGCGCCTCCATTGTTCAGATGAAACCAGTGAAGCGAATCCAAGGTACCTCGCATTCCGAACATTATGGAACCCGTTGTTACTGCGGTGCCTCTAATTCCCCTCGTTCCCTCATCTTGCGATCCTTGTCCCCATTCCCCATTACACCCTGTAAGAATTAAAAAAACCTTAGTTCATGAGTGAGAAGCCGTTGCGCCCCAACGCCCAAATGGCCACAAGCAAGGCAAACAGTGCCACCACACTTGACTCATTCCTCTGAACTTGCATGACCAGACCGGCTATACTTAAAATAAAGGACAGACCCCACGTAGTTGGATGCGTAGGCAGGACCCATGATATTAGAATGGCAATACCGCCAATCACAGGGATTGCCAGTGCCCCTGCGAAGTACAAAAGAGAAAACGCAAGTGTGGAGCACCACAACCGGCAACAGTCCTGAGGGCTTATAAAAGCCCCAAGCCGAAGCGGAGTGCTGAAAATAGATGAGAAACTCTTAATCATCTCATCAGATGCACTGAAAAAGACATCTACTAATTCTAAAGCGTCAGTGCTCGAACTAAGCAACTGCGCACAAATGGGGCTTGTAACACGGAACCAAAACCAAGTAAAGACGGCAAGAAGAACAGGAGCTGTCAAAAGCGGCAGCGGTAGCTTCCAGACGCGCCTCCAGCCTCGACTTTGCCAGAGATACAGCAGCCAGCTCCCCACTACTATTCCATGAAGCGGAAGTGCGCGCAAAATAGTGCGTGTCGCCAGCTCATCTAACTGTGAAATCGTTCCGGAGAGCCATGGTACAGGCGGTTCTGAAACGATATACGGCGGGTTGTGCAACCAGCTCCCACCGAACGAGACAACGGCAGCATTAACGAATGTAATATACGTTAAAAGACTCGACACTTCCTCCCTCGAAATGGGCTCAAAAAATCCACTGATCTGCGCAACCATAACTGAGGGAGCAACAAACAGCGCCATCAACAGGGTTGCCACGAGGAAAAAGGGGGTCGCTTCGTCAAAGTTACCAGCGTAAGTACCACAGTTGACTGGAAACATAAAGATTGCATGATAGTAAGACGCAAGCGCCAAGCCGATAAGCGCAACAAACCATGAGAATTGCATCCTTTCACTGTATTCTAAGTGACCAACATAGTCCCGGAACGCCCTCGTTTGCATCAACTCTCTGACGCATTTTTCCGTATAGAGCCGTGACTCTTGACTATGAAATTGTTTTGGTGAAAGTCGCTCACAGCTCGACATGCTTTCCCTTTCCACTCACCTTCCACACCGCAGCACCGATGGGATATTGATGCCGATTTACACCTTATTTATTCAAGTTTTAAAAAAAAAGACAGGTGAAGGAGCTAAAACACCGATGTTCCATGGAGGTTTTCGCCCCTCAGTAAGCACACAAGAACACGCATACGCCGAAGAGAATGGCAAATCTGTTCAGGGCGTGCAAAGGCGGGAGGAGAGGGGTGAGTGAGCCGGGGACGAGGAATACATGTCTATATATATATATATATATCATTGACGGCATTTTAGTGTGTAATCCCCAGCAGGCCCAAAAAAAAAAAAGTTGCATGGGTGTTCACGGCGAAAAAGAGAAAAAAAAGATGAGAAAATCCCTTGTCTCTTTTTCTACTCGTCCTGTTGGAGACTCCGCACTTCAGCACTCCTCTCAGTACGTGCGGAGGAGCCCTTCCTCTATATATATGCGATTCTGTCCTCCTTTTTTTCTTCTAGTTTTAGTACCTTCCCTTTGCTTCCCATATGTCTGACCCTCAAGCACACACATATGTGTCATCATCTTCACGGATTGAACATTACTTAAAGCCCTCTCAGAGCCCAAACAGCATCCATTTCTCAGTTCTTTGGTCCACCCTCTGACGCAGGAAGTCATTATTTCCTTTCCTACAATATGATTTCCCCCTCTCGGCTGCTGCGCCAACCCATCTAACACTGTCTTTCACGCACTTTAACTACCCATCAGCACACACACAATTGCACGCATCTTCATAGCCTTCTTATCACCCTATCTGTTAAACCAGCGGGGAGAAGGGGGGGAAAAAACATCCTGTCACAGACCCGACCCCTTACAGTCGCGACAATGGCCGTAAGCAAGTTTCGGCACACGTGCTTGAGGAAGGACAATGAAAGTAGTTGTGTGGCGGAGACTTAAAGAATAAATAAGAATAAATAAAAAAAAAGTAAAAAAAGTAAAAAAGTTACGAAAGAAAACTAAAGGAAGAAGACATTGATAAAAATAAGTCCCGCAAGTCTCTCTAAATGGAATTCCTGCTTTCTCTGCACGTACCCAATGCGCATGTACACTAATCTGTGTCTGTCACCGCGTGTACGTGAGCGCACTGCCGTTACTAATGCGTCTTTCCTGATCCCCACGAGGCTTTTATCTAAACACCTTTTTTCGTTTTCCTTTCTTTTTCACACCCTCAGTTGGAGTCAGCCTTCGAGCACCAGCCCCAACCAGTATGAACCACTGTTACCCCGGCTAGGCGAAACATCAATATACACTGCCAAGCTACTTGGGTAGTGCTGCCATTTCCCTCTTGTATCGCTCCTTGTCCTTTTCTGCCATCTCCTCGTAGACCTTCCTCTCCTCCGGACCGAGCTCCTTCCATGCGGCACCGGCAGCCTTTGACATCTCTACGATGCTGAGATCACTGTGCTTGCTTCGGAAGTCACTCGAAAAGAACATGAAGGAAGTCATCGCGCGTTTTGGGGCGTTGGAATCCTTCTTTATCTTCCCTCCCCGTCCGTATTCCTTTCCACCCTGTCTCTTGTACTCGTCTACTTCACGCCGGAATCGGGCCTTGTCCTCCTCTGCCTTCTTTCTGTAATGCTCTTTCACGTCATCGGACGCATCACTCCACATTTTACCCAACGTCTGAAGAATCGCAGTATTCTGCATCCCGGGGTTTTTCGCCTTCAGCTCCTCGCGCTGATCAGCTACGAAAAGTAAATAAGAACTGACAGCCGGCTTAGGATAGTCGGCGGGCTTCTTTGGCTTCTCCGTCATTTCCTTCTTTGTTTTGGAGGGCGCCTCTGCTCCAGCACTGCGGGCACGCTTCGATCCCTTCCCTCCGCTGCTTTTGGATGCATCTTTCTCCTTGAGCGCCAACTCCAGCTGCTTCTTGAATTCAGGACGCTGCATAGCCCTCGCAACAATGTCATCTATAGCCGCCTTGTGTGGCCCAAACTCCATTTGGTATTTAGATTCAAGCCGCATGCGTAAAATCTTGGCCGTTATGTACCTAACGCCCTCCTCCCGCATGATAGTTATTACGGTCTCTTCAATATCTGTAGGGAGTGGTCCTTTCTTCAATTCTGTTGCCATCTTGTCTCTTTACCTCACGCCCCAAAAATGTATGCGTGTACGTAAGTCCTTATATGAGTGTCGGAGCGGTCTCTGGGCCGATGTCTTTTCCTTGAAACTGCTTTCAACTGAACGAAAGTGTGCACGTATTTTCAGCTAATTCGTCCTTCAAATTACAAGCCTCACAAACAGGAGAAAAAAAAAGGCGTTTCAAATGGCGCCACGCAAAAAAAAAAGCGAGAAAGATTAAATGGAGGGAATGGGTCGACTGAGGGTAAACAAAGTATGGACGGCAAACGATACACCAATCAGCAACACCCGAGTCCCCGACATAAAGATGGCAGAGAGAACAAGATTCGGCACATACATAAATATATATATCAACACCACGGAGCAACAGCACACATTCGTATAGTGTTGAGAACGAACACAAACGCAGCTCCCCTCAAGGTACGCCACGCGGTCGGTGGTCGAACTTGTGACACCCAACCGCCAGAGTGTTCCCACAACACACAAAATACGATGGGTACCAGTAGGCGTACAAAAAGTATGCTAACTGAACTACACATTTATCATTCTGTAAAACTTATATGTAGCATACAGAGCTTCACGGTGCCCCACCGGAACCTTAAATCGTCATTTTCACCTCCCTGAAGGCAGTACTGCCCCCCTGTTCACGCCCGGGTCAATCGTACGAGAAACACCACCCTCTTCCGCTTTCAAACAGGAGCACCGGAAGCACCAGCACATAACCCTCAACCCACTTTGTTGCACACACTTCACGAATCGCCTGTTCCCCCACCATCACCTCAGAAACAGCGTGCCGCTTACCATCCTTCCGCGCGAGACACATTCAAGCGTGATGAAGAATCGGTAAGAGAACCCCCCAACACCGAATGCACTCTCCTCCCCCAAAGTCGCAAGGCTAACTACCGGCAGAAAGTGGACGATGCATCTTTCCACAGGTAAAAAGCGTTTTCAAGCAGAATTCAAATGGCTCCTGCGGACGCAAGACCTCTAAACTTCCAAGCAGTCAGCGAGGTCCTTTCGAGAACAAGCATACAGAAACCTCATCCCTTTCTTAAGAATACTCGCCCCAACGGTCGTTTAGCGGACATCACCAGTTGTTTATTGTGTTTAGTAAACTGAGGGCGTTGCATCGATTAATCTCCGCCCAGATGCCCCATAACAGCTGGGGAGACTGCCCCCCCCCCCCAGGGCGGAAGGCACTGAAGCATATTTGTGATACAAAAGGGCCACTGAACTGCACACACATCGAGGAAAAGGTGCCCAAAACCTGTAAAAAAATGAAGAGACATTATCCGTTACCTCTTTCAATCCCTAGCCACACTCCAATCTTTAGCCCAAAGAAAACCTGCGTGGACATGCACAAAAGAGAAGGGATAGGCCCGTGCGCACATGGACACATGGCCACCGGGGAGCGCGCTTTGATGTGACCACGAGTGCCGATAAGCGGACTCCCCCCTTTGCAGCCGGAAGGAAATGGAGAAAGAGCACACAATGCACAAAGTCCGGTGTGTGCCGCACTACCTGCAAGGGATAGCACCGAACGACAACAGGCATGTAAAGTTGCGGCAAACAGGCACTCTCTCAGCACTTCTGTAACGGTCGGCTACCCCGCTTGCGTGTCCCGTCTCCTCTTCCCCCCGGACACGCGTTCCTGTCTCAAGTCCCGGCGGCGTCGCTCTCCGGGGTCCGCACTGAACGATTGCCGCTTGGCATAGAACGCCTGTATAATCCGCCCGTAGAATTGACGTTCATGTAGCTCGCGACGAGCATTTGTGGCGGTGGCAACATCTGTGAATACGACAAAGGCCTGCCCGTACATGCTTTTACTCTTACAATACAACACATCAATCACAGGTCCAAACTGGGTGCAATACAAGTATAGTAAACGCCGCACCTCCTCAGCGGACGGCTTATCTGGGAGACCGCGTATGTAAAGCGTCTGTTTTGGCTCACCCATGATCAGTCCTCACACTTCGTATGCACTTACATCAGCATATATGTACACAAACGAACGAGGTCGTTAGCGAAAATTAAAAACGGCAGAAGGGACGTACATGTGTAAATCAATCGGGAAAACAGTGACAGCTGCGAGTGGGGAAATCACGTCCGCATTTAAATTTAAATTACGGAGAACAGACGATACTAAATACACAATATTTTCTGTACTCGAACAAGATACATTTGCGTGCGGTTGTTAGTAACTAAACTTTATACAAAGGAAAGGGGGTAGACAATTGTCTCGCTCTCTTTGCCACTTGCTACTTCAAACAGCCTCTTATCCGCCCGGTGTTGATCATTCACGGAAGACAGATCCCTCAGAATTCACCAAGGGGCAGAAAAGACGGTGTCGCAGAATCCGCTCTAGCGCGCACCCTCACAGCTCCCCTTTCATAATTATTTGGGTATTGAAACTATGCATCGCAAATATAAATGCAGTGAATTAAACATCACTGCAGCAACAAAAAAAAGAGCTAGAAAAATTAGGATGACTTAGCCCCACTGCAGCTAGCAGTGCCCTTTCCAGAGATGCGTCTGCGGTGAAAACAATCGGCGCAATGGCACTCAGGAACGAATTCGGAGGTGCCAATGTGACTTTCCACCGTACTGGTGCGGCAGCAGCCACCCTTACTATTGCATACCTTCATGTCGCACATTTGAATTAAGGGAGACACAGGCTTTGAAGAACTTTTAGATTCCTCCTTCAAAGCGCTGGCCAGCCCCAGGGGCGAACGCTCTTCAGAGCTGTCGAAACGCACTTCACCCACCTTTAGCGATGCCCAAACAGCCTGTGCGGCGCGGCTGTGATAACCAAAGTCATTAGTGCAATCCTTCACACCACCACCCCGTTGTAGTAATGCGTTAGCTCCACCCGGGTGGGAGTCCAAGATAGAGGTCACGTCATAGACCGAATTTCCTGCAACTATCCAAAGAGAATGACGATCGTTGTGCTTCCGGACGTCATCCAGAGTGTATTGTGGCCATTCCTTCAACAACCCCAAGAGGGAAAGAAGGTAGTCGAACATTGTTCCCCTCCTTGTACCCTAATATTAAAAATTTATGAGAAAAACAGGCAAAATGCAGTATCGCAGTATCCACTAAACTACACGAAACTTTCAAAAGGCAGCATTCAGAGGGTTGCTCGTGCAATCGGCACGCTTCGTCCCGTTACGATCGTTCGGCGATAAAATACCCCAGTGACTATCATTCGTTTTGTTGGAAAGGGACCCTACTCTGTACACATGGCAAAGGGGAAACACACATGAAGTCGTGTGCGCATCCCGCTATCATTTTGGACGAAAATGGTATCTATAGCTGGAAAGTCACTTTGTGCTAAAAGGAAACCGCACCTACCCTTTCATAAAAACAAACACTGAAGCCCCGTTACGCGTATCGCCGTGGAGGAACGTAGCAATAACGTAGACTATTTGCCCAACGCTAAGACATGTCAACGCATTTAAGGCAACCATACATACGACTACTAACAAACATGCTCTACATAGCCGATACCACACTCCGATATTCACCCTGCCCCCTTAACCATACTATTCGCTTTCGTTGCAGTAACATCATCATAAGTGAAGTGTAGTTTCACTAAGCTAAGTTCGCTGCAAACTGATAATTGTCAAGCATCAACCTGGCAGCCAAGTTAAGCAAAGCTATTCTACTACAGTAATTTCAAACGAACAATGTTTGATAGAACATGACAAAGTGTCCACGTTTTCTTGGGAGGAACGGAAAACAAAGATCAACTATCCGTCGTTTTCGACAACCACACTAAGCATAAAAGGTCATTTGTACCCGAAACCAAATAACCTGCACTACCGGAAGGAAACTAAGCATCAGCAGAAGTAATCCTTTTAAGTTGCAGCAGCTGACGAAAGTCTTCATCAGACTTTCCAATATGTCCAAACCGTTTGTTCGCCTCCCCCCTGGCAAGGAGGGCACGCCACATGTAAATGTACTCGTCCGCATTGATAACCCCATCTAGAATCGGCACGGCTTCTTCAAGACGATCCAGCTGTGTTAAAGCCACGGCGATATTAACCCGCGTCCGATAAAGAAGTTGTTGGGCCAGACAGAGACAAATGTCATTTTGACTTACCGGATACGCGGCGCTGCCGGCTGCATCGGCTGACATCGGAGAGTTCTCCACGGCCTTTAAAGCATCAAAGTACGCATCCTCTGACTTCGCAAGTGAAGTTTTGGGGCCAGATCCAAAAGTGTGCCTGAGCTCGGCGATCAAGTCCTTGTGATCCGAAGACATAAACCGTCGGAGTTCATCCTCGCCAGCGTAGAACGGCTGATGGGGTACTGATGTCCTGATGCTGGCGAGCAATTTGTCATCAAGGAAGACAGAGGAAGTAGAATGTGATGCTAAAGTTCCCTTCGCTGCGTTTGCACGTTCAGAGCCCCATCCTCTGTAGTCCTCATGCAAAGGAAAGTAATCATGAAAATGGTGGCGTATGTGCGCAGCTTCGAAAATGTAGACGAGTTCCACTACCTCCTCGTCTGTAAGAGCAGCACCAAGATCCTTTTTGAATGCCAAGGTTGCTTCCTTCGTGGAGTATCCCTCTACAATGCCCTTAATCGCTTCATCGACGATCTTTGAAGAAACTTTTGGCACATTAGGGGTGCGAGCACGACTCAGCTGAAACGCCAGCACCAAAGAGGCGTGATTGTCCGTACCATGTAGAGCCTGCGAAGGAGACGGCTTCTTCAAAGAAAGAATGTACTCCTGTATCGACTTTTCTACGAGACGAAAAGAGTCATATGCGTCCTTCGCACATCCCTCGTAGAGTCTGTACTCAGCCACGGCCAATTCAAAAAGCCAGCATCCGGGGGATGCTGCCTCCAATACCTTATAATCGTCACGCAAGGCGGTACGTATATCCGACACCTCCAACTCGGTTATACCCCCATGAACTTTCAATGCTGATTCCTTCATGTCCAAAAGATCATTCCTGGCACGCAGACGGATTCCGACTGCAAAACGCTTCAAGGCGTCATCTGATATTTCGGGAAGGATCTTATCAATCTCGGCTATTGCACCTACCGGGTTCCCGCGCTTCAGGTAAAACATTGCCTTCCCAAGAACACTCGCATTGCCGGCTAGTCCCTTGGCTCCCGTTTTCGTTATTAGTGTATTGATCGTGTTTATGTTCGGCATACGACTCCTTCCGTCGCCCAAAAATCGCATCACAGCGACGCGGGTGGACACGGACGGTGGAAGTATGGGTTGATGAGATGCAAGAGCGGTGAGCCGTGCGGCACTTACGCAAAACATCTCTTCTTGCTTATGCTTTTTTTTAAGTTTACCAGACTGCTGTGAAAAGTATCAGCAAGAAGAAAGAAAGAAATGACGGTACGAACGGCAAAGCACTAAGCGAACCTAACCCCACTACAAGCGTTAAACAAACAAAGAATTCAAGAACACATACCTCAGCTTGATTCTTTTTGTTCTTAGCCCTTACGATCCAGTGTCTCTAGTTCACTACGACGAAGCTATTTCTTTATGCTTTTAATGGCCCACATGAAGCCTTCCTGAAGGCCCTCTCCTGTTTTGGCGCTGCATTTTTGTATTGACCACGTGCGATCACGCAGATTCTGAAGGTTCAGGGCGGTACTTATGTCCTCGGGTGATAGTGCAGTCGCAAGATCGCACTTGTTAGCAAGCACAAGAAAGGGAACTTCACGAAGTTTTTCTTCTTGTAGAAGGGTTTCCAGTTCAGCGGCCGTTTCGTCCAGGCGTCGCTTGTCCGCGGAATCCACCACATAAACCAAGCAGTCCACTTCGTCAAAGTAGTTTGGCCAGTATGCGCGGATAGCCTTTTGCCCACCAATGTCCCATACATTCAATTTAAACCCTTCGCAATCAACTGTCTTAATGTTGAACCCCTGTGTCGCTTGGGTTGTGGTAGGGTCCTCGCCGGAGAGGTTTCGGAGTATAGACGTTTTTCCAGCATTGTCCAGGCCAAGAATCAGAATCCGTGGCGACGCGTCGCTTGACCTCAATTTTCGCAGAAGCGTAAGCAAGCCCATCTTATTCCTTTTAAATTTTATTTGGTAGGTGTTGTATATCTCTTTTTTTCTTTATGTAGCAAATAGAGAAATTACTCTCCTCTAGAGAGGAAAAGGGGGGAAGTTGAAGGTGGAAGGGCCTCAGTATCTACGAGTTTTAACAATAGAAGACGCCGGCTCGGACGACCGGCTACATGTCTTGAAAATGGTGATCCCCTGCCGATACGACCATATGTCCGTATCAGACATTTTTTAACTGCCATTCTACATACGTTAGATTTCCTAGCATGACCGATAGTGTTCCTTCCTATGGATATAAAAAAATCTATGTAATAAGTATCTTTCTTTTTAAAACGAAATCAGCCCTGACATAAGTGTTTCCACACACGCAAATCCATGGCACAAAATCACTGGAATGAATGAAAATTGCACCAACGCAAAAAGAAAAAAATAGTAATAATAATAAATAATGGACCAGATACATGATAACACTATATCATCCCTTTAATACTTCCCGTATTTACGGGGAGGCGTTGAGAGCTCCATGATGTACGATAGCATACCTTTTCTTTACTGCCTCTAAACCGCACTAGGCAACGAAAAAGGAAGAGTTTGGCAGATTTAAAAAGTGGCACATTGATATCATTTCTTTGGCCGAGTAATTAAGGCTATTCCACTTTGCATCTTTTTGAAACCTCTCTATCACACCTTCGCTCCAAGAGATAGGAGGGTACATGCAACGCAGTCCGGTAGCGAGTTGAGCTGAAATTGAATTTATCCTCATACCATGATCGAGCATATGTTGCATAGTAACAGGGACGATGGAACCCCAACCGATTACCGAGTCCTCGATGCAGAACCCTGTAATCAAACAGTAGCACCTTCCCGAGCGGCACTGTTGGCGTCACAGGTCTCTGCTGAGAAACGGGTTTACTACTATAGTTCACGCGATGCGAACCGGGGAAAAATTCAGTTCCGTTAGTTTTGTTCAGGGGAACAAGGGGAACGAAAACGTTTATCGCATACGGAAACAAATCCTCAACAGTACTCAAGGCGGGTCCGTCCGTGTGAACATCCTGGCGTAAACTTCCAGGCAGAGAATAAAAACACCCACAGGACATCAGTTTTCTCTGCATGTCTCCCCTTTTTCCTGTCGGTGCCAATAGCAGATCAAGAGTCATGGTCACTTCATCGCAATTTTCTATAATGCTAAGCACCTCCTCTCTAATACTGGGGAATATTACCTCGTATCTTCCCTTTCCTCTTTCCCTGAAATTGGAGTAACCAGACTGAAGACTAGGTGCTTTAGAAGATATCTCTAGTTCATTTTCGTATGCACGAATAAAGGCACCGAAGTACCTCTCCGCATTGGCTCGGAAAGTTGCGAGTTTCTCCAACGTGGTTTGTTTGCTTTTAGGCTTCCTTGTCAGTGGTACGACAACAAAGCCATCACGAAGAAACTTTCTGGCTAAGGTGTTCTGTTGTATTGTCAAAGGATAAGGAGTCTGAGAAATGCCGCAAAGACACACAACGCAGTGGGAATCCACAGCAGCGGACAACCCTGTCTCAGCTAGAAAACACTTAGTGTGAAAAATACGCTGACACTTCGTGCACTTAACCGCTCTCCGGGCATTCCGGTGATCAAATGCTGCACCGCAGCGGCAGCAGCGACCTGACTGGGACCCCTTCTTAAGTGAATTGTTCATGTCTTTCTTTTTAAAAAAAGAAAGAAAGAGGCAAGGCTACAACCGCATATGACAAAAGATGCATCTCTGCACTTCTAGTAGATTTCATACGCAAAGAAGGGAAATAATATTTCGAGGGGGAAACGTGGTGATGTTAACAGAGGCAATACACATTCTGACAGTATAGAAATAGAACGTGGGCAAACAGCCCCAGTGCTCGAGTTGACCTTTGGTGGTCACCTCACTTCACTCCCTCTATAAACTGCAAAATTCGCAAAATATAATGCGAAGGGTCTCTGAGTCTTACCCCTGTATGGTGGTCGAGTTCCATATCTCCTCCCATACCAAAGTGAGCTTGCGGATCGCCCTTTAAGTACACAAAACGATGAGAGGTGGGCCGCGCACTAAACAAAAAAGTGCTGTTAATAGGTACTTACTTGCTTCAAACAAAAAACGGGCAACTGTGGTATTCCCCAAAGCGGGAGCGTTCACTCGGCTAATACACTTGTGATATGCTACAGCCTGTGAATATTATGTCCTTGAAAAAATCGTACATGATTAATCTCCAAAAAGGGTTGGTATCATCACAAATACAGTAATAATGGTAACAACGGCAGTTGCAATAATAGCGACAATAATAACATCAAAAGGCAGATGCGGTCTCGACTAACTTCAGCTTTAAAGGAAAGGGATATTTGTTTTCCGGTATAGGGCACTCCGGTTCCCATACAGATTCAGTATGCACGGCACCAAGCATTTTCTATGCTGTCCAAACGGCAATGTGGCAAAGGTCATCCTCGTACTAGCGACATTGACATGTTCACGACCTTTTCTCACTATCTGTGTATTGTGTTGACCCATATGATGAATTTCAAAATAATTCACCAAATATAAGTTAATAGACACCTCATTGGTCTGCATACGAATCGTTCTATCACTTCAAATGAAAGCAACCCAACACACCGCCACATCCAAAGCACACGAATATGTACGTGGATGATACGGGTGAGCGGCCTTCGACCTGTGTGGCACGCACCGTCGCTGACGCACTGGGCCCCACCGAACTTAAAATGAACGGAAAGGCAAAGTGTACCCCCAGACTGCAGTGATTCTGCATCGGATATACACGCACCCGTTGGTTTATTCCACGAAGAAGAATAGGTAAACCAGCAGTAGAAGCAGTCGATCGGTTAGATTATGCACCAGTGACCACCACCCCGTGTCTACATTGCGCTCGCGATTCACTCCAAGATATCAAACATAAAACTCAGTCACTAATTATTCGATTTTTTTTTGCGTTTTTGGGCCTAACGCAACTAGCCCGGCCCCAGCTGACAACACCGCTTCCGCAGAAAGCTCAGCAAAGCGCAACAGTTATTGAAGTACCGGATAGTGTGGGAAAGTAAACTTATGACCGTCAAAGAGGTCGACCCTCGCCACGCAACTGCCACTCGCCAACCAGTCCGCTTCAAGATGTGAAGAAAGTCCCAAGACAACTTCCCCCTACGTAGCAAGCACAAAAACAGCTTCTCGACAAGGGGCCATTACCAAACTATGGTAAGTACACATCACAAAAGGCATTTGCCTTATTCGTATCAGTCATCTGCCGCCTTTTCGTACGAATATTATTTAATCCTAACCTCCCACAGCAACTGCCGCATCCTTCTTCGACCTTTAAATATCAGTTCAAACCATATATTCTCAGTCGCTCTTCCTCGATAAGAAAACCAGCACTACATGTTAATGGTGAACATTACACGCCTGATGTTGACGCAGAATGCAATTGCCATAAATCCCTACCCCCTCAGAAAACTAGCGACACCAAACAGAGTGGTGTCACTCGCCAATAAGACGTGCACGGCGAGCAACAATATATGATTCTACGTCAAAAAGAAGAGGGGGGAGGACAAAGGTTAAAATCACAACGTACGAGAAAGTCGTGCAACAACCCAACCAAGACGGCACCAACACCTCATAACACATCGAATTGTCCAAAAATCAAATCATCAATCCGGACATTTTGCACATTGTGAAAAAAATGGCGCACGGCAAGAGAACATCGCAACGCACATATACGACGTACAATAGGCCAAATTGCAAGCCCCGACCCCGAGCACATGCCACAACCCCGCTGGTCAACAGAAGTCCCTAAGGAAGTCCCAGCCACCACCCCACGCCGCAACCGCAGCGGGAACAAGGCTGAGAACCTCCCTCACCTCTTCCAAGATCCTTAGCACAGAACGGCGGTGAGAGCGGGGGGGCACTACCCTTATTTAAAACGCTTACCAAGCTTAGCGCAGGTCCACCACTGTAACGGCCACGCACTCCTCGCATTAACGAAATGCTGGTTCGATCCATAGCTTCGCGTGGGGAAGGAGCGAAACGCGCGACGCCCGAGGCGGACACGACCTCCTGCCGGGAGCCGCCAACTGATCCCGGGGCGGTGGCGAGGACAAACACAGAGACGCGCGGGTATATCAACGCCAAGCGCCAACCGCCCCCCCCCCGCACTTGCTGCCGCGGGAAATCTCCCCTATCAACGCGGGCCCCGCACTTGACGCCTTGTGGCGCCGGCAGGCCGACCACTTAGCGGGTCTTCCCCGTTTACTCAGGGCGGAAGCGGCACCAGCGAGAGAACCGACGGCCCTTTCGACCTAGCCACAAAGTTTCAGTGCGTACACTGGCTGGCTCACCCTTGCAGTGGGCGCCACGTCTGGCCTGACCACTGAGCCGGAGCTCTGCACTTCGTTGCTTCTGTTTTCTCCGGCTTAGAACCGCCTTTCAAAGGTGTGGTGGGAATGTGTTTGAACCAGTGCACCGGGCTATAAATAGCGGTGACCCCTCCCACGGCAGCCAAACCTCACAAATTTCACACCACACGGCATACCCCCAATCGTTACAGCAAATGATACCATGGGCGGGGGAACGCTTCTAAGTTGGCTGTTGGAGGGCACAATCGCGCGGCGGCCGCAACTCGCTAATTACCCTCGTCCCAGACCAACTCAAACCGCAACTCCGTACACTCGGAAAGCTTCCTGCACCGATTCGAAGGCAAAGCGGCGGCTCAACCCTAACTTTGCAGATGCGATGCGCCAAATGAAGGATTCGCATCCCCGGCGATGCCGGCCACTTCAAGATGGCGCCAGCGCCAAGCACTTTGCTCAGGTAAGAGTAGCTGAGCGCCTGCACCCTGCTCCATAAGGGTTAATATCAAGAAGCAAGGTTACAGCATCAACTCACAGTCGGGCAAGCAATATATCCGTTACAGGACAAGAATAATTCCTAGGAATAGCCTACGCACATGCAGACGTGCCGTCAACGATGCCATCGGCTCCGTATTACTTTGCTGCACCGACATAGAGGTGAATCCCAGAACCATTATACGAAGCACCAGATGGGGCACTGCTGGGCTCTCCCGGCTGAAGAGAATCGCGTTGAGCAACGTGTTAGTTTAGGAAGGAGCCACCTTCTCTCCACTCTACGAAACCAAGCTCCTCCACTCTGCAGGTAAATTGATTTCATCTAACCCAAAAAAATCAACACATCGATGAGAGCTATAACTCGATAGGTGGAGGTGTATCCATTGTCGTTCTCGACCACCTACCGCTCGTGGTGGCAGTGTCGAAGGCTTTCGGACATGAATTTGTACATGCAACAGTACACTTCACGCAATCCCTTCAACACACAGACTGACTTCCCCATATTTTCCACGAGGAAGGAGGGAAGTCGCCACAGAAGGGCCGGACGATCTCCTTCATGCCGGTCGGCATATAGTTGGTATGTATTCTAATTCCAGCCTACTGGCGTGGGATAAACATGTCCCCCTGATTAAAAGGAAAGATTCCATAGCCCATTAGTGCAAAGATAATTGGTACACCGTCAAAAACACATGGAAGACCACACGATACGACACTGTGACCGTAGCATCAATTCCGCACTCGATACAACTCTATCGAAGAACTTCCATGTTACAAACTGGTCGCCACGGTCTGCTCCACACGGAAATCATCGTATCATTTTCATCGATGTATGCCTTGGCCCTGATGGCATGCCAATTTCACTACAACGGACTATGTGGACCCCGTTATCATGGAAATGCGCTAGTTGGAGGAAGTTAGACCGCGCCGGAAAAGAGAGGGGTAGAGAAAATGACAACTTGGAAGATATCCACACACGCACGGTGAAACGTTAGCAACAATTATTAGGGAAGCGACGCTTGCCCTAGTCCCACGAGTAACCAAGACTCCAAAAGCCTTTCTGGCACAGAGAGCGAGCCGAAATGGAAAAGAGAAACAATGCCTGCACTAACACTAATGAGCGATTCGCCTCGCCGCGGAGGACCGAATACTAATAACGACACTTGCGGTCAAAAGGTAGAAGAACAAATGCTCAACGATGAGTGAATCAGATTAGGGTAGTTGGAAAATTATACAGAATGTCTTTGCAACACGCCCACTCGTCACCCCAGTCGCTACAGTTGACAACCGAGCAATGAAATGGCGTCGGCACGCTCGTGATCAAGTAGCAATGTATGCAAAAACATCAGCGCGACACTCCTAAGTCTCCCGCCTCCCCTCTAATGCAAACACCAGAAAGAAAGTCAGATGAATGGACTCGACCAATAATAGTGGGAGAGTTGAAGGATTCACTAGGATAGCTTCCGAACGGTGCTGCTCCCCCAGAGGACGAAGTATATGGCACTGCGTCAACCTACCTGAGCCGCTTCGGTAGACAACTGATCCTAGCGCGGTTAAGCCGGAGTCTTATGATGGCAACAACACCCAGAACATGTAAAAGAGGGGCGACTGTCCCTCTACAGAAAACTGGAAACACCCATCGGACACTTCGTTCTTCTGATCAGTAACAATCGCAAGTAACATTTCGAAACCAATGGACAAAATGGTGGGAGTGAGAATAATAGCTAAGAAAGGGCAGAAGCCGACTAGCAGATGACCTAGATCCTCTCCTGGGCATGCGGCAATTGGCGACATGCTTCAAGATCACACTTAATTAAATTGCCGTCACAGCACTGACCGCGGACCAGTCACTTTCGTTGAAAGCACAAAATCATTTGATACGGCAGACCATAACAAATTTATGAAAGAAATAAGAAAGTTGGATGCGGAAGGCCCACAGAATGGCTGGACGGCTTCATTTCTCCCTGAACGATTAGACAGAGGTCGCTTAAAGAAAGTATTCTCCCAACTAATATTCTTCACTAGAGGAGGTCATCAAGAAATAGTCATTGGATCGCTTACCTTCATCATAGTCACTAACTCTCTTATTTGGTGGCTTCGGGAAGTCCTAAGCTGTTACCACGGTTTCTTTGCCGATCATCTGACAATCACGTGTGGGAGATTAAACAGGGAAGATATCGAGTGCACTCTACAACAAGGACCAAGCATTGTGGCCAGAGTGAGTCATAAATCCTTCAAGCAACTAAACGTGTAGAAAACGAAACATACACTGTTCGGAGGGCTTCTAAGGAAACCATCGATCCTGATGATAAACGGCACGCCCATGGGTGAGGAGAGAAATCTGAAAGTGCTGGGTATCACCCTGTAACTTCGTTGGGGCTTCTCAACACATACAGCGAACGTGAGAGAGACCTACAAATATGTGACCAGCACAAGTCGTAGGCCTATGCTCGACAAAATGTGCACCAATCAGGAGCACACTTCTTGCATTCTACCTCGCGACGTTCCGTGCTAAAATTATGTGTGGCAAGGGTTTACAGAACCGTGATACTGCATCCAACCAACAAGACAAAGTAGAATACGCGGAAAACAAAGCATGCCACATCATATCCGGAATACTCAGTGAATTCCACGCGTACGATGCTCGCCTTCAAGCCAACTTTTTTTTTTTATCTTCGTGAGGAATTACTTATCCGCGGCTTACGATACCTGCTTACTTGCGAAACACACGGTGAGGAACGCAAGGGATGTGCAAACATTGTATGTCACCCACCACATTCCCCCCGTCAAATACATCGCACAATCATGCAGAAGCCCTTCGCTGTCGAAGTAGAAAGACAAAGAGAACCGCTACCACCAGTCACCCTAACTTTCTCCCCCAGTTTTTTGTTACATATAACACTATCATCGGATGTGCATGCCGATTCCTAGGACGGCGTTCAGCCTGAATTATGTAAGAAATTGATTGTAAGGCACTACCGTGCAAAGGGAACCCAACTAAATTCCATGCCGCATTTTGAAGTATGAGCAGACGGATCTGTTTCCTTAGGAATAAAATCAGGGGCTTCCTCAACGACATATAGGAACGACAATCCCATCTCGACGGTTCACTGTGGAGCCGGAACAATAGCGTGTAGCTACCAACCTGAGTGCATAGTAATGTTCGAGGTTTTGCATAAAATGATAAGCATATTACAACTGAAGGGAGCTCACCCGTGTAAAATGTCTCTTTCTACTGACCGGCGGTCGCTGTTCGAGGCACTGCGAATGGGAAAAACAGCGGTAAAGGCAGGAATTTTGCGGCAGACTTGGATAGTACTCTTGGGTATCGGATATCATAGCACCAGCATCTGCCTTCAGTTTATTTTTGGGCATTGTGGTGTAGAAAAGAATGAATTGGCGAACAAAAAAGCGAGGGCACATGCAAACGTTCCTCAACAAGACGTTGGGTGAATACCCGACATCACTGCCTTGGAAAAGTGACACCTCAGGGTGAGCAGAGAGAAACTGAAGACACACAGGTTGGAAATGACCGGTGAATGGCAACCAACTAAAGAAGATTTGCCACTAAACCGATAGAGCAGGTGAAGTCGCCAATTCCGCATTGGGACATCGAACACATATGAATGGTTGCTGCGGAGGATAAACAAAACAGTTCCTAACAGGTGCAGATGGTGTGAAACCCATCTCTGCGCACACTGCGGGAAAATAAATTCCGATAGAGCTCACGTAGTGTTTCATACGAACCGAATGCACGGTGCACCCTACAATGAGGCATTGCGCCGGTTGAAACATGCTGCACACCCTGGTGATGCTGGCTCCATCAAGGTGTTTTCAGAGTCCAGTACCCCGTCTCATCGGGGGAAGATAAGAGCCAGCAGCGTTCTTCTCATGGGGAACACTGCTTTGCTTCGGCTACAGCGTCATACAGCACAGGGATCAGCAGCGTCTTTCTGGGACACCGTCTTTTATTTGTCGGTCCCTGGGCACGTGGCTAGCGTGCCATCAGCAGTATCACCCGCACATGCTGCAGAACTTGGGGTGGTGCCTGAAATTTCACCCTATAACCCCTGCCCCCTCCACCGAAGTCGTATGTGCTCATTGTCTGTAACAAATCCTATGGAAACAAAGGAGGGCTCACATGGCACAAAACTCGATGCCTTCACGGCAAAACGAGAAAGTTAGACGATGAAATGTCGGAGAAGCGGAAAGAAGATGAAAATATCAAACAGCACAAATGGGTTTGCGCAGAACGTGGCTTTTTCAATCCAAGAGTGCAGGTGTACTAACATTGCGCAGGCCACAGAAACACTACATGACCAACGACAGTCCCTTTCCACCCCACACTGGCGGAACCATAATCCACACTGAATATGATAAAAAACACACTCCAGTGAGGAATCTGTGGGTTCAAATTGATTTAGCAGAGAGGCCCGACAATACGTCATGGAATAAAGAGCAGAGGTCAGCTTTAGCACATCATTCCAGTGGTGGAGAAACGGATAGGCACACAAAGTGAAAACCGACCGCATCAACCCAACACCAATGAACAAAGTGATAACACCACCAGTTCAACCCCTGGAGAAAATGAAGCGATATATGGACCTCGCAGCTATGTATTTCACACGTAAAATGGACTAGTGATACGTCACGGGATGAAATACTGCGAAGTACAACCGCAAACGGGGTCGCGAGGAATAAAGAGGCAACGGTAACTCGAAGAGAATGCAAGTATTCCAACGAAGGGCTCCCGAGCGACGGAAACAAGAGGGCATCCAGTGAACGACCCAGCAGGCACATCTGACCCGCTACAATGCACGCAATGTGGCTTTGTATCACAATCAAAAGGGGGAACAACACCAAACACCAAGATTCAACACCGCAGAGGCCATCCCCTGGATAGTAACACTGGTACAAAACGGAGCCGTTCCATCACAGAACAAGAGGTATCCCTCATTTGGAACACGGTAACTATAGGTCTAAATGACACCTGTTGCACGCAATGCCGTCATACGTATGTATCAAAAGACAGCCTGATGGCGCACTTCGGGGGAATGCATAGACAGCATCCCTTCTCCGTAGCAAAAGAATCTCCACCACCGCTCCGGAGCTTCAACGTCAGAGGGCTTCATCTACACTTCACGTTCGTAAACCGAAATAAGACGTCCCACTCAACATCAGGTTCATCTATACATCGCCATCAAAAACATGAAATCTGCGTTGAAAGGAAACATACACACTCCAACGAATGCGAAGAGAATCCCACCCACATACTCGTGCGCTCAAGCCTAAAGTGCTCCGCAGTCACTTCGGGCTTGAGGGCGAAAATATGCAGAAGATAGTGTTCACCAAGAACCTTGCACAATTCCTCCTAGAAATTGAGAAACCCTTTACTCACCCCCAGCCTGTACTTTCTCCATTCGAGAGGAACACCCCTATAAAGGAGAATAGACTACACAAAAAGCTGCCCACTCCTCTGAATGAAAATTGTAAACTCCACTATGCTCTTCTACGTTTGGCTCAAAAAAAAAAAAAAGAGGCAGAAGCCTTTCACTCTCAAATAAACTGTTTTCGCAATTAAGGAAGAC
The DNA here is from genome assembly GCF_000002445.2 of Trypanosoma brucei brucei TREU927. Taxonomy (NCBI): domain Eukaryota; phylum Euglenozoa; class Kinetoplastea; order Trypanosomatida; family Trypanosomatidae; genus Trypanosoma; species Trypanosoma brucei. The sequence goes on along the minus strand of NC_007276.1, from coordinate 969,123 downwards.
CGAGGACTAAAAGCTGAACGTTTGCAACTGGTCACGCATAACTAGTTCGGACATAACACGAAACAGGCCTCTTTCAAAAAAAAAAATATGGTACACTATGACTTGCACTGTAATGTGTTCATGCGTCATCCCCTACAGAAAATGATACAAAAAATAAATGAATAAACGCCTCTCCCCTCTATTGAAATGCGGATATTGTTTCGCTACTTTCCAATAACTCTGGAGGTTCCTTCACCTTGGGAATTTACTGGATTATCATATTTCTCACTAAAGGTTCATTTTTCTAATGCAATCAAATCGGAAGCTTTATGCGAGATTTCAAAAGTGTGGCAGCCAGCCTCACGTAACATTTAGGAACTCCTGAGTACGAGTGCCTCCACGGCTGACTTGACTTCAAGGGTTACCGATCTTTCTTTGTATACATGGCCACAGTCAGGCTGAAAACGGATTTATTCTGTCCCCACCTCTAGAAATGGCGTGCTATAAGACAATTAGGTATCACTGGGATAAATGGAATATTGGAAGTTTAATGAACTTTCGGTGTGCTGATGATAATTACGAGGGGAAAGTGGCATCTATTGAACTGTAAAAAGAGGCTTTTTGGAAATCGGATATGTGCAGGCCAGACTCGGACTTCCTTCAGTGATAGTTGTCGGATTGAATGGTTGAGGTGATAAACCAGTTTTGGAATTCATGGACTTCATGTTGTTGCACCCATTTCAACGCACCAATCACAGCCAGGCACCCCGCTCCCATCGCCCTATAAAACTATGCCTATATTAAAGCGAGTGCACCACGGTTCTACTGAAGTAGCGCACTGCGATGAACACACAATCCTACACATCCTGTTCCAAGAGAAATACGAGTTTTTCTTTTTAATTTGAGTGGAAAGAACAATCACGATACCGGTTCTAAACCAGTTGGCTAAAAGATCCTCTCATGTACTACTTGGGCGTATTTTAAAAGGGAAAAGACAAAAAACCATGGAGTGCACTATTACTACCTTAGTATCGCACGTGATCGAGTGAATAACTGAGAGCTACAGAAAAAAATGTGCTCCCATCATCCTCTTAATGCTCCAAACGTGTGTCAAGTATCCTCTTTACAGATGCAGAGTCAAAGAAAACGTTTTAGCTTTACCTGTCATGTTTGCCAGGTCAATTATCTGCACACATTGTTAGGAGGCTCTTGGGTTTACCTCCAAATATTGTATGATATATCTTTTCCATGTTGATTGGCATGAAATATTCTGCTCCCAAAGCAATTGTAATCTCTCTACATTTTCCCAAGTCACGATCCCCATACATTGGTACACATTTCCATGTGGTGTGCTACGAAGGGGATGGTCCGTGGAAGCACCTTTTACAGCCCGCCGAGTGTTGGTGTTCAAAACTTCTAACTGGGAAGAAGAAGTGCGCCACAACAGCTCGCCACCACGGCATGCCGAGGACATTCGAAGTTCCAATGTCGATAATGGGAATTCACAACCACAAGCGTATATTGAATAGAGGAATTTTCATTTTTGTGCCAAATCGCATTTACTTCATCAATAACCGTGAGTTTCTCCTTACTCGCAGAACATGCGTGTATTTTGACACAACAGCCAATACTTTTCCAAAAAAAAAAAAACACATGTACGATGGTAGGAACCAAGTGTTCGCATTTATGCACCATCAAAACCTCTTATTCAGTAGAAATAAAAAGTTTGAAGGAAACGAAAAGAAAGAACCAAATCCCTTTTGAAATGAACATTACTTTTGCGCCTCTCTAACATATCGGTTAAAGCCTCTCTTCTTCTTAATCTTTTCCCAACTACACGCACCTCGCATAATAGGGCTAAGCGACTGCACCGTGTGTAAAACGATGGAAATTCGCATTGAAGTGCGTAAGTTCGTGAAGGAAACAAAAAATAACTGACATGGACACACTCTCCATTACGCCGAGAATGTATCAAAGAAAATATATACACATACGTATGCACAAGCGCGGCATACGGGTATATGAGATATCACGTGATGATGCAGAACTTTCAAAGCATCAACAGCGTACACCACACACTATAGAGAGAGATAGTCATGCCTTTCTGATCTTTTCTTTTTTCACTCAATCTTATCATTCCACATCATTTCTTCCAATAGGACACGATGGTATGGAGTAATAATGTGAGGTGAAGCACATACATATGATGTGAGAAGGAGAGGTGTGACACTGTAGTGTTTCATCCGAAGGAAGAGTTAACAAATAACATATACAGTAGCCACACCTCCCATATTGTGCACATAATGCCTCATGGTATATTATTAGTATGTACAGGGGAAAACTATGTCGATATATTATAACAAA